>NC_039367.1:122373400-122973400 GCF_003573695.1 Papaver somniferum
GACCTGAAAACAGACTCGGTTAGAGACAAGACTAGTCGACTGTTCAGATTCAACCCAGTTGAAAATGTTTGCTAACAACTCAATTTTCTCAACAAAAACTTAACTATACCATCAGAACTTAAATCAAACGATTATAAACAGACTTTTGCCGAGCAGAGTTCATCCCTTAGCATCAACTAACACGCAAAGTGTTTTTATGAGCTTTTGGATCGTCTCTGCCGGTACATGCAGTCAAGGTATCCGGAGAACTTAGACGGTCCCCTTAGTCGGTGCCAGAATGTAGCGGCATAAAACCACACACTACATCCAACGAAGTATAAGATGATTTAACACAAAGTGAAGATACACAAGCAAATGTAGACACAAGAATATACGTGGTTCGGTATGATTACCTACGTCCACGGGGTGAAAGGATGAATGTTCTTATTTCTCTTCTTTTGTTACAAGTATCTCTCTCTTTCTCAAATGGTGAAGCTCTCACAACTCAAGTATAATTCCTTGTTTTTTTTCCTTCCTCACAACCTACCTCTCTCTCTCGACCTGCCCTTATATTTATAGGCCAAAGTCGACATACAACAGAATTACAATGTTGGTCACATTACATCATTTAGTTGTTCTCAATCGGACCTTCACTGATCGTCCGACTTTCTGGTTTGATCGATAGTTCTTCACCAGAGGTCGAGTCTGTATCGCCTGGTTAGTACGATGTCGCTCTTCTTTCTTCTCGTTCCTTTGTTTGACCATCTTCCTTCGTCTGACCGAGTGATTTCTGATTGTTCTCCCGACCTGTCAGAGGATAAGGGTCACATCACATCCAACACCTATTGGGCCATCACGTCTGACCCACGTGATACCTCGCTCTTTGCGCCGCTTGGTTCTATCCTGTGCTTCGCCGCTCTTTTCTCTTTGGTGTATCATAGCTTAGGATCTTTCCACCTATCCTTGTGGATTATCTAAACCTACACTATAAGTTTATAGTGTAGAAGTATTATCCACTTTATCAGTGGCTTTATCCTTTGCAGTATGTTAGCGCATAGTTTTGGCTTTTACAATTTTAGCCTTAAATGAAAATCCACCATCAACATTAAGTCCCCTGCCTAGCACATAATGGTTACACTATTGTGGGGTAGGCATGAGATGGTGACATACATATGTGAGAAAGACAGGATAAAGGAAGCTTACCAGGAAGAATTTTGACCGACCGCTAGTAATTGTTCATGTAAACACCGCCGTGCAAGCATGGAATCCTTTGGTGGGACCGGTTTCCTTCCTTGGGTGTTTGAATCAAAAGAAGAGTCCAAAAAGAGGAATCCTTTTTCTATTGGGATTCTTCCAATTTTTTGTCTATAAAAGGGACCGACCCCTTTTTTCTTTTCTCACGATTTTTTTTTTGTGTCCATCTCCTGTCCGTGATCTTCATGCCGTCGGAGCTTGCCGTCGTCGCCGCCGCCGTCCGTCCGCAGCAAGGTAAGTTTTCCGTTGTTTTTTTTTAGGAAAAACCCTAATTTCTTAGGTAAAAACCCTTTGGCAAGATATATCATGATTAGTTCTTCCACCGAAATTGATAGAAAAAACCGCTGATATTTGCTAGGATTGCTTAACGAGTCGTGAATCCATGAATATATTGTTTTTGCTTCTTTTCTTCCATTGTTGCATGCAAATCCTAGCTTTTAGGTTATGGCTTGAAAAACCTTTCCCTTGAATTTTGTAGACACGACCCCCATGAACAAAGTGAAAACGTGTTATGATGTGTGCGAATGAGTGCGGACCCACCATATGCGCTCGATTGAACGTGGACGATGTGCTTGGACTGAAAACCTATCTTGCACCTATTATATTATACATGCCTTATGTCCTGATTAATACCGGCCTTTGTGACTTGATCAATATCGGACTTGAAACTTGAGCAATACCAGCCTTGTGACTTGATCAATACCAGACTTGAAACTTAAGCAATACCAGCCTTGTGACTTGATCAATACCAGACTTGAAACTTGAGCAATACCAACCTTGTGACTTCTTCCTTTGCTTGCGTGGCCCAATACCAGACTGGTGACCTTGACCGGCCTTGACTAATACGGATTTGACATGACCTAGTACCAGACTATTAACATGATATCGATCTTTCTTGCGTGGCCCGATACCTGCTCGACTACATGATATCAACCTCATTTGGGGGTATTAGCCCTGGCTTTGTAGAATTGACCAACAATTTCATTTGTTAATATGGCTCAATACCGGTGTTTGGACCCAATACCAGCCTTGTGTACTCCAACGTGAATGTGTGTTCTGTCGTGTGTAACTACACATCTCATGTGTTTTTATACAAGCACTGACTCTCTCGTCTTTTGTAGGATGAACAAAAAGACTCCTGTTGAAATGCCTTCTGAAGATAATGCTGGTGCCAAGTCAGGGAGTGTTAACAGCTTCAAAGATATGTCGAACATGGATGATGAGTTGTTCATTGTGCCTTTTCCGAACATTAGGAAACATCCTAGTCACAAGATAGTCCTGCTCTCTGGTTCAGAAAATATGGAAGCTGATCCATCCTCTTCTTCAGCACTTGTGATGAGGCTCTGTCTTCGGAGAAATGAATATCCTCCTTCACCTATTGACTTCAAGATTTGTCACACTCCGCTGGGCTCTTACGAAGGATGGATGAGACGCATGTTGCTCTTTGGAGTCTCATTTGTACGAAACTGAATCTTCCCGAGCAACCTCTTCAAGGAAACCGTACGCATTAATTTCCATAGAGGGAAGGAAACTCCTCCGAATTAAGATTCTCCTGAACGATGCGCTTCAAGGCGTTGCATTCACTGGTAGGGCGATGAAGGAATCGATGATAATGACAATATCTCGGGTATGTCATTTCTTGATTATTCGGAGGATGCCACACAAAAGGCAGTTGCACTTCTCCGTCTCGTACCCATGCCTCTAGCAATTCCAATATCTTCTCCATTGGAAGCGGGAAACGTGGATATCTTGAGTCTAGATTCTCTTGCGTTAGTGGACGTTGTGACGTCTCTCTATGGTTTTGATATGGAGCACGCTTTGGAGATGGAGTTGGTAAACCAGCATGTGTCATCCTATCCGCGGCTCGCTTGACTGGGTGACGGAATGCGAAAGGCATTGTAATATCACTGTTGAGTGAATGAGTTGAATGCTCCCATCTGCCACACTCACGCGTCCTTTGGTTGATTTCTCCCTCCTCGAGCATTTCTTCACTTGGCTGAAAGGTCGCTGTGGATCGGGAAGTTTTTTGAGCTTCGGCAAGAGTCATAAGATATGAATCTTCGAGCAAGGCTCCATAAGCTGCAGGCTCGCTTTCTGTATCCGGCAGATGTGGCATCCCGGACAAGTATTTTCTTCTACGGAGTTGTCCCGAGTCTCTGTCTCCAGCTGGACCATGTTGTTCGTCTCTCCTGAATCCCCTGTGGCTACGCGCTCTCTCTACATCTCCGCTGGTAAAGGCATGACTTCTAGATAAGGATTCAGCGTTTCTTGCACCGTCTGGGTAAATGCTTGTCGAACCTTCTTGTAATTGAGCTGCTATATCATTCAAAAGGCGGAATGTTTCACTCTTCCTTCTAGCGATACCATATTTATTTTTCAGGACATCTACACCCTCCATCTATGCCTGCGAAGATGGATGGTTGAGACTGCTTTGCGACACATGTAATGTGACGCAGACCCTAAATTAGGGTTTCTCGTGTTTTGGCTGGACGATTTGGAAAGCCATGCTACCCTTTTGGGGAGACCGACCATGCGGGGCCCGCATTGGGTCAGTGGTGAATACTCCAATACCTTCCTGGGGGTTATGGATCCGATCTAAGCCATCCTATCATGCTGGTGAAGTTGGATGGTCGTGATAGTTTCTGATACTGATACGGACAGTCCAGATGCTCGATCGGGCTAGTATAACACTCCGAGAGTTATAGATTGTACGGGTATTTCGTACATGCCTCCTTATTTAATGCTTGGAGATTCGTGTTGCTTTGCTGAGAGCGATCACTCAGTCGTCATGCAACACCAATAATGAGAATAGAGTAGTAAAGGAAATACAAGGCTGGTCATGCATTAATTGGTAATGTTGTAAGTTTATAGTGAAGAAGTATTATCCACTTTATCAGTGGATTTATCATTTGCAGGATGTTAGCGCATAGTTTTGGCTTTTATAATTTTAGCCTTAAATGAAAATCCACCATCAACACCTATAATCCACGCAGCATCTGATCTTTCCTTTTTTCTTCACCACGGGTACAATGTTAGCTATCCAAGTCTGATGTTGGATAGGTTTGATGAACTTGGACTTGAGGAACCGTTATACCTCTTCTTTTATCGCAAGAGTCGTGGCTCTAGGGAACTTCCTGCTTATTTGCTTTACAGGTTTTAACTCGGGTGACACTCTGAGGTTTTGGGCCACAAGCTCGTTGTCTAGTCCTGGAATTTCGTCGTAATCAAAGGCGAAGACATCTTTATAGTCTCTGAGTAGTGTGATCAACGCTTCCCTCTCTTCTTCGTCTAGGCTTTTGCTTATCATGAAAGGGCGCTTGTCCTCTTGTTTCCTATATTGATTTCCTCTATACCATCTGCAGTGAGATCTCCAGGTACTCGCTCTCCCGTGGTCCTAGGGGGCTCTTCTGTGAGCTGATCTTGCAGTTCCTCATCATCGATTGTGTTATAAGGCAGCTCAGTTAAACCTTGCTCATTGTTTTCAGAGGGAGTCTTCGTCTCGCTTATCGACACATCGGTGCAATCTTGTGCATCTGCAGATACTCCCTCGGTTAATTTCTACAAGCGATATACGTTCCCCCCATCCGGTTTAGAGAAGCGTTGAAACCTGGGTTGCTCTTTCTTCTTCCTTTTTCTGTCAGCGGGAAACACCATTCTTGATGGGCTAAACACCGACTTGGTCGGATATGGTTTTCTTCCTCCCCCCATTTTGGGAGTGGAGTGAGTCGCACTTCGGGTACTTCATCCACCTCCTTTGGATCATCGTAGAAGATGGCGTCCGCCATGTACGCTTCCTCAGGATCGAAAGGGTTGCTTGTGGCTGGTATCCAATACTGCTTTCCTCTCATATTGGTATTAACACACTGGTGGTATGTTGACGCCACTACCTTGTGGTTGAGAAACCATCCTCGTCCTAGCAACACATAGAATGTGGTATCGTCTTCCAGTATGGAATGGTGTGAGGGCTCGGATCGGTTTGATCTTCATGGTTAAGTTGACGATCCCGATAGCCGTATGGGTATGACCGCCAAATCCCCTTACTGTAGACTATTGTAGTTCGCATCCTGATCTCGGACTAGTGTACCCCCAAGACGTCTAGCGTGTGCATCGAGATCAGATTTAGGGACGCTCCCCCATCTATGAAGGCTCTCTTCAACGGTTGCTTGTTGATGTATGCGGTTAATTACAAGGGCCTAAGATGTTCCCCTGGGTAGCATATGTCTTCATCTGTGAACACGATTGCTTCCTTGGGGAAGAAGTCGTAAAGTTTTCTCGCCGCGATAGCTGCTATAGCCTTCGACACCTCTTTGAAATGATTTTCGTTGAATCCGAGGGAATCGAAGAATTGCTGGGCCAATACTGTTTTTGCAAAATTGCTTGTTACTCCAACGGTGCTTGAGAATGCCGAGTTTTCCATCTCAACCTCGCAAATCTCTTCCTCATTGTCATCCCAAGGTCTCCAAATGTCCCAGCTTGGGTCATGGGTGAGCATCATGACTTGATGTTGGACCAGCTTACCATTCTCAGGACTGCCCATCTCAATCTCGCCTATCTCCAACTTCTTCTAGAACATTCTTCGGAGGTTATGGCAATCAATAGTGGGGTGTTGTATCCTTCGGTGGAAATGGCAGTATCTTGCATCGTTTTGGTCGATGGCGCTGAGGTCCGTCTTTGTTGGGGGCAACTGGGTCTCTTTGTTCGCCACCCATTGTTCTAGCAGACCCACAATCTGCTTTTTACTGCAAGGCAAGGGCGAAGGGAGCGCTTGTGTGCTCCAACCTTCCGTGTTATTGTTCGCACGGATGTTTCTAGGTGCGGTCGACATTGTATTAACTGTATTCCGCCAAATGTAATTTGAGTTATGCTCATCGACACAGTCGGCGATTCTTGCTGCCGCCTCTTCCAGCTCGAAGAATGTTGGAAAGCGGAAGTTGACCAAGCTTTTCTTGAACGACGGGGTTATTCCTCGTACATAGATCTCCACTATATCTTCTTCCTTAACGTCTTCATGGCAGTCCAGATTGAGGATGTGAAACCTGGAAATATATTTTCCTATCTCCTCACCTGGGCGCTGATTGCATTTGCTCAGGTCTATGGTCGTAACCTTCATTTTTGCTGAATAGAACTTTCTTAGGAAGAGAGTGGACATGGTCTCCCACGAGATGATGCTTCCCGACTTTAAGTTGTCATACCAAGTAAATGTTGTATTAGGTAGAGACTTTAGGCATTCCCTCAGGAAGAGCTTCACATTAGCTGCGTGATCATTTATAGTAGATATGAATTGGATGAGGTGTTCTCGCGCATTTCCTTGGCCATTGTAGATCTTGAATTTTGGTGAAGTATAATCCTTCGGGTATTGGTATTCTGTGATTTTGGAGGAGTACGGGCTAGCCATGAAATCGTAGTTATCTTGATTCACGACCATGCAGTTCATTTCTAAATACTTGGCCATCGCCTCTTGCGCCATGGCTATGGGTTCTTCCTCCTTTTCTCCTGTGTCCTCTGTTGTTCCTCCGGTATTCTGCTCGGCGTTGGTCTCTCTCAGGATTTTTCTCAGTTCTTGTTCCCTACGGACGTGGTTCTCTAGCTCCTTCTCGACTTCCTGCTGCTTGTCCTTCTCACGCGGGGCATCTGGTTTCCTCGCTTGTGTGATTGGGTCTGATACTATCCCTACTCTCTCGCCTTCTGGGTTAACTGGCGGGATATTAGGTTGGTTCTAGTTGGCGATCAAACTAGCGCCTCCTGAGTGTGTCATGGTGAGCTAGGCATGAGCCTCCGGGTGTGGTCGCCAAATGTTGAAGGGTGGTTTCAGTTTTGGTTCTACCCGTCCTAGCTACACCAAGTGACCTCACTATACCAAGAATAGTAAGAGAGAGAGTTGTCTTTCCATTGTACCTTGTCCTTCTTTATATAGACTTTCCAAAAGCCCCTTCCTTTTATGACATCATGCCATGTGTCCTAAACTTCTTTAATTACTACTAATGCCACTCCTTCTCTAATAAAACCTCCTTCTTTCCTATTAATTCCTCCCTTGTCCTTTCTATCTAATGGATACTTTCTTAGTGGACTTGGGATTTAGTCCCCATGTCTCATGTTGGGCTTTCCTCCCTTTTAGGGGCACACTAGCCCGGCTAAGGGGTAATATTTTTCATGTATCAACGCAGATCCAATCAAGAATGACATACCTAACCAAGAACGGGACATATGTAGAACGAGATATTTTTTTGGAGCCGAATACCTATCTCGAATAAAATCTAAGGCTACAGTTCTTTTTGTTTTTTCTCATGCGAACTTTAGAAGTAATGTTAAAAAATAAAATTAAAAATTTTGGATAGTCTTATTTGGCTTTAAGTCGGCCTCTCATGTTTTCGAGTTTTTTGTTTTAATATTTTTTTTTTTGGATTGATTGTAATATTCCTTTTGTTCCATGCCAGATGATGGTTTGTGAGCTTTCACGCAGATTAACATATGGAAAGAGATGAAAAAATTTCATTTGTGCCCTTGAAAAAAGTCTTCAAACACTAATTGTTATTAGTGCATTTAAAAATCAACTTATAGTTCCAAGACAAACTATTAGGGTATTGTTGGTAGTTTTGTGGGTAAATATGAAAACTATAAAGTAATGTGGAACAAAAAAATAGCCATGTACCCTCATTTAAAATGGATCGAAGGGAGTATTAGTACAAAGTTTGATGATAATCTCTTTGATAACATCATTGTCTCCCTTTCAGTAAAATCAAAATAAAAACAAAACCACATTCGAGAAGAATGTAATTCTCAGAGCAGAGGCTATGGAATGAGTGTTTTTTTTAACACTCATTCCCTTTCAAATCCAATGAGTGGCCAAGTGAATGAGTGGTTTCTGGACCATAGGGAACCAAAAATAACACACTAAGACGCACATGATCAACTGCTTGTAGGAAAAACAACTCGAAAAAGAGGCACCTGATCAGCCGCTTGAGCGAAAAATGTGCCTTTCCAAACATCTTTTAGTTATTTTAATATTTATTTGTTTTGAATTTATCTTCAAGCAGGTGATCTTGTGTCTCTTCAAATAATTTTTGCTCCAAGCGTCTGATCATATGGTTCTCAGTTTCTACTGTGACACCTTCATATGAATAAGTGTGAGAAAGAGTTTGGGCGAAAGTGGATCTCTCCACTACCCACAGTAGCACCTAATTTGATCATTTTTTTAATCAAACTCTTTTACTTTGAATGAGTTTTATCATTCCATACAATACGGTGATTGTATGTACTTGATTTGTGCTCGTGCTACGCACTGGGCGCAGTTGCTCGTACCTTTCTGAATGTGTTACTCCTGAAAATTAGTAGTTTTCTGTAAAAAAAATTTTCTGTTATATACCCTCTGACTAAGCTCTTCTAATGTCATTGCATGAGGAATTCCACCATTTTTTCAAACTTAAATATTCGTCTTGAGTGTCACCACAATGTGATACTGAATTTAGTTCATCGCTAGATAGAGTCAGGGTTCTAGCAGAGACTGCTTCAAGACTAATATTAGCCCGTTAAAATAAATATTACATTTGAAAATCAAACAATAATGATGATGAAAATTGATAATTTTTCGTACCTTTTTTTGAACCTTCCAACCAAGCTCTTTTTCTTCCTAATGAAATGTTAAGGAAAATTAATAGTTGCATGATAGATGTCTAAAACACCTTAATATTTATCTGTTGTTTATGCTTTCTTCGCTATGTTTTCTTGTAAAATATGTATCTTATGTTTGCTTTTGAGTATTTAGGTATTTTGGAGTCATTTGGAACAAAAGAAGAAGAAACGTCGCTTAAAAGGCAAAAAGGTGCAACTACTGTTAGAAGCGATTATTTCTCATTATTTGCTTTTATTTTTTCTTCTCTGTCTGAAAAGCATGTCGGCTTTAGTGATGCAAATATCTGTCTGAAAAGAATGACTGTTTTAGTGATGAAGAGAAATTGAAGAGAAGAAGTGGATTTGAGATGTAAGAGGCGGTTGTTATTGGCGGAAGATTTCGAAGAAAGGCGAAAGCGTCGGTTCGTATGCAAGCGCGATCGGGAGCTCGGCGATTAGGGGACAACCTGCTGAGTTGTGCTTATTGGCTGCTGTTGGTGGCTCAAATCTGATTGCCGGGTGCCTACACTCTGGGGTTCTCAGAGCTGGGGTGGATATATCCATTCTTCTTCCTATACAAAACCTAAATTTCAGAGAGAACAAATCATTTGTTCTATTTCTCTACCTGAAATTGAGAGAAAATGGTTGCAGCTGTTCATGAAAAATGAGAGGAGATTTGCTTCTGCTTCTGCTTCTGCTCGAGTGAATGACACAGAGAGATGATCTTGAGAAATGAAGAAATTGGTGGTGGTGTTGTGTTGTTGCTGTCAATGGGAGAATCAGAGAAGAAATCAAAGGTTACAACGAAGAATTAGGGTTGGATGTGTTAAATTGACGGGAAAATGGGTTTCTGCTGTGAAAGAGAAGAATTTGAAGATGGGTTGTTTTTGATTTGATGATAAGGAAGATAGAAATGCTGGGTTAGATGTATGTTTAGGACAGGGTTTTGAAGTTGATTGTCCTGGATCTTAATTGAAGAGAAGAAATCGATGTTGCAGAGTACATAGGTGATTGAATCTGAGATGATAATGGATTTACAGGTTAGGGTTCAACTCGAATTTGAGTGTGAAATGATGGGTTTGAGTGATACTGTTGCCCAATTGAAGAAGGAGAAGCTTACTGTGATGAAGGATGAAGAATGGGTTTTGTCAAATGGAACAACAGACGGAGAAACAAGGTGTTGGCCATGAACTGATGATGTTCTGTAGCTGAGAAGAATATGAAGTTGCAGTTGCAGCTCAGGTGGAGATTTTGATTAGTTGCAGCTGAGATTGAGAAGATGAAGCCACAGGGTCTTGGCAGTAACAGTCTTGAGATGAGAACTGGTTCTCGAGAATGCTTCATCATATCTTCAAAAGAAACTCCCACCTAAGTTGAAAGATCTAGGTAGTTTCACCATACCATGTACTATTGGTAAAATCAGGTTTGAACGTGCTTTGATAGATTTAGGAGCATCCATTAATGTCATGCCCGCTTCAGTTTATGAATCCTTGAAACTTGGTCCTCTTAAGAATACCGGTATAGTTATACAACTTGCTGATAGATCTAATACTTACCCGAAAGGGGTCATTGAAGATGTTTTGGTGCAGGTTAATCAGCTCATTTTTTGCGGATTTCTATGTTCTTAACATGATGGATTGAGATTCACCATCGTCTACTCCCTTGCTGTTGGGTAGACCATTCATGAGAACCGCTAGAACGAAGATAGATGTTTTCAAAGGCGCCTTAACTATGGAATTTGATGATGAGATCATAAGTTTCAATATCTTTGAGGCTATGAGATATCCTAGTGATGTGCATTCATGTTTTTCTATTGATATTATTGATTCTCTAGCTCAACATATTTTTGAATTGATTGGTGATGATGCTTTAGAAAACACCATAGTGGAAGGTTTAGGTTATGGAAAATACAAAGACCTTGAAACTGAATTGTCTATTTGTGATGAGATTAAAGAGGCTATTTTAGCTCTTAACTCATTACAAGAAGTTCCACAAAAGTATAATGCATCTTATGTTTCCTTGCTAATTACTAATGAGAAACTTTTACCATCGATTGTGCAAGCACCTATTCTTGAGTTGAAACCTCTTCCGGAGCACCTCAAGTACATATATTTAGGTGATAAGGAAGAGTTGTCGGTGATCATTGCCAAAGACCTTACCAAGGTGCAAGAGGAGAAACTTGTTCGAGTGCTAAGAGAGTACAAGTCTGCCATTGGGTGGACCATTGCCGATATCAAAGGAATCATCCCTTCCACATGTATGCACTGAATACTACTTGAGGAGGGGGCAAAACCAACAAGAGAAGCTCAACGTCGCTTGAAACCTCCGATGATAGAAGTAGTCAAGAAATAAATCCTGAAGTTGTTGGCTGTAGGGGTTATCTTCCCATATCCGATAGCAAATGGGTGAGCCCGGTTCAAGTCGTTCCAAAGAAGTCCGGAATCACGGTGGTGAAAAACGATGATAATGACTTGGTTCCAACTAGAATCCAGACCGGTTGGAGAGTTTGCATTGACTACCGAAAGCTCAACTCTACCACCCGAAAGGACCATTTTCCCTTACCATTCATTGATCAAATGCTTGAAAGATTGGCTGGACACTCTCACTATTGCTTTCTTGACGGTTTTTCAGGTTATAACGAGATTGTAATAGCTCCAGAAGACCAAGAAAAGACGACGTTTACTTGTCCTTCTGGCACTTTTGCGTATAGACGTATGCCATTTGGCTTGTGTAACGCTCTTGCCACTTTTCAACATTGTATGGTTGTAGCTGGTGGGTTTTAAACAAGGTCTAAAATCATAAACTCATGATTATACGAGCCTCTGATCCAGCAATCAGACGTGAGTATCGAGGCACGGGTCTCTCATGAATTCTTAACGGAGAGTACTTTCTCTCAGAGTACATGTAGATATGTAGTCTCACGGCCGAAAAACGACATATCTCATGAATACTGAACACTTTCAGTGATTATTTCTATATAGTATCACGATATGGACGGCTCCTAGACAACTTGCTCTGCTAGTATAGAGCGATAACGTCTTCAGGAACAACCAACGAGTTTATCCTGACTATATAAACGATATGACTTACCGACAAGCTCATATCGGGAAAATTAATTCTCCTAGACAGCTTGCTCTGCTAGTATAGAGCCACAAAGTTAATTATTCCTAATTAAGATTAATTTTGCCGTGACATTCAGTACTGAATTCCCAGAATAATCTATTATTGCTCTTATTCCATTGTCGAATCCACGACTGGTCCCATGGAATGGCAATAACAATTGCTCCTATTCCATGGCCGAATCCACGAATGGTCTCATTGAATGGCAATAAACAATTGTTCTGATTCTATGATCGAATCCACGGCTTGATCTCATAGAATAGAAATAACTATATTATCTCATTACTCCAATTTCATGATCGAATCCACAACTGGTCTCATAAATGGTAATAGATAAATCTTAATTACTCTGATTCTATGGTCGAATCTACGATCCTATGGAATGTTAATGCTCACTTTATTATTCTGAATTCGTAGTCGAATCCTCAGCTGATCCTATGAATTAATAATAAACATCTTATTACCCAGTTTTGTGAATTATTCTCCACTGAATTCCACAATTAGTAATAAATAATCAACAACCGGGCGTCTGAGCTACCTCTAAGTAAGACCCGACTTATATGGTGAAAGTGTATTCAACGACAATGCACTAACAGTCACCGCACGAACGAGTATTTCAAAATACGACGAAACGATTAACCTATTGCAAAATAGGAAGAAAATAATAAATAATCAAAATATTGACCAAGGCGCCAAGGGATCAGACTCATTGACTGGCCGACCGTGCCATGACCAATCCCACGCCAGTTTTATGTTTTATCATATTTTTATTATTTTCCTTCATCTGATGAAAATCCTTTCATTTGAACAAATCTCCTTCGTCTCGAGGAAACTCCTCGACTTCATGGTGTTTTCATAAACCGATGAAAATAATATAAAATTAAGGAAAAATAGTGTGGGGCGTGACCATTGGCCAACCGGCCATGCCTTAGTCCCAGCCGGACTCACACCTTATGGTTCCTTATTATTTTATTATTATTATTATTTCTCTGATTTCATGAAAAAACTCCTTGATTTCATGGTATTTTGCAAAAATTAGGAAATAAATAATATAAAATTATGAAAAACTTATGGGACCGGGCCCTAGCCGGCCGGTCATTCCCTAGTCGGTCCCACACGCCCCTTTATTTTATTATTATTTATTTTATTATCCTTGAATTTATCAAATTCCCTGATTTCATGGTATTTCTCTCAAATTAGGAAAATTTCTCTCAAATCATGAAAAATACATTAAAAAATATATAAAATTATGAAAACTTGTGGGACCGGGCCTTAGCCGGCAGGCCATGCCTCCCACGGCCCCACACGCCCTTGTTTTTATTATTTTAATATTTTTGCTTCCTTGAACTCATGAAACTCCTTCACTTCAGGGAAACTCCCTAAATTCATCAAAACTCTTTAAATCCATGATATTTTTCATAAAATCATCAAAATATTATAAAATTAAGGAAAAGGCACCACGGGACCGTGGCCACGACAGGACCACCATGCTTTGGCCTCGGTGGTCCCACGCCTCCTTATTCCTTACTTTATAATTATTTTCTATCATCTCATGTTGTTTTCCTCAGTTTCAGCGAAACCCTAATTTTGGCATATTTTCTCGAATGGACGCCCAATTGCACGTCAGAAAATATCAAAATTCTTATAACTGAGACACGAACGCCTTGGGGACACGAGCGCGCTATCTTGACCGACCAAGATTGGCTCTTTGGCTTACAGAAGCCGGTCCCATCAAATTTCACAGTTTTGACCTAATTTGCACAATTGCATGTATTAGGTCCAAGACTCATCCAAACACTTTGGATTTTCATGAAGTGATCATCAAGCGGTCACGTGACTACCCAGGGAAGGTATCATGACTCCTTGGTCGGTCCCTCACCTCTTCATAATTAATTAGGTTTTTTCACCTAAGGCTCAGACGAGCATTTTCGAATAAATTATTAAACCAGCATTTGATCATTCTTTCACCAACAAATCGTCAACTCTTCAGAAGTTTTTTGTATTTGCTCACGTGAGCATATGGACACTACATGGTTGATCCACGGTCCCATGTAGTCGATCCCTCCTTCGTCTCATGGTTAAAATTCTGACGAACCATGAATTGATCATCAATTGATCAAATTAGGGTTTCTGAATCCAAGGATCATCATCATTCCAGATTCCAACCTTAATAATTTTACGACGACCTCATGGTCATTAATTTTATTAATTATGCTCAGTTCAACGACCAGTATTATAATTAATATTTTTGGTACGCTGCCAATAATCCATCAGATGAGAAACACATGCTCAGACGATCAAATATTCAACAATTCATCACATGAGCAACACTTGCTCAGATGATAAATATTTTCTCAAACCAAGGAATATTGGTTCAACAATCAACATTCAACGATCCATAGAATGAGCAATACTTGCTCACTTCATCGTAGGAACTATACCTTTGTCTCATGACATGTTCAACTCATGAGTTTCAGAACATCATGTTCAACTCAGCAACTACATGTACTCATCGTCCCATCAAACCACGAAGTCATCAATTGACTAACATACCACGAGACGTCAATCGTGTCACTTTAGGGGGATATCACTTAGGGTTTTGGTCTGGCGGTCTACGGCACGTGTGTTCAAACACACGATGGAATGTGAGCAAGTCGTGCAATCAGTTGAAGGAATTCACGAGGTAGTGGGTGGAAAATTGACCAAGTCTCCACACGTTGAGCAACTGGTTTCAAACACGATCTCCACTTCCCCACTCCTTGATTCCATCAACTGTCACACTTCATGGAGTCATGGTGTCTAAAGTTCCAGCAATATAAATAAGTCTCTGAATCATGATTGAATCATCGGCATCAACAGTATCATCAATATCACGTCTCATCGACAACACGAGATCATCAACTCATCAATTGAGCAACTACTCTAAATTGAGAAATTTCAATCATTCAGAGCTTATCATATTCAGAATTCACACACCCACAATCTTTGATTACCATTGATTCTACACATTTTCCAGTTTCCCTCCTACAGATCAACCCATCCTCTCTTGTGACCGAATTTACTCTGGAATGGTTATTGTCTTGATTTAGGACAGAGTAGTACAGATTGATCTCTCGAATCTAAAGCACCCCCTTTTACAGCGGTGCATCTGTGTGAGGTTTAACATTTCGCTCGGTTCGAGGAGTCTCCTCAATTCCTTAAAAACCAGCAAATCGTTTTTCCCCATCTACAGATTGGCGACCACAGTGGGAGATCATTCTCTCGATTGCAATCTCACAATTCCACAAGATGGTTGATCTCAGGTCAGGTTCTGTTACGAATCCTAACACAAACCGTGCTAGCACTAGCAACAACAACAATCGGAATATCCCGGAGACAATTCCGACCTCCAACACTGATGGTGGTGACATTACTCCTCCTTACGCCGAAGGTCATCCACTGTCCGGATGACACCCTGAAGAAGTCAGAGGAGATCCACCACCTACCATTGCTGATCTTATCAAAGCGCAAGAGACTCTTGCAAAGAATCAGACTGACATGGCTGCTGCACAGAAGGAGCTGTGTAATTATCTCAAAACTCTTACTGACAAGATGTCAGAGAAAACTCAAGAGAAGGTAAAGGAGAAGGAGAAATCCTCAGACGACGATCCTGAAGTAATTCCAATCTATACAGTAGAAGACGATGAAGTCCGCAAAGCTGCTGCAGACAACTCATTAGCGAAGGGATCATCGAACTTCATTACTCACGAGGATCTGGATCACCTCTTGGAGAACCGTGGAAAAGACAAGACATCGCATGACCATCGTCATCAACCTCCTTATCCTGCCGCTACGCAGAGGATTCCACTCCCCAAAGGTTACGTTTCTCCAACTTTCACCTTGTATGATGGAACTGGCAATCCTCGGGAACATGTCTCTCGTTTTCTCGAAGCCATGTGAGAACATGAACATAATAATTTTTTTCGTCTCAAGGAACTCTCAAAATATCTGAAAGGCAGGGCATACACCTGGTTATACAACATCACACCAGGGACCATCAACAATTGGGGAGAAATGGTTAACGCATTCTACAGGAAATACTTCTTCGTGTCAGAACAAGTCACCCTCTCCGACCTTGGAAGAATGTTTCAGAGGGTTAGTGAAAATCCTAATGATTATGTGAAAAGGTTCAGAGTCCAAGCCATGGATTGTCACGACCCAAACGTCACGGAGCAACAATTGGTGGACTTGTGCATCAATGGCATGCTCCCGGTATACAGGGCCTTGCTGGAGAATCTTCGATTCCAGACTTTCTCAGAGCTTCACGAAGCTGCGAAGAGGTCGGAAACCACTGCACCCTCTCTTTTGGAAAGAACAAAGTCTACAAAGACTGGGGATTCAAAAGACACTCGAGGAAGCAGGCGTTTGATCAACAAGTAGTACAACCTGCAACCTTCAACAAGCTGTAACAGAAGGGAGTAAGCGAAAAGCAGAACCACGGCACAAGCAGACTTCCTCCACCCCTTTAAAGGCACACAGAAGGAGAATTCGAAAGTCCCTCCTCAGCATACGAAAGATCCAGAAGCACCTGATTTTCCCTGTTCAATGGAAGAAGTTAATGAACTACTTGATGCCTGGATCCAAGATGGTGCAATAAAATTGCCTTATGTCAAGAAGGAACCAACTGAAGAAGCCATGGAAAATCCTCGGTATTGCCTCTTCCATAGATACGTCAGCCATCCCACAAGTGATTGCAAAATTTTGAAGCGCATATTCAAAGAATTCCGTCAAACAGGGAATTCCGAATCAGCGGAAGATATTCAAGGCACGATCGACCAAGCCTAACAAGTTTCATGAAGGAGACCTGGTTCTCAAAGCAGTTCAGCGCGGTCTTCATTCTACAAGGAACTCTAATTGGGAAGGACCATTCATGGTCGCTAAGTCCGTGGTCGGAGGATACTACAAGTTGATCAACACAGATGACAGAACCCTGCCAGTAATTCACGAAAATTGTCTCAAGGCGTTTATATGAAATTATTGGACATTTGAGGTATTGGGTGTTCAAAGCATTCATGGCGTTTGGATTTAACATTCAAGATTTTCTTTCATTTGTATTTCAATTCCTCCAAAACGTTTGCAATACTTGCAATTAGTATTTGAATTCAGCAATTTATCAAAATTCAGTTCATATTTCGTAGAAGAAAATCTCTATCAAATCTACAAGAAAATCCTTAACCATCAGTCAATCCAAAACCATCTAAATATCAAAACCCAAGTATAAACCTCACATCTCTCAGAAGTTCAGAAGTTCAAGAGATAATCAAAGGAAATCAGCAAGAAAAGGCTTTCCCTCATCAGCATCCTTCAAGATATGCAAGCCGCCCTCTCCTTGTTCAACTCCTCGGTCAGCTTGGAAATCTTGTCCTCCTTCTCCTTCATAGAATCATTGGGAAAGGGTATGTTCTTCTCACATGAATCCTTGATAATGTTTATTTGCTTGCGAAGCCATTTCACGTTGAGGCCAAGTCTCTCTGAATTCTCCAAGTTAAACTCCCAATCAAAGAGTATATCTGGAGTCACTGTATTCCTAGATCTGTCACGCATATCACTCACGACAAGCAAGATAATGCCTACTTTCATGGTTAAAGCATAAGCATGCCCAGGATTCCTGTCAACGTTCATGTGTCCAAACTTCTTCCATATTGTCTCGTACAAGCGTGCATATCCAATGAGAACGTTGAATCCACCGATCAGTTCATGATATGGGAGTGAAGTGTCAAATGGAGGATCGAAAGAAACTCCTGCAGTTGGATATTCATACACTATTATAAGGTTCTCAGTCACTGGAGCGGCTTCCACAACCAAAGCAATAATTCCTTCGGTATTCTCCGCTGCTGTCTCGGTTTCTTCTATCACTGAGGAAACAACCATCTGGGTTTCCATAACATCAGTAGCGACCTTATCATGGCCTTGAAGTGCAGGGATGGTTTTCTCTTCATCAATAACTCCATAATGGTTAGAGTTATCATCGTTGGCTCCAGTATCCTCAACTTCGGTATTTAGCACCTAATACGAAGATTACATGAGGTTAGAGTCATGAATCCAAAGGAGATTATGAAACACAGTATACCAGCAAGGCAACATCATCAAGGTTCATCATAATACGTTCAAGGCACGAGCAAGTAACATAAAAGTCATGAAAACACGTTTTACGATGAGTCCGTCTGAAGAAACTGAACTCTGCTCTGTACTAAGAGACGAACTGGGAGCAATCTACAAGGAATTTGAGTATGGGACATATACCATTCTCTTCGCATGGATGTCCTCTACGACATGTCAAAATTTCATGACAATCCGATGAACGAGAAAGTAGATGTGGCCAAAATATCAAGTGATGCGCAATCTGAAAAAGTCCTGGAAGTCTCCTGGAAGTTTACTATTTCGCCTTTTTCAGGCTCTGAACGTGCTCAAAACTTAAAAATCTTCTCTGCTAAAGCTTGGAAATTTTCCGGCCTTGAATTTGCACATGCAGATCATCAAAATCCGATTCCGGACGAAGATTCTACGGCATTTTTACTAAAATGTTGGGTTCCGAATTTTCTGACGACGAAATTTGACTAAGTTTTCATATACGCACATGTATTCACATTCATTCATTCAAAAATCAGCACTTTTATGCTTCCATGAAGAAGGTACAAAGTATATTCTTACTTGAGGGGTATCCAAAGCATTCAAGGAGTTGGGATTGTCCGTGTCAACGATGGGAGGATCATTACTTCCATTCATCTCCAAATCCTTAGCATTGCCTGTGTCTCTATTCTCAAGAGACGGTCGAGTGGAAGCACTTTCCATCTACATAACGACATCCTCCTGGACATATTCTCAAACAATTAGCATTTCATCAATAAAGTATCATAATTGAACATGTGAAGAGATACTTACAGCTTCTCCTTCATCGCTCAAGTCAGGAATTTCTTGCTCAAAGACGGAGAACCGAAGACCATCAATACTTGATGGAGCAAAATCCTGCAACGGAATAACAATATCGGTTTCAAGATCCTAATAATATGGGCGATAAAGAGGAGGAAAATATTGGAAACTTACCAAAGCACCAACTGGGTACTTTACGGTATTAGGTAACAGCTTATAACCTTTATGCCTGCCTTCTCCGCCATGAATAACCGCCTCAGTCTCTGAGAAATCTACACCGATTCGAGGTCGTATATTACGACCGTCCTGTGGTGAAATCCAGTAATATAATCAGAATACAGTTCTTATAATTTCGTGAAGATTATATGAAGAAACATACCTGAGAGCATCCTGGAGACGACTTCGTTTATCATCAGAAAGATACTTCAATCTTGGTCGACTGGAAATCATCTCAGCCGAAGGAAGATCCTTGAATGGAGGTCTGGGAAATCTTACAAAGCCACGCAAACGCCCGAGTTGCTGATCCCAGAATTTAACATAACCTGGGGTTACATAGGAGAATCTATCAGAACCAGGAAACCAGTAGCTAGTCCCTTCCACGTGAGTATGATCCAAATGAGTCCTGAGTTGCTCAACTGATGGCTTCCTTCTCCGTATGGTTGGAACACACTGATCCATACCCATTTGTCGAGTTGCTCTATCAATATTATACTCCTCTACTGAAAGCTCTCCAAACGTGGCTGATAGCAAATGACCAGGGGTGCAACTCAACATGAAAGATCTTTCGCCATCACTCAGATGCGCACCAGACGTCAAACTCGTGCTTTCTCCAGTATTGAAAGTCATCGGCTGAGAAACATAATCAGGGACTGACACCCACGGGCGAAAATTGAACTCAGATTCTTCATCTAACACATCAATGAAGCGTATTTTAGAACGAGGTTGCTTTGTGGACCAACGCATGATCCTAGCGTTATCTTTCTCAGGGAAAGTATGGCGCGCATCAGTATTCGGTCCTTGCAGAACATTACGTGGAGTAGGTGCATAATTCTTAAAGTGCTCCCACATCAAAGCTTGAAGAAACATCGTGTTGGCATAACACTCAACCTTCATAGATCCGTTCGACACACTGGAGTCTATAATCAAGGAGTCCAGGTTGTAATACAAGGAGCCTAAGAATAAACTACCTATCGGAAGTTGCTCACCTTAAGCCATCTTAATAGCAAAGGGAATCACAAAAGGCTTCAACAAGTTTCCATTGTCTTCAAAAACGTCTCTGTACAACCATAAACATAAGAAAGCAGCAATGGGTAACATACCGTCGATGAGTTTATCAGAAACCTCGTCTTTGGGCCACCAGTGTGTCAACAAGGAAGCATAGGATCCTTTACTACCAGCCTTATTCGCTTTCTCTATTGCAGCTGTCAAGACATGAGAAACGGCGGTCTCTTCATCTGAAGATCCCCAGGAAGATTGCTCGTGATCGGGAGATGCATCAGAGCCGCCACGTCTTCCAAGGTAATGGTAAACTCTCCCCATCTACATATGAAAGTGTGAGTGGGAATGCACCAGCGAGCAAACAGAGCCACAATACCACTTGCGTCATGATAAATGAACAACTCTCCAGAATCTTGAATATCTCTCGTCACCTGCGCCTGGTCGAGCACAGTCCTCACATGAGGAAAACCCAACATATGCCTCGCCCAGCCGGCAAAGTTCTCCAAAGGTCGTCGAGAAAGCTTAAACTCTGTGGTTGATAAGGTGAAGATCCCTCGTTCAAGACAAAATCGAATCATTGTCTTAGGAGTCACCAATTTCTTATGAGTAACAGTTCTGGGATTTATCAAAAGACGATACACTGGGGATTTCAAATGTTGCTCAGCTCCTGGAATATTTTTTTCAAAGAATGCATCATCTATGTTCGGGACATTATTAATCCCAGGGATTTCGTCTTCGTCTCCCCCAACGGAAGTTTCATCCATGCATGTCTCATCTCTGGAGATACCATCATCAACACACATCTCTTCCCTCGAGGCGTCGTCAGCTTGGGAATTGGTCATCTTTGCTAAGTAGCTGAAAATTCTACTTCAGTATGCCGTCCAGATATAAATCAAGGAAATACAAGCAAAAATGGTAACTCTTAACTCTTACCTTTTATACTTCCACTAACAATAGTGATAGTAATGTTAGAGTTAACACCTCAAAATCGTTCGTCTCTTCGAAACCTGCGATAATGAACGAGACTTTATTAATTTCCGAGACTGATTTTCATGAAATCGCGAACAAAATTTTCATAATGTGAACATTCACACAACTGACCTATGAAGTTTATAACAATAAAATATTTCATCATAAATATATTGTCTCTCTTCGAAGGTTCCTCAAAACACACGTTTTGATTTTTTTCAAAATAGCAATTAATGCAACTTGCATACATAAATTCTCAAGGATTTTTATCTAATGAAAACAATTTCATGCAAATAAAATATACCATCATATTTTGCACAATATATGTCACGGCTGCATATAAAAAAAAAACTATTTTTCCTTCGTATCGTCGTTATTTGTCTTTAAAACGAAGGATTATTTCAAAAATATTGTGAAAGCTCACATCTCATACATATGATAAAGTTTTATAGTTACATGAAAGCTCATTAGAAAAATTTTATCACTGGACACAAGTTCATCACATGAATTTTCCTTCGAGTCGTCGTAATTTGTCTTTAAAACGAAGGATTATTTCGATTTCGTGAAAATTTACTCCTTTTATGATAAAACTGTGGCACACATGAAAGCTCATACACTAAGTTTTATCACTAGACCTAGGTTCATATACTAAAAAAATCTCTTCAAAATCAGGGATTATAGTTAGTTTTCAAAACTAACGATCGAACGAACATACGTTTTCAAAAACGAGGGTTTTTTCATAAAACTCACACTAATATACACACATGTCTATAACTTCATCATGATCAAAGCATGAACAACCCATGATACTCATGGACATCAGCAAAAAAAAAAGAAAACACCTGGGCGAGTTGGTCGGAATTTGACCGGCGGCTGGCGGCGGCGTTGAGTTCAGGAAATTTTCTCATGTTCGTGAAGGTGAGGGCGTGATGGAGAACTAGTCGTGGAGGAATAAAAAAAAGGGATTAATCTCTTTTATATTAATTTTTATTTCCAAAACCTAATTTTCTAAGGATTTCCTTACTGGGCCCGGCCCACGAATCCTAACCTACCATGGACTCGCCGTCCAAACCAGCAGTTTCACACCAATCTATGCTCATAAAATGATGCTATAATCATGACATTGAAGCCTTCATCAAGTCATGGTTTGATCATATTCTCGAAATTCGGTAATGTCCTAACTTACGACTAAGTTCAATTACTTGTATAATTTATGGCCGGAAAATCACCATTTAATGCTGACTGAGGAACATGGATTTCCTCAGTAAGCAGGGGACTTAATGTAGATGGTGGATTTTCAACAAGGACTAAAATCGTAAACTCATGATTATACGAGCCTCTGATCCAGCAATCAGACGTGAGTATCAAGGCACGGGTCTTTCATGAATTCTCAACCGAGAGTACTTTCTCTCAGAGTACATGTAGATATGTAGTCTCATGGCCGGACAACGACATATCTCATGAATACTAAACACTTTCAGTGATTATTTCTATATAGTATCACGAGATGGACGGCTCCTAGACAGCTTTCTCTGCTAGTATAGAGCGATAACGTCTTCAGGAACAAACAACGAGTTTACCCTGACTATATAAAGGATATGACTTACCGACAAGCTCATATCGGGATAATTAATGCTCCTAGACAGCTTGCTCTGCTAGTATAGAGCCACAAAGTTAATTATTCCTAATTAAGATTAATTCTGCCGTGACATTCACTACTGAATTCCCAGAATAATCTATTATTGCTCCTATTCCATGGTCGAATCCACGACTGGTCCCATGGAATGGCAATAACAATTGTTCTGATTCTATGATCGATTCCACGGCTTGATCTCATAGAATAGAAATAACTATATTATCTCATTACTACGATTTCATGATCGAATCCACAACTGGTCTCATAAATGGTAATAGATAAATCTTAATTATTCTGATTCTATGGTCGAATCTACGATCCCATGGAATGGTAATGCTCACTTTATTATTCTGAATTCGTAGTCAAATCCTCAACTGATCCTATGAATTAATAATAAACATCTTATTACTCAGTTTTGTGAATTATTCTCCAATGAATTCCACAATTAGTAATAAATAATCAACAACCGGGCGTCTGGGCTACCTCTAAGTAATCCCAGACTTATATGGTGAAAGTGTATTCAACGACAATGCACTAAAAATCACCGCACGAACGAGTATTTCAAAATACGACGAAACGATTAACCTATTGCAAAATAGGAAGAAAATAATAAATAATCAAAATATTAACCAAGGCGCCAAGGGATTGGACTCATTGACTGGCCGACCGTGCCATGACCAATCTCACGCCAGTTTTATGTTTTATCATATTTTTATTATTTTCCTTCATCTGATGAAAATCCTTTCATTTGAACAAATCTCCTTCGTCTCGAGGAAACTCCTCGACTTCATGGTGTTTTCATAAACCCATGAAAATAATATAAAATTAAGGAAAAATAGTGTGGGGCGTGACCATTGTCCAACCGGCCATGCCTTGGTCCCAGCCGGCCCCACACCTTATGGTTCCTTATTATTTTATTATTATTATTATTTCTCTGATTTCATGAAAAAACTCCTTGATTGCATGGTATTTTGCAAAAAATAGGAAATAAATAATATAAAATTATGAAAAACTTGTGGGACCGGGCCCTAGCCGGCCGTCCATGCCCTAGTCGGTCCCACACGCCCCTTTATTTTATTATTATTTATTTTATTCCTTGAATTTATCAAATTCCTTGATTTCATGGTATTTCTCTCAAATTAGGAAAATTTCCCTCAAATCATGAAAAATACATTAAAAAATATATAAAATTATGAAAACATGTGGGACCGGGCCCTAGCCAGCCGGCTATGCCTCCCACGTCCCCACACGCCCTTGTTTTTATTATTTTAATATTTTTGCTTCCTTGAACTCATGAAACTCCTTCACTTCAGGGAAACTCCCTAATTTCATCAAAACTCTTTAAATCCATGATATTTTTCATAAAATCATCAAAATATTATAAAATTAAGGAAAAGGCACCACGGGACCGTGGCCACGACCAGCCGACCATGCCTTGGCCTCGGCGGTCTCACGCCTCCTTATTCCTTACTTTATAATTATTTTCTATCATCTAATGGTGTTTTCCTCAGTTTCAGTGAAACCCTAATTTCGGCATATTTTCTCGAATGGACGCTCAATTGCACGTTAGAAAATATCAAAATTCTCAGAACTGAGACGCGGACGCCTTAGGGACACGAGCGCGCTATCTTGACCGACCAAGATTGGCTCTTTGGCTTACAGAAGCCGGTCCCATCAAGTTTCACAGCTTTGACCTAATTTGCACAATTGCACATATTAGGTCCAAGACTCTTCCAAACACTTTGGATTTTCATGAAGTGATCATCAAGCAGTCACGTGACTACCCAGGGACGGTATTATGACTCCTTGGTCGGTCCCTCACCTCTTCATAATTAATTAGGTTTTTTCACCTAAGGCTCAGACGAGCATTTTCGAATAAATGATTAAACCAACATTTGATCATTCTTTCACCAACAAATCGTCAACTCTTCAGGAGTTCTTTGTATTTGCTCACATGAGCATATGGACACTACATGGTTGGTCCATGATCCCATGTAGTCACTCCCTCCTTCGTCCCATGGTTGAAATTCTGACGAACCATGAATTGATCATCAATTGATCAAATTAGGGTTTCTGAATCCAAGGATCATCATCATTCTAGATTCCAACCTTAATAATTTTACGACGACCTCATGGTCATTAATTTTATTAATTATGCTCGGTTCAACGATCAGTATTCTAATTATTATTTTTGGTACGCTGCCAATAATCCATCAGATGAGCAACACATGCTCAGACGATCAAATATTCAACAATTCATCACATGAGCAACACTTGCTCAGATGATAAATATTTGCTCAAACCACGGAATATTGGTTCAACAATCAATATTTAACGATCCATCGAATGAGAAATACTTGCTCACTTCATCGTAAGAACTATACCTCTGTCTCATGACATGTTCAACTCATGAGTTTCAGAACATCATATTCAACTCAGCAACTACATGGACTCATCGTCCCATTAAACCACGAATTCATCAATTGACTAACATACCACGAGACGTCAATCGTGTCACTTTAGGGGGATGTCACTTAGGGTTTTGGTCTGGCGGTCCAAGGCACGTGTGTTCAAACACACAATGGAATGTGAGCAAGTCGTGCAATCAGTTGAAGGAATTCACGAGGTAGTGAGTGGAAAATCGACCAAGTCTCCACACGTTGAGCAACTGGTTTCAAACACGATCTCCACTTCCCCACTCCTTGATTCCATCAACTGTCACACTTCATGGAGTCATGGTGTCTAAAATTCCAGCAATATAAATAAGTCTCTGAATCATGATTGAATCGTCGCCATCAACAGTATCATCAATCTCACGTCTCATCGACAACACGATATCATCAACTCATCAATTGAGCAACTACTATCAATTGAGCAATTTCAATCATTCAGAGCTTATAATATTTAGAATTCACACACCCGACAATCTTTGATTACCATTGATTCCACACATTTCCCGGTTTCCCTTCTACAGATCAACCCATCCTCTCTTGTGACCGAATTTACTCTGGAACGGTCATTGTCTTGATTTAGGCCGGAGTACTACAGATTGATCTCTCGAATCTGAAGCACCCCTTTTGCAGCGGTGCATCTGTGTGAGGTTTAAAATTTCGCTCGGTTCGAGGAGTCTTCTCCGTACAGTCGTCTCCTCAATTCCTTAAAAACCAGCAAATCATTTTTCCCCATCTACAATGGTAAGTATATTTTCATATTATGTGGAAAGCATCATAGAAGAGTTTATGGATGATTTTAGCGTGTATGGTGATTCTTTTGACAAGTGCTTAGATAACCTTGCACTTATTCTTAAACGATGCGTAGAAACTAATCTTGTGCTTAATTGGGAAAAGTGTCACTTTATGGTGAATCATGGGATTGTACTAGGCCATGTTATATCCTCTAGGGGGTTAGAAGTGGACAAGGCTAAGATAGATTTGATTCGGAACTTACAATACCCCACAACTGTGAGGAGGTTCGCTCTTTTCTTGGTCATGCAGGCTTTTATAGGAGATTCATCAAGGATTTCTCCAAGATTGCAATGCCCCTGTGTAGACTTTTGCAGAAAGATGTGGCCTTTGATTGTGACAAGGAATTCAAGGAAGCTTTTGACACCTTGAATGAATTGTTGACTACCGCACCAATCATCAAACCACCGGATTGGATCAAGCCATTTGAGTTGATGTGTGATGCAAGTGATTATGCCGTTGGAGCCATGTTAGGACAACGAGATGGTAAAGTTCCATATGCCATTTATTATGCTTCTATAACTCTCAACGGAGCACAAATAAACTACTCCACTACTGAAAAGGAGCTCTTGGCCATAGTATTTGCACTAGAGAAGTTTAGATCTTACTTGGTGGGTACAAAGGTGGTGGTTTTCTCCGACCATGCTGCACTTCGATACTTGCTCACAAAGAAGGATGCTAAGCCAAGGCTCATAAGGTGGATTCTTTTTCTTCAAGAGTTCAAGTTGCAAATCAAGGACAAGAAGGGCAGTGAGAATACCGTAGCGGATCATCTAAGCAGATTGGTTGTGTCCGAAAAAGCGATTCCTTTACATGATAGTTTCCCGGATGAGAAACTCTTTGCGGTTGTTGGCACAACTCCATGGTACGCTGATATTGTTAACTTCTTAGTGACGGGACAAGTACCTAGTTCCATGTCTACGTTTCAGAAACACAAGCTCAAGAAGATTGCCAATCAATATATATGGGATGAACCTTATTTGTGGAAGCATTTCTCCAATCAAATGATCCGCAGGTGCGTACTCGAATCTGAGTTCCAATCAATTCTGAATTTTTGTCACTCATATGCTTGTGGTGGCCATTTCGGAGCCAAGAGGACAACCCTCAAGGTTCTCGAAAGTGGTTTTTATTGGCCTACATTGTTTAAGGATGCATATTTATTTTGCAAGGCTTTTGATAGGTGTCAAAGGACATGCAATATAGGTGCTAGAAACCAAATGCCACAAACACCAATTCTCGTTGTTGAGATTTTTGATGTTTGGGGTATCGATTTTATGGGGCCTTTTGTGAATTCCAATGGGAAATTTTATATAATTCTTGCTCTAGATTATGTTTCTAAGTGGGTGGAGGCTAAAGCCACCCCGACTAATGATTCTCAAGTTGTTTGTGAGTTTGTGAAGGAACATATCTTTTTTAGATTTGGTACACCTCGAGTGGTGATTAGTGATGGAGGTTCGCACTTCAAGAGATCCTTTCATGCTCTTCTAAAGAATTATAATATTTCTCATAAAGTTGGCACACCGTATCATCCACAAACGAGCGGTCAAGCTGAAATTTCCAACCGGGAGATTAAGTCCATCCTTGAGAAGATGGTGAATGTTACAAGGAAGGATTGCAGTTATAGACTCAATGACGCTTTGTGGGCGTATATGACAGCTTACAAGACACCCATCGGTATGTCTCTTTTTAGGCTTGTCTATGGTAAACATTTGCCATCTTCCGGTTGAGCTTGAACACAAAGCTTATTGGGCTATCAAGGTATGTAATATGGAATTAGATGCAGCTGGTGAACATATGAAACTTCAAATCTATGAGTTAGAAGAGATATGAAATGATGCATATGAAAGTTCACGCATTTACAAAGAAAAGACCAAAGATTTCCATGATAAAATGATTTCCCGAAAGAGTTTTGAAGTATGGCAGAAAGTTCTTTTATTCCATTCTCGTCTTAAATTGTTTCCGGGTAAACTTAGGTCCAAATTGAAAAAGCGGGGGGTCTAAGAACACCACCCAATATTTCGCTTAGCAATCTGTATGGACTAACTCTGAAATACTTTGCTAGAGAATCAATTAGACAGTCAGACTCAATCTAGATAAAAGTATCTCAAGGAGTTAATATCTCTCTCTTGATTTGATTTTTACTCAAGCTAAAATCAATAGCGTGTCTTTATCAAATACAAGGAATAACTTGGACGGTACTAAAGACCAATGTCCAAGGATCAACCAATATCAATCAACAACCAAAGGTTGGATTTCCAATTGATGATCACGAATGCACAACCTGTATTATTTCAATTATATAAAATATAATGCGGAAAAGAAATAACACAGACACCAGAAGTTTTGTTAACGAGGAAACCGCAAATGCAGAAAAACCCCGGGACCTAGTCCAGATTGAATACATATTGTATTAAGCCGCTACAGACACTAGCCTACTCCAAGCTAACTTCGGACTGGACTATAGTTGAACCCCAATCAATCTCCCACCGATCCAAGGTACAGTTGTACTCCTACGCCTCTGATCCCAGCAGGATACTGCGCACTCGATTCCCTTAGCTGATCTCACCCACAACCAAGAGTTGCTGCAACCCAAAATCGCAGACTTGATAATGAACAAATCTGTCTCACACAGAAAAGTCTATCAAAGGATAAATCTGTCTCCCACAGATAAACCCTAGGTTTTGTTCCGTCTTAAGATATGAAATCAAGGTGAACAGGAACCAATTGATAATTCGGTCTTATATTCCCGAAGAACAGCCTAGATTAATCAATCACCTCTCTACAATCCTTCCTGACTACACAGGCGGTTTGTCGAGGAATCACAAACAGTGAGACGAAGATGTTTGTGACTTCTTTATCTTGCCTATCGGAGAACTCTCACGATTTCAAGACAATCAAAGATTGTACTCGTATGATAGAAGATGCAAGATCAGATCACACAACTACGATAAAAGTAGTATCGGTCTGGCTTCGCAATCCCAATGAAGTCTTTAAGTCGTTAACCTGGTTTTAGAGAAGAAAACCAAAGGTTAAAGGAGAATCGACTCTAGCGAGCGCACTAGTATCACACAGACATGTGGGGATTAGTTTTGCACAATGCTAGATGTCTCCTTTATATAGTCTTCAAATCAAGGTTTTGTCTTAGTTACAAAGCAATCCATATTCACCGTTAGATGAAAACCTGATTTAGATTCAAGCTAATATTTCTCAACCATTAGATCGAAAACTTAGCTTGTCACACACACTTGGGTAGACGTTTACTGGGTTTGCGAAAACCATGCTCAAATATGTACGTGTATATTGGTTCAACATAGTAACCCAAAAGGTTAACCATATGAGCATTTCATATTAACCTTGTTCTTCTTCACCATAACTAGTTCAATTGACTCAAATGAACTAGTTAAAGAGTTGTTCAATTGTTATGAGATCTTATGTAACTACACAAGACACAATTGAAACAAAGATGATTCGATTCGATTGAATCGGCTCATGCACTTTATAGCCACGGTTTGCATAAAGCATTCCTTAGTAATTTAAGTTTCATGTTCAGAGCACATCTTTAGATCATAACCTCTTAAGCTCACAAACAAGTTCGCGGACTTAAGACAACCGGTGGAGTTTTCCAAACTCAGCAGGAAATCTCGGCAAAGAAACTTTCGCCAGTTCACGGACTAGGTTCGCGGACTTACACGAAAACGAGTTTTTGGAAAATCCCAGCATAAATTATCGGTACAAGAACTTCCGTCAGTTCGCGGACTGGGTTTGCGGACTTGGAAAAGCCAATTCCTCCGGTTTCTCTCAATCAACAAAGTTCGAAAACTTCGGATTAAGGAATACATGGTTATGTAATCTAAACTCTCATTCCAATCATTGAGACATTCTCAGAGTACGTTATACAGCCGTTATTCACAGACTGTTTCGCGTCAGAGCAATTCTCAAAGTAATTGAAACTTTCCATGACTTTCGTCACTAGGTGAAGATAAACTTGATCAAAGCGAAACGCCTTACCAACACATGATTTCGAGATATAAATAGGCGAGATATACTCAGTTCGAAATATCAAATGTGTATGATCCAGTCTATATATCATACGACTTTTGTCTCATAAGAAGTAGGAGATAGAAGAGATAGACTTTTGAGTGATATATAAGTTCAAGTCTCCACATACCTTTGTGTTGATGAAGTTCCACAGTTCCTCGAGTAGATCTTCGTTGTTGTATGATGAATCGCCATGAAGTCCTTGAGATCAACTACACTTTTCTATCCTAGTCCGAGACTTATCTATGTAGGCTAGAAATCAAGACTCATAGTTTTGATCACTAACATTGACAAACATGCTTGAGATAGCAACGCATGCGAGGTCGACCGAGCTATGCTCTAACACATATGGGTTGGACCATTTGTTATTACTAATGTGTATGCGCGTGGTGCAGTTGAAATTATTAGTCCCAAAACAGGGCGGGTTTCCAAGGTCAACGACCATCGTTTGAAACCATACTATGAGCAATTTGTGACGGAGAATCAGGATATGGTCACATTGAGTAATCCACTCCCTCTGGAGGAGTAATTGGAGCTGAAAGTCGGGCTGACGACTTTAAACCAAGCGCTAAGTGGGAGGCAACCCACCGGTTCTTTATATTTTTATCTTTAAGCATTTTATCTTTATTTTCTTGTTTTGCATATCATTTGCGGAATTTCCCACCTTGGACTTTACTTTGAATGACTAAATTTTACATTGAGGACAATGTAAAGTTTAAGTGTGGGGGAGCATTTATATCTTTTTAGAGTTTGTTGCCTTTAGTTAAAAAAATTGATTTATAAACTCCGAAATCTAGAAACTTGTGCCTTTAGGATGACACTACCAATATAAGTGGATGGAACCATCTTGATTGCAGGAGTTGAGGAACGTATTAACTAAAAGTACAGACAAAGCTCATGTGCCAGAAATAATATGATAGTTGTTACCATATCTCGGAATGTCACCATTATCACCTTCTGTTTTTATTTTTGCAATCTTTTTGTTTCTCTAAGTGATTTGGTGGTTCACTAACATCGAATTGTTATTACTGCTGGGATGAAATAGAGTAATTGAGTTACTAAAAAAAAAAAAACCAGACCAATTAGACCAACCGGAGTGTTTATACAAAAAAAAAATTGACTATTTGATGCAATATGTGTATGTTCTCCCTGTCTCTGTCGCCTAAGAAAGCGTGGAACGCAGGATCCATGGGAAGTACCATGTAATCTGCTGACAAGAAGCATGCGCTTGGATCCAAAAGATCTAATCATGTTGTCAAGTTGAAAAAAAAAGAGGAAAGAAAAAAAAAGAAAAAAAAGTGAAAAATGAAAAAGAAAAAAAATATTATTATTGTTCAATAAAATCGACTGCTGGTTCCCTTGTATATGACAGTTGAGTTGATCTAGAATTAAGATTGTCGACTGCTGGTTCCCTTGTATATGCCGCTGAGTTGATATTAGAATTTAGACCAGTATCTCAATCCATTAGGTCATAGGTTCATCTTGGCGGTGACCTTCAGACAGATATGGGAAACATCGATCACTTGTTAACATGCGCAAACATCTATCTCTATATCCATCTTCTTAATATACTCATGTGTGATTTTGGTTAGTTAGATTCCGAGTATTGTGGTTTATTCGACTTTCTAAATAGAGCTTTATTTACTTATATATGAATTGGATTTGAATCAAGGTACCTCCTCCTATAGTCATTTTGGGTTCGTTCATAGACTCTTCACATGTAGTTGGAATTTGGAGTAAAAGGTTTTGTAGGTACACCTATTGTAAACCTTCACGAGACTAAAACTCGTCCACTAGGGACACTTAGGGGTTTAAAGGCTTGTTATAAGTGCTAAGTGTGACCGTAGACTCGATGAAACGGAGTTGTATGTATGTTTTAGAATTCTTTTGTTTGATTTGCTCGAGGACTAGCAAAGTCTAAGTGTGGGGGAATTTGATAGGTGTCTAAAACACCTTAATATTTATCTATTGTTTATGCTTTCTTCGCTATGTTTTCTTGTAAAATATGTATCTTATGTTTGCTTTTGAGTATTTAGGTATTTTGGAGTCATTTGGAACAAAAGAAGAAGAAACGTCGCTTAAAAGGCAAAAAGGTGCAACTGCTGTTGGAGGAGGATTATTTCTCATTATTTTCTTTTATTTCTTCTTCTTTGTCTGAAAAGCATGTCGGCTTTAGTGATGCAAATATCTGTCTGAAAAGCATGACTGCTTTAGTGATGAAGAGAAGAAGTGGATTTCAGATATAAGAGGCGGCTGTTGTTGGCGGAAGATTTCAAAGAAAGGCGAAAGCGTCGGTTCGTATGCAAGCGCGATTGGGAGCTCGGCGATTAGGGGACAACCTGCTGAGTTGTGCTTATTGGCTGTTGTTGGCGGCTCGAATCTGATTGTCGGGTGCCTACACTCTGAGGTTCTCAGAACGGGGGTGGATATATCCATTCTTCTTCCTACACAAAACCTAAATTTCAGAGAGAACAAATCATTTGTTCTATTTCTCTACCTGAAATTGAGAGAAAATGGCTGCAGCTGTTCATGAAAAATGAGAGGAGATTTGCTTCTGCTTCTTCTCGAGTGAATGACACAGAGAGATGGTCTTGAGAAATGAAGAAATTGGTAGTGGTGTTGTGTTGTTGCTGTCAATGGGAGAATCAGAGAAGAAATCAAAGGTTACAACGAAGAATTAGGGTTGGATGTGTTAAATTGACGGTAAAATGGGTTTCTGCTGTGAAAGAGAAGAATTTGAAGATGGGTTGTTATTGATTTGATGATAAGGAAGATAGAAATGCGGGGTTAGATGTATGTTTAGGACAGGGTTTTGAAGTTGATTGTCCTGGATCTGAATTGAAGAGAAGAAATCGATGCTGCAGAGTACAGAGGTGATTGAATCTGAGATGATAATGGATTTACAGGTTAGGGTTCAACTCGGATTTGAGTATGCAATGATGGGTTTGAGTGGTACTGCTGTCCAATTGAAGAAGTAGAAGCTTACTGTGATGAAGGATGAAGAATGGGTTTGGTCGAATGAAACTGCACACGGAGAAACAAGGTGTTGGCCATGAACTGATGATGTTCTGTAGCTGAGAAGAATATGAAGTTGCAGTTGCAGCTCAGATGGAGATTTTGATAAGTTGAGTATAACTTAGTTGCAACTGAGATTGAGAAGATGAAGCCACAAGGTCTTGGCAGTGACAGGCTTGAGCTGAGAACTGGTTCTCGAGAAGATGAGGGTGTTTGTGGTGGTGTTAGCTCAAGTGCAGGGAGTGATACTGCAGATGAATGGAGAAGTTGGTCGACTTCCTGGTTCTGGTACTGAATGAAGTTGATGTTGGAGGTTATAGTGCAGCGTAGTTTGAATAGTGGGATTACTGGATAAAGTTGTTGGTGGTTTTGAAGCTACAGCAGCTGAGAAGTTAGATGAATGCATGAGATGGCCAGGCAGTGAACTGAGTTGTGGCTATTGCAGCTGTAGTTGTGGAGCTATAGAAAATGGGTGTTGCAGAGTGTAATGCAATGGATGAAATTGTTGCGGATTTTGATATGAAAATGGCCTATGGTGGTAAGTTGGTTGATGCTGTTGCAGGTGGCAATGGCTGTGACTGCTAGAGGAAGCAGGTGCTGCTGGGAAGAATGGCTCAAGGAAATGATCGCAGTCGTGATGAAGCTGACTTGGAATTGCAGGTGCAAGCTGCAATGGAATGGAGTTGATGCAGATGAACAAGTTCAGGAGGAGCTAAATTGGTGGTGAAGCAGTGGTGGTATTGAACTCGTTGAGGAGATGCAGATGGTTTGTTGTGCTTGTGGGTATGTTGTTGCAGTAAAAGCAAGAGTTGCAGCTCAGATGGAGTTGTTGCTGTGCAATTGCAGGATGCTATTGCTGTTGGAGTTTTGAACTATGAAGTAACTGAGTCATTGCAGTTGTAGTTGGTATTGCAGGCAATTGCAGGACTGAATGGTTGGTGTTGTTCGATGGGACTGATCATGAAGCTGATGTGCAAGAATACTTCTGCTGGTGGATGAGGTTGCAGTTGAGTGTTTGTAGCTGAGAAAGTGGGTATGAACTGTGCAGAATTTGGATGGCCAGGTCATGAAATGGTGCAACACTGAAGATAAAGGGTTATCATGGCACCGCATTATGTTGGCATTTGCAAAATGGATTTGGCCTAGAGCTGAGTCAGGTGACTAGCACCGACTCAGATCTGACTAGAGTTATCTGACATCACTGAGTTAACCCAGACTCGACTGACGTTTCATTGGTGAACGGCGATCACCTGAGGTACTTTCCCGGTGAGTTTCCGGCCAATTTCTGGTATGGAACCAGTTTTCCGGCGATACCTTTTTTAGCATATTTCTTACTTGGGCTTGGTGGGATTCTATCTATTGGACCTTGGAAGACGAGACCTAATTTTGGGAACAAGAGGATCTATAAAAGAGAAATCTTTCTATAACTTTATATTACATCTACTTGGAGGTTTTGGAGAGAGCCGGATATCGTAGGGTTTGCTTTGGTTTATTATCCTCTTCTTTATTTTTATTAAATGATGATGAACTCCATAATTATGAGTAACTAAAACAATCTTTGATTGAGGGTGATTTCAAAACCCGAACTATGAACCTACAATTGATATGAAATAACTCGTTTTCTCGTCATTGTTTCCGTTATTGTTTGATTTCTACCATGCTAATAATGCTCGTGGATTGTTCCTTAATTGTTTAAGTTCGAAATTAAATAGTTATGTCACAATCTTATTGCTAATTTAGATTTTCTTCGACCCGTAATTGTCTAGAGAATTAAACACAAGTAGCGATATATGGGTATTGATGATGGGACTTTGTTAAGTACCCATATGTAGAAATTGACATTGTTAGGTGATTCAAGCTTTTGAATTCATCACTAGGAGCAACCTTATCTCACAACACTTAGAGCATTTGTTTAAGTCACTCCTAGTAAGCGTAACTCTAGGAAACTTGGCAAGTAGAATCCGATAGTCGAGCGCTTCCGTATCCGGTGAGCTTAGGAGATAATAACGGGATAGTTGAGCGTACCAATTATCCTAGGGTTGTTAGTAACGAGATAGTGCGAAGAACGTAGTTATATGTCACTTTGGTTTATATTTCGTGGTCGAGAATGAATCCTTAATCAATTCCATCTCATATTTGAATAAAATTACAATTTTCAGAATTTTCTACAACAAAATAATCTTGCTAAGAGTATTTGCATAACAACTTTTGCTTAACACACCTCCCTTGGGACGATCCTTCTTCCATATATTACTTGCTAGTGTAAAGAGAAGTAGAAAAATATTATTTGCGAGTTGACACCTCGTCATTGCACATACCTTTTTTATACTCTCCAAGCAAGTTCTTTTTCTTCCTAACAAGATGCAGGTGAAAGATGATAGTTACTTGTATATTGTATCCCAGCTCATAAAAACGCAAAATCTATCAATTAACTCACGACATACGTTCTCACATAAGTTATCCCAGATATTCTTCCAGGATAAAAACCTAACACATCTTTCCATCATTCTCATAATATTAAAACTAGATCCTCGATAGTCGCCTCCAACATAGTACGCGTTTTTAGAGTATGAAAAAAAATACAACCAACATCGTCAAATCTGGATCCATCCTTGAAGCAGTTCTTTACACCATTTACAACATTCCTCTCCCCACGTATAAGATTTGGCGGTGTTACATTCTAGGAAAATAAATTTTTAATTGAACCAGACACCATATAATACAAAAATAGAAAGACACCATATAATACAAAAATATAAAGAAAAAAAAGTCATAGTTAGAAAAGTAAGATTTTGTCGCAAGCAAGTAAAATGGGTACTAAATAAAGCAATCTTAACCCAATATTAAAATGATGCCCAAGTTCTAAGGAAATAACTTGGAAGATTAATTTTATCTAATAGGATTTACGGCGGGTTAAGAATTCCAATTTTAAAGGCCCTTATCTAAAATCTTGGGCAAGTATGTCTAAATTAGTATCTCCAACGAGCTTAGATTTAAGAGTGCATCTAAAGCTAACCTATCCATGTTAGCTAATGTTGTACAGAGGCTAGTATATAATCCTAATACCGTCTAGCATCATTTACTAAAAGCATAAGTACTCATTCAAGAGTTTTACCCTGATAAACACCAATCTCTAGTTTTTGGATTTGGAAATGTATAAGCGAATGTCTAACTCTTGTAGATCAAAATAATACTTGGGAGGTCGAAATTGGGAACTCAATTAATATCTGGCAACATAATTGGATTTTCACCCATCTTTAAACTTATTATAGTTGAAGAACTTAAATAATCAAAACCTAACATTTGTTGATGATCTCATGGATATGACAAGGATCTTGAACCTAATGCTTCCATAGTTCCTTTCCATATGGTTAATTGTACTCCCAATAGTAACTTATTACATGATAAAGCAAAATAAGAAGGCGAAAAAAAGGATAACATTAGATGGCCTTCTAAGACCATGCATAGAATTCTCTGTCAAGTCTATGTATGAAAAAACTGAATAACCCATCATACATAACAAGATATCCTCGATTAACTAATTATTTCTGAAAGCACCGATGGAATCTGAAAGTAACCCACGTAATCAAAATTTCCCTTTGGAAATATTGTGTGATGTTTTACTTACTAATCAAAGTTTAGAAAGATTTATGTATCGGGTTAACCCATTTTGCACCTTTGGTTGTAAAGAAAATGAAACAGTATAACATTTTTCTCAACTGTCACTTTGCTACATCAATCATATACTAGAATCTATTTTTATTATACGTTCTAATTGTTATCTATGCTAAGATGTATAAAATTTATAGGACTGGTTAAAATGTAAACCTAAGTATGGAAGCGACAACCACTAAATGTTAGTACATTTGGAAAGAGACATGCAACATATGTTTCCTAGAAAATAACTAAGCATCTTTAGAAAATTCTCAAAGACATGCTTGGACCAGGTCATATGTCTCAGAATATTACAAGATATTGAGGTTCTAAACAACCAACAGAAATATCTATATTCAAAGTGGTAACAACTTGAAGTGAACCAGCTAAAAATCAATATAGATGCCTCGTGGGGTATCTAAATCAACAATTTCTAGTTTTGCATTAATACTATGAAACAATGTTGATATCTTTGTAGGGGCTAGAGAATGAGCTTCTAGTACCCCACTTCGGAAGAAATAGAAGCAGTAGCAACTCTCCGAACAATTTTATGAAAAAAAAAGATTATAAAAAAATAAAATTATATACAAGGGGATTGCAAAATAATCTTGGGTTGTCTCAAGATTATGATCAACTGGAAAAGTATAGCTATATTATGCAAATAATAATAGGGCAATCCATGAATGTTTTGAGTTTCATTTTCATTCCTAAGTCAGAGAACAAAACACTACATGCTATAACCAAGGAAGTTAAATATTATCGATGTACTTTCAATTGGAAATTAAATATTACGTCAGAAGGTAAAACAAAACTTGTGTTCGATGTCTCCACTATTTTAAATGCACCAACTTATATACTAGCCATATTGGATAATTTTTAATATATATTTATGATCTTCAAAATAAATAAATTAAATTAATAAAAGCCAAACAAAATCTACCAAGTTTGTGTATTATGAATTTTAGACGAAACCTCATAGTGTGATTTTATTAATCATATGAAAAGAAAAATAAAACAGAGAGAGGAGGGCATAAGAGGAAAATTTTATTAATCGAATAAAAGAGTAGAAGAGATTTATGATCTTATTTTTCATTGAAAAGTTGAAGATGTGCGCTAAAAGTTGGAACCGCCACCGACTGATTGTTGTAAATCGCACCACTCACATATTGATGAACGAATAAATTTGTGATCAAAGAGAAGAAATCCCCTTGCCACTTAGGCCCATGAGAAAACTCATAATCTCTAATCGAGTATTCTAGATAAGCATGACTATGATGAAAAGTCATTAATACAATAGCTTAAATATCTGCAAAGAAATCCTTGCTCGGATCTGATTGTAGAAATAAAAATAAACACACATCAATCGGAAATTATAGAAATTAATATAATTAAGATAAAAAAATGGGTAGTTAGCTCAGCTGGTCATCCCCGTTTCCCAAAAATTTCATGCGTTCCAGAAGTTCCAGGTTCGAGTTCCCAATGACCCAATCCCGCAGATGCGGCATATGACATGGAAGGTAGAAGCTTGCCCCCTTGCGATATAATCATCCCCGGCCCTATCCGCTTCGAATGTGTTGGTCGGTTCTTCATCCTCATGAGGCTCGCTGGTAGGCTAGCACGACAACCTGTTCCTCATCTTTATGAGGCTCGCTGGTAGGCTAGCACGACAACTTGTTCAACTAATGTAGTACGTTGTTGGAGCTCAGCTTGTTGCTAGGCTTCCAGATAGTTTCTTATAAAAATACTTTTTATACAATAATTTACAAAAAAAATAAAGATAAAAGATGAAAATATCTTTTTCCTTTTTCTTACTCTTTCAATACGAGAAAAAAATCTCTACATAAAGAGAGACCCACGAAGATTGAGAGCTGAGAACTGTTTCTTTAGGCTCTTTCCTTCTTCTTTCTTTGTTCCGTCTCTTTTCCTTCCTTTCTCCTTTTCTCTCTTATTTCTCCTAGAGACTACAGTTTTACTCAATAACTACCAGTTCTATTACTGATAACTACTGATATCCCATGGCAGAATCCTTGACTCAAGATCAGATTGTAGAGTTTCAGGAAGCTTTTTGTCTTTTTGACAAAGATGGAGATGGTATGTACTACTTTCAGTTTCAAGATAACTGTGAACACATAAATCTCGAAGCCATCCACGTGTTCACAAACAATATTCGCATACATTCTAATTATGAAATCGCACATCGTATATGTAAAGGGGATGATTATATCGATTCATTGACTCTAAGCCTTCGGGCTTGTCATTGTGTAGTCGAATATTATCATGAATAATGTTCGTATAAAAGGGGTAAACAGAGAATCAAACATAAATGTAAAGCACATGACGTTCAATGCTGAATGTAAAGTGCTGAAATATAAATGAGACAAAGATTTACGTGGTTCGGCACTAAGGCCTACATCCACGGGGTTGGTGTTTCACTATGTATTGGATGATTACAAAGATAGTCAAATTACTTTAGAGTACACATAGGTCTGTGGAAGTAGGGGGATCACTTACTCTTCCTATTTCTCTCTCCTATATTCTCTTATCTTTTCTCTGGATCGGTCGACCCCTTATCTCTTAGTGGAGAGGGGTATTTATAGGGTTGGAACGTGGGTCCCACTCCTGAGGTGCCGTTGTAATCTTATCTTCTTGTGATTTGTGCCCATTACGCAGAGGTCTTCGGCATATGCTGCGGCCTAAGCTTGAATACGAAGGGTTATCCTCACCTCTTCCACGAGCTGATTGACACGTGTATATCTCTTTGGTATTTAATGCGGGTAGATGGATGTCTGCTCGTGTCATACAAGTGTCTCTTTGTCTGGTCACATCTGTGTCAGTCAAACTTCCTCTCAGCCGTTGATCTGGGATCTTCCTCGGGATTGGTTGTATTAACACCCAAGGGATATTATCTGGTGCTCCTCTAAGCCATCATACCTCTGTGATCCTCTATCCCTGACCGTCAGATCTGCTGACCGGTGGCATCTTATGATGAGATGCTTGTTATTATGTTTTGATATCTTGTTTTGCATGCCTTCCACGTGTCTCTTTCTGTACACGTGGTGGATGATGAAAGGTGTACATACAATTTGCCCCTCTTCTTCTGACTTGGGCGCATTTTGCAATTTAGAAGAAGAAAAGTCGTCCTACATGTTTTATCTCTCCTGAAATAACTTCCCCTATAAATACAGGCACGTTCCCCACTTTGCATTAACTTTCCCCATAACTGATCCTTGGTACGAGGGACAGTTATTGTCTTCTCTAGCTTTATAAATAGGAAAGAGAATGTGGAAAAAAAAACTTTTATCCTCTTCTTGTCATTGTTCATCCTCTTCTTGTCAGTATTCATCCTTTCTTTGTTTTCTATTCTTGTTCTTTAGTCATTTATTATCGTCATTCTTGTGAAGAAGATAACATCATTCAATTTTCTGCCTCTTTCGCTCTCGACTGTTGTTGCCCCTGTATCGCAGACAACTAGCTTTTGATATCTCCGATCCTCCTTTCTTCGACTGTGGTTGGTGCTTGTCGTCCTCTTATATAAAGGTATGGGGTTTTTCATTAGCTGCTCATCATTGATTTATTTATGTATCTACCCGTTTATTTCCTGCTGCTGTATTCTTGGCTTTGTGATGAAGAACACACATGTCGAAGCATATATGCTTGCCTCTGTTATTTGTTACAAATTCTGTGAGTTTGTATCTAAGTATTATCCCTGGAGTTTGATGGAGTATTTCTGGTTATTTTTAGTTCTTAGGGTTTTTAATGTTTATCCGGATGAACCATCAATTATGGGTTTTTTGATCTTTAGTGATCTCCTCGTATTCTTCTCTAAACTGTTTTTGTGTTTCCTTGTAGATATGTCTGATCGTCCGCGGGCTCCTTACCAAACCCCGCCGTCTAGTCCGCCAAGATCCCCTCCGCGTCGAGATTCTGACAGATCTCCACTTGGGGAAGGTCCTTACAAGTCTTCGCAATCGGATCCTCGGGGTCATATGGTTTCATCTTCCTATGGTGCGAAGGTTGTGCCTACTAAGAAAGAGGATGTGCCGAAGGGTCCTTCTGGGTTTAGGTATGCTGTTAACCGTGCCCCTTCTCGTCCTCGTGAAGATTGTAGGAGTACGCAGTCTCCCCCTCGTGATGACTCTAGGAGTACGCGGGCTCCTCATCCTCGTAATGAAACATTGGATGTTCCGCCCCTTCGTTCTATGGCTCCTCCTTCAGTGCCTCCGCAGAAATCTTTGCCGCCTCCTCCCACGGTTTCTTTCAAAGGGAAGTACTCCAAGGGTACTATGTCGAGAGCTGATCCGTCTAAAAATCTTCCTTCTAAAAGGAAAGCTTCGGAATTGAGTCCTACTTCTGATTCCGAAGACGAAGAAGAAACTGTCCCCGTGATACGCAACATTTCAGTTGGTAAGAAGAAGGTCACTTTCAAGCATATTGATCTTGAGATGTTCAAGGAAAAACATGAGCTTCAAGCTTTTGAGGGTCGCTTCTATGCCCCTGACGATGATATCACTTACAAGCTCCTTGCTAAGTATCAGTTTGACGAGTTTCATCTATTGACTACTGTTGGAGCCTTCGAGGCGGGTCTCATGTTGCCCCTATATAAGTCGGGTGACTCCTTTTATTATGACGTGCTGGCTAGTCGCGAAGGCTCTTCCACAAACACTCATAATCATTCCGTGTCACAACTATCTGGGAATTATCTTCGTGCACTGAAGGAATGTTACCTGCGAAGCAAGGGAGAGACTATGATGACCTGCTATGTTCCAAATCCTGCTGAGAGAGAGTGGTACACTCCTCAGAATTTTAACAGCTCCTTTGGGGATTATGTCAACAGTAGAAACCGTAAGCTGTGGAGTGTTAGTCCTCGTAACATTGCTGCTCCTCGTGGTGAAATTCGTCTTTTGAGTGAGGTGAGTGATGCCAAGCTGAAGTATGTTCCTGGTACTGAGGGATCTGCTAAACGAAAACTCTTTCCTGCTCGTGAAAGGATTAAGCCTGACCATGATTATGAATGGCATGCTACTGTTATTGAGGTAGTTTGTCCTTGGGCTTATGGTTGGATTCCTGGTCCGCGCGGTTGGTGTCCTTCTGAAAACAGCAAGCCTCGTGAAACTCCTCCTGCTCGTTATGGAGATTTCTGTCCTTGGCGTCCGAATTTCGCAGGCATGAATTTTCCTTACGCTCTTGATGTCGTTGATGGAGATGAGGAGGAGGGTTCTGGTGCTACCCATCCACCGAAGAGTGCTGCTGCTGCCAAGGTATAGTTTCTTCTTATATTCTCTATTCTATTTGCCCCTTTTTCCTTGCTTGAAATAATTTTCATTTTTGAAGTGAGGGAAAAAAATGAGCCTTTGTGGGGATGTGTACTGGTTTGTAGGTGTCGAAGAAGAAGAAACTTGGACCCAAACAATCTTCTACTGTGGTTACCGGTGAGGCTGAGGTTTATGAGGAGGTTACGACTCCTATAAACGAAGGGTATGCTGAGGATGAAGAAATGTCCGATGGAGAAGAGCGTACCGATACTTCTCACCCTGATGACGAAGGTGGTAATGGTGAAGAAGAAGTTGCCGCGGGTGGTGATGGTGAATAAGAAATTGCCGCGGGTGGTGATGGTGAGTCTAAGGGTAATATTACCATTGGTGGTACTGGCGGGGGTGGATCTGCCCCTGTTGGCGATAATATTGTTGGTGTGGGTACTCTGCCCGTTATTTCCCCTGAATTTTCTTTTGGTAGGATATATTCCGCGGGGGAATCCTTTGATGTGAATGCTGCCATGGGTCTTGCCGAAGACTTCTCATTGATTTCCCCAAATGACGATTGGGATGTGCTTGGGGATATTGGTAAACAAGATGCCACCGGTCAGCAGGCTGAAAACGCCGGTGGTCATGCTAAGGCTGGTGATGTCGAGACTTGCGCGAGTGAGGGAAGAACAGTCAAAGGGAAGTCTGCGGTTGAATCTCCTTCATAGGATTTCCCTTACTCGCTAATGCCCGAAGGCGAAGATGCCATTTTGGCTTGGCTTAAGAAGAAAAATCTGATGTTCGTCCCCAACCCTGCCCCAATGGTCCCTGGTGAGAAGAATTCTGACGCTTATACTCGTCAGATGATGCAAGTGTCTTATGAAGTCCGCGTTTCTGAGATGTGGGAGAAGAATCTGAGAGCTTTAGAAGCTAACCTAGTGGTTGACCCTCCCTCCTTTGTTGCTGATATGATGTCCATAGCTGATGGGTACCAATACGGTTTTCCCCAGCAGCGTGTCTTAGAGGTAAATCCTTGTACTGACTCCCTCATGATATACGAACATTGTATTCTTCGCGATATCCGATCCCTTGGGTATAATAATGTTTGTCGTTTGTGACATAGATGATGAGGAGCGAACAATGTAACCATATTCTATACCAATTCTTTAAAGCAAAGTCTTTAAAGTTGGAGGCTAAGCTTCGTCATAGAGAAGAAGAACTATCTGCGGACGAGATGGAAATAAGTGAACTGAAGGGTCACCTGAAGGAAAAGGAGCGGCTGGGTAATGCCGAGGAGAGTCTCCGTTCGGAACTTGCTATAGTCCGCAACGAATTGGAGCAAGCTCGCAGAAATGTATCGTCCCTCACAGGTTCGTATTTTTTATTGGTCTTTTACTCCTCGTGATTCCCTATTTGTACTTTGGTGTTCTATCTCAGTCTCCCCACCCTATCTTCAGTGGGTGGAGTCCCCGAGCTCATATGGCATCGGAAAGAAAGGGAACGACAGAAATCCCTCATTGCAGAGTTGGTGGGTAAGTTGAAAAGCGAAGTCGTAAAGTGGAATGCTCGTGCTGATGAGCACAACGCCTTAACAGCTGAGTGGCGTGAAAAGCGAACACTGATGGTTGATATGCAAAATAAGTACAATCATGACCGTCGTCTGTTTAATGATACGCTGCTATTGACGCGTGACAACCTGCGTGATACTCGAGGACATGCTTCGGACTTAGAGGATAGAGTGCGCTTTTTGGAAGGAGAGTTACAACAGGCTCGTTCTTTCTTAGGCCCCGGGGTTAGGGATAGTATGCTGCATCTTTCCTAGGAAAGAGATAATGCTAGGGCTGAGGTTGGTGCTCTTAGTAAAGCCCTAGCAACGTCTCGAGCTGATGTTGCTCGCCAAGTGGAATCTGAAAGAGATCTTGAAGTGAATGTGTATCGACTCCATAAAAGGATGGGGGAGATGAATGACGAAGTAAACCATCTTCGTCACTTGGATTTAATGAAGCAGGTAGACTTAGACGCGAGTCAATTTGCTCTTACGAACCTTCAAACGGATTATAAGAAACTATCCGACGAATATGACTTTCTTGATGAGGCTCGGGACGCAGTTGTTAATGAGTATGAAGAGGCTTCGGCTAATGTCGAAGGTATAACCTCGTTTTATCGAGTGTGATTCTGTTATTTCTTCGTTTTAACCCCTTGGTATTTCTTGTTTTCAGCACTCGAGGGACAGCTTCACGCAGCAAATGATGAGCTTAAAAAAACTCAATCTGCCTTAGTGAAGCAGGAAGGACAAGCCAACTATTTCAAAGGTTTGGACGCGTCTCGTGAGGAAGCAGCGGAGATTTCCTCCAAAGAGGCGGAACGCCTATCTGCATTCCTGTCTCAGGCCAACCAGCGGACCGCTGTTATCACTTATAAATCTCGATGTTAGTTGGATGAAGAGACTAACAAAGTTCTAGATAAGATTGAACTTGATCTTAAAGTCGAACATGGTCTTGTCAAGAATTATCCGCGTCGTCCCCTTCCCGCGCCCTTTCCTGGTTCTTCTGGGCCTTCTTCAGGTGGTAGCGTACCTTCATCTCGCAGAGACAACCCTGTTGATGGATCTGTATCGTCCAAATAGATTTATTTTATTAGTCATAGAAAGTTGATCCTTGTTGATTATATAATTTCGGATCATTTTTTGATGTGTTTCCTGCTTTATCTTATTTGCTGAACTTGTAATCAACTCTTTATGAAATGGATCATCCTTTTGGCATACCTGCGTTATCAATTCATTTTTATTTTAAGTATTGTGAAGTGTTAAACTAAAAATAACTTGTAAAAAGTTGAGAGTGTTTGGGTGCGACACCGAAGGTAAATACCTTCGTGATCCTCTTGAGACTTGTCACCCCGCTGGCGAATCCTGGGCCAGAGGATTCCCAAACGGTGGGGGCCGAGGCAGCGTTCTAGGATATGGGATGCTTATTTGGAATATTTACATGCACCCATTCCGTCGACCCGCTGCCTTAAAATTGGTTGGGTATCTTTTTCTGCTGGGTGCCTTCCCCCTGGTCTTACATTCATAGATGATAGGGGAGCCCTGAGAGATTGTAGATTAACTACTTTCCCAAATATTGTTAATTTATTATGTAATGTACATGCGTTCACCCAGCGGGCCTTTTGACCATTTCGTTTGCTTGAAGATTTCCCAAAAAGTTTGTTTGATTGATAGGTTGAGGCCTGCTACTCCTCGTCCAGAGATCGAAACATGTAAAGCGGTTACGCTGCCTTCTTCTTCTGGTATTCTTCACGCAGATGCAAAGCTGCGCTGCTCCTATGGGTAGTACGGTTTGAGCCATTTAGCATTCCAAGGGTGCCGGAGGACCTCGCCTTTCAGATTGCGAAGATAATAGGAACCGTTTCCCGAAATGTCGTGTATTATAAAAGGTCCTCCCCATGTAGGTGCTAACTTTCCCCATTTCTTCTCTCGTTGATACTGCGGGATTGTTCTTAGCACATACTGCCCTTCTACAAAATTTCGAAGCTTAACCTTTTTGTGTACTCTCTCGCTAATCTCCGTTGATAATTTTCCATCTTTTGAAATGCTGCTTCCCTCCTTTCTTCCAGGTCGTCCAGTCTCTCTAACATCATGTATGTTCTGAGATTTTTCTCCCATGCTTCGGTCTTTGTGGTTGGCATGAGGATCTCTGTTGGGATGACTGCTTCAGCTCCATAAGTGAGGAGAAATGGGGACTCCCCAGTGGCAGATCTTCGTGTTGTCCTGTATGCCCATAATACATTGTGTAGCTGTTCACACCATCGCCCCTTGTGTTCGTCTAATTGCTTTTTGAGGATAAGGGCGAGGGTATTGTTAGTAGCTTCCGCTTTTCCGTTTCTTTGAGGGTATATGGGGGTGGACTTGTTTTTCCTTATTTTGAAAGTGTCGAAGAGCATGTCTATGTTTTTCCTATGTAATTGTTTACTATTATCGGACACGATTTCCGCTGGTATGCCGAACCTGCAAATAATGTTTTGGAATATGAAAGTAAACACGTCCACATCTCTGATCCTGGATAAGGCTTTGGCTTCCACCCATTTACTGAAGTAGTCCGTGGCTACTATCAAAAATCGTCTTTTCCCTGATCCTTCGATGAAAGGCCCAACGATATCTATGCCCCATTTTGAAAATGGCCACGGACTATCCACAGAATTCAACGTTGTTGCTGGTGCGTGTATCTTTTTAGCGAAACGCTGACATTCTTCACATCGTCGGGACATTCTTGCAGCATCTTGTATCATTGTGGGCCAGTAATATCCTTGCATTTTTGCTTTGTCGGCTAGTGATCTCATGTCGCTATGATTCCCTGCGTCACCATAATGGATGTCGTTTAGAATTCGATGCCCCTCTTTCCTGGATAATAAACGTAGTAACGGTCCGAGGAAAGATTTCTTGTACAGGACCCCATCCCGAAGATCATATCTTCCTACTTTGGAGAGTATTTTCCTGGTTTGTTTATGATCCGCGGGTAAGGTTCCATCCTTGAGAAACGCATGGATCATCATTCTCCAATCATCTTCGTTGTTGAAATCTTCGTATTGATTTTCTCTTGACAGGATATCTTCTTCGTCAAAATCGTTACGAATGTCTTCTCCCACCTGATCTTCGATATTTTCTTCCACTGTATCTTGATTTGTAGCAAAGGAAAATTGTGATGCAATCGAAGGCTCGTATACCCTTGTTATTTTGATAGCTTCGATACTCTTGTCCTTCAGCATGGATGATATATATGATAGGGTATCCGCGTGCCTGAGATCCCTTCTACATAAATGCCGGAACTTGATGTTCGGAATTTGTGATGCCAATGTTTGGACCAATGCCATGTAAGCTGAGAGGGTGTCGTCGTACACATTGTATTCGAGCCCTATTTGCCGTATGACAAGGTGCGAATCACTTGTCAGTCTTACATCAGTTACCCCCATCTCTATTATCAAGCGGAGGGCATGTACGACTGCCTCGTATTCGACGATGTTGTTAGTATTCTCTTTGAATTCTAACCTGAGTGCCTGTACGATCCTTTCTCCAGTTGGGGTGGTGATGACAATGCCTATTCTTGCCGCTTCCTTATTTTTGGAACCATCAACGAAGACTTCCCATTATCTTTGACTCGCGGGTTCGAGGACATCAACTGGATCCTTGCTTTCCTCGTCGGCTTCTGGTATTCCCCTAATCTCTTCATCGTTGTCCAGGGGGGAGGTCTGCTAAGAAATCCGCCAATACTTGGGATTTTTGGGAATGTTGAATTTCATGAATGATGTTGAATTGGTCTAGGTGGGTGTTCCACTTGGATATTCTACCTACTTTTCCCGCGCTTTTGAGGACTGCTTCCAGTGGTGCTTTGCATGGGACGCGGATGAAGTGAGTTAGGAAATAGGTTCTCAGCTTTTGAGTAGCCCATACTAATGCCAGGATGAGTTGTTCGATCTCCGTGTAATTCCTTTCCGCAGAATTGAGGGTCTTGCTGACATAATACATAGGCTGTTCTATCTTCGTATTGGTTTTGACCAACACTGCGCTAACTGCGTCTTCTGTCGCTGCTATGTACAATGCCAAAACCTCATCAGGATCAGGCTTCTGCAGGATTGGAATTGAATCCAGGTATTCCTTGATTCTTTGGAATGCTTCTTCACATTCTGCGGTCCATTCAAACTTACTCCCTTTTTTGAGAATATTGAAAAAATGTTTGCATTTGTCCGAGGATCGGGCAATAAATCTGCCCAAGGCTGCTAAGGACCCATTGAGTTTTTGCACTTCTTTTAAATTCTTCGGAGATGGCATTTCCACTATGGCCTGAATCTTCGCGGGGTCTACCTCAATACCCTTTTTTGTTACCAGATATCCGAGGAATTTCCCTGAGGTGACACCGAAGGTGCATTTTTCTGGATTTACTTTCATGTGATGTTTCCTCATTGCTTCGAAAATATCTCTCAGGTCCTGGTGGTGATCTTTGCGCAGCCTACTTTTGACGAGCATGTCATCAACGTAGACTTCTAGGGTACTACCAATCCATGACCTGAAGATAGCATCGACCATTATCTGGTAAGTTGCCCCTGCGTTTCGAAGTCCAAAGGGAATTCTAGTGTAGCAATAAAGGCCATGCGGGGTGTAGAATGTTGTGTGTAGTTGATCTTATTCTGCCAGGGCTACTTGGTTGTAACCAGAATATCCGTCAATGAATGACAGCTCTTCGTACCCTTCCACTGCTTCAACCAGTTGATCTATGCTCGGTAGGGGATAGCTGTCTTTTGGACATGCCTTGTTGAGGTTAGTAAAGTCGATGCACATCCTAACCCCTCCATTTTTCTTAGGAACGACGACCATGTTGGAGATCCATGTAGGGTATTTGACTTCCTTGATGAAGCCTGCTTCTAGTAGTTTCCTAAGTTCTTTTTCTACTGCCTTATGATACTCTGGTGCAACTTTTTTTATTTTCTGCCTGAAAGGTGGCGTGCCTGGTTTGATGCGCAGCTCGTGTTGGATTATTTTTGGATCAATCCCCGGCATGTCTCCTAACTTCCAGGCGAATACATCCGCGTATTCTTTAAGTAATTTGGTTAAGGAATCTTCTCTTTCTTCATCCATTATGGTCCCTACTTTGATCATCTTCGGGTTTTCTTCCGTTCCTATGTTGATTTCTTTTACGGGCTCCACTGGTGTGAACACCGGCTTCGGGTCCCCAAGGACTGGGACGTTCTTTAATTGCTATTTGGTATGTTTCTGTCCTTCGTTGGCTGCTGAAGTACTTGCCTCTGTGTTAAGGACATTATCATCTTTTGTCAAGCCCTTCCCTGCGGTTTCCTTGAGGAACAAGTCTATGGACTTTTCTTTCGCAGCTTCTTTATTTTTGATCCTTCGGGTTTTTCGCTGCTCTTCCTGTTCATTGTTGATACGATCCTGAGTGGCCTGGCACTCTTTTGCAGAGACCCGATCTCCCTTGATTTCCATTACTCCCTCGGGTGTAGGGAACCTGAGATATTGGTAGTAAGTTGCTGCCATCCCTTGAGTTTATGTACCCACTTTCGTCCAATAATGGCGTTATAGGGGGATGGGGCGTCTACCACGCTGAATCGTGTTTTTACTTTCATGGGCCCAGCGTTCACCTGCAACACGATGTCTCCCAATGGCTTTGTGGGCGCTCCGTTGAACCCGTAGATGGTGTAATAAGAGGTCATCAGCTGTTCATCATGGAGCTTCATCCGTTTGAAGGCGTCGTATAATAGAACGTTCACTGAGCTTCCCCCGTCGATGAGGATCTTTTTGAGGTTACATCCGACCACTGGTAGTGTGAGGACCAAGGGATCGTTATGGTCTTCCATATATTCTTCGATATCTTCAGTATCGAAGATGATAGGTGCGTCCATCCACTCTTCGTGCTCGTCCACCTCTACGCCATCAATCTTATATAATTCGCAGTGGTCTTCGAATTGCTTTCGTAGCCTCTTTCCTATCTGCGTTGTAAGTGAGGGCCCTGCGGCTTCGGAACACGAGATGGTGTTGATTGTGCGGTTTTCCTCTGCAAGTTGGACTTGCTTGGTTCGTTTGGATATGTCCTCGGTGACTTCCTTTCGTATGTATTGCTTGAGTTCGCCAGCATCAATCAATTTTTGGATCATTATTTTGAGGTTTTTGCATTTCTCGGTCTGGTGTCCATTGAAGTAATGATACTCACAGTAATCTTTAGACTTCTCGGTCCTTGGGGGCTGTTTTCCCTTAGACCACGGCCACTCCAAATTTTCCCTTACTTTGATCTCTCGCAAGATCTGAGCGTAGCTAGCATTGAGCTTCGTGTAAACCTGATCTTCGAATTTTCGATCGTCTTTTCGTCGTTCATCTCTTCGTTCCTTCCTATCTTCATGCGGTCGTTCCACTGAGCTATTTATTTTGGCCCCGCTGGTTTGTTCTGCGGAATTGGTACGGTGAGACCTCTGCGTTTGTGCCCTCGGGTTCTCACGCTGGATTTCTTCAAGACGAGCATACTTTTCAATAATTATTCGAAGATGTCCTTCTGTCTTAGGTACGCTTCCGTGGATCTCAACAAATAGTGGACTCATTCGGTCTAATCCACACTTATAGCAGTTGATGCTTACTATGGGATCCACACTCCCGATGGCTTGGCAGATCTTGTGCATCTGTTGGTGTATTCCCTCGTGTTCTCCTTGTAACCAATTCCCAGAGAAAAAAGTTTATCCATTCCGGTGTTGACAGCTTTGTTGTACATGTAGGTTCTCAAGAATTTCTCTGCGAGTTGATCGTAGGAGTTGATGGAATCAGGCGGCAGGTTGTCAAACCAAGAAAAAGCAGACCCCTTCATACTTGATGGGAAATACCTACAGAGGACGGCGTCGTTTTGACTCCATCGTGCTAAGATACGATCATAATACCGGATATGTGCCGCGGGATCACTGGATCCGTCATAGCATTCAAAAGTTGGGACAGGGCACTTTAACGGAATGGGGGTATTTTCCAGGCGATGAGTTAGGGGCGTGGAGTTAGCTTCTTTAATCACCTCTTCAAGCCTTCCTCCGCCTTGTCTGGATTTTAACTGCCTGATCTCAGCCATCATCTCATCACGCAGCTCTTCCATTACGCGGTAATGTCCCACGTTCTCATGCTCAGTTGAGCGTTTCTTTCTTCGAAATTCACTGTCATAATAGTATAAGTCTTCGGCGGCATATTCCGGATCGGATGCACTGCTTCCGCTAGCGGCGTTTGCTAGGATGATTCTTCGGTCTCGATTAGGATCTGGTGCCTTAGAATTTGCTTCGTCCAGTTGTTGGCTAGTCTTCGTGCTTTGGGCAATCCTATCTTTCAAGTCTTGGTTCTCTCTCGCCAGAAGAGCTACGGCATCTGCGTAGACCTGCTGGCTCTTTTTCAATTCTTCGAGCTCTACCATCAGTCGGTGGGACTGGTTTGATCCCTGATTGGGAGTTCCGGCTTGTACCCCTACGGCCATAGTTCCCCCTTCGTCTATTGTGTGTATTAAGGGTGGTAGAGGATCAACTTCAATTGTTGGTATCTCCAAGTTTGGTCCCCTCGGTTGAGCTTCCACCCGCGGTACTAAAACCACTGGTATGGTTTGATTCTGACCGTTGGTTGACGGCATTCCGAAGACTGGTGGATGTGCGGGTTGATGTGTCATAGATTCTTCCACCCCTTCTCTTTGTTGATGTATTTGGTTTGAAACCAAAGTCTTGTTAGCTTCTGTAGCCTGGAGGGCCGCAACAGTTGCGTTGTTCTTTATGGCTGCTGCTTTGAGAGCCGCGGCTGCAATGGAGTTAGTGTTCATAGGTGAGGTGATTTCCGCAACATCCTGCCTCTGAGTAGCTGTTTTAGCTTTGTCTCCTTTCTGCTTGCTTCGGGTCATGATCGGGGTAATCCTCGGTGTCTCCTTTGATGAGGCTTTGGTTTTTCCTGCCTCTAGTATCTTTTCCATTTTTAGTCTTTTTCTGCATAGGGGAATAAATAAAGAGAATCAAAGATATCCACGAGGATCGGGTTAGTGCCATTCGTATCCGCAAAATTTGTGGAATAAAAGGAAATGAGCTTCCCAAGGGCCTTAATAAAAGAGAAACATAAAGACTCCATCGGTCTAGTTTTCGCAATACAAATCCTCTAATAAACAATCAAGGACCTTGTTTTCAGACTACTTTTGAAAAGGAAAACTCTTGAAAAGGCAGATCCATAGCGAGAACTCATGAATCTGGATTATTAAGTCTTAGTTTTAAAAGAAAAACGCCTCACGTGCAAATATGTGATAGATAGCCGTGGATTTGTCTGCTTTGAAATGGTGTTTGTGAAAATGAAGACCATGAACCCAGAATAAAAAAGGTTTTGAAAGCACGCTGAACCCAGAATAGGGCACAACCATAATGCGCGTTTAAGGTGAAATCACAAGATAAGATAAATCTTTTACCGGGACAAAGTCCCTGTTTCTAGCGCCAGATTGTGAACACATAAATCTCGAAGCCATCCACGTGTTCACAAACAATATTCGCATACATTCTAATTCTGAAATCGCACATCGTATATGTAAAGGGGATGATTATATCGACTCATTGACTCTAAGCCTTCGGACTTGTCATTGTCTAGTCGAATATTATCATGAATAATGTTCGTATAAAAGGGGTAAACAGAGAATCAAACATAAATGTAAAGCACATGACGTTCAATGCTGAATGTAAAGTGCTGAAATATAAATGAGACAAAGATTTACGTGGTTCGGCACTAAGGCTTACATCCACGGGGTTGGTGTTTCACTATGTATTGGATGATTACAAAGATAGTCAAATGACTTTAAAGTACACATAGGTCTGTGGAAGTAGGGGTATCACTTACTCTTCCTATTTCTCTCTCCTATATTCTCCTATCTTTTCTCTGGATCGGTCGACCCCTTCTATCTTAGTGGAGAGGGGTATTTATAGGGTTGGAACGTGGGTCCCACTTCTGAGGTGCCGTTGTAATCTTATCTTCTTGTGCTTTGTGCCCATTACGCAGAGGTCTTCGGCATATGCTGCGGCCTAAGCTTGAATACGAAGGGTTATCCTCGCCTCTTTCACGAGCTGATTGACACGTGTATATCTCTTTGGTATTTAATGCGGGTAGATGGATGTCTGCTCGTGTCAGACAAGTGTTTCTTTGTCTGGTCACATCTGTGTCAGTCAAACTTTCTCTCAGCCGTTGATCTGGGATCTTCCTCGGGATTGGATGTATTAACACCCAAGGGGTATTATCTGGTGCTCCTCTAAGCCATCATACCTCTGTGATCCTCTGTCCCTGACCGTCAGATCTGCTGACCGGTGGCATTTTCTGATGAGATGCTTATTATCATGTTTTGATATCTTGTTTTGCATGCTTTCCAAGTGTCTCTTTCTGTATACGTGGTGGATGATGAAAGGTGTACATACAATAATCTTATAGTCGGGCTCTCATTAGTGTTTTTGATTGCTTTTTAATTCTATCCTGTTGAATTAATGAGGTTTGTTTGGATTCTGTCTTGATATTGACATGTATCTTTTATACTACTTCTTTGCATATCGTTTGAGACTCGTTTGGGATTAACCTTGGATATTTAACTGTTTTGTTACGAGGATCACATATATATCATCTATGCTTATAACAGTTCTACTAGATATATTTGTTACTTATGGCATATATGGGTTATGTACTTTAACATCTCTCTTTCTCAATTGTCTGATAATCATCTACATAGATACTGTTCTACAGAATGATACTCATTTACATAGATACTGCTCTACAGAATTTCGTTTTGCATATGGTGAGATATATTCATGATTAATGACCCTGAATTGGTTTGATTTATGTAGGTTGCATTACCATTGAAGAATTAGCGACGGTTATCTGTTCTCTTGATCAAAACCCCACTGAAGAAGAGCTTCAAGATATGATAAAAGAAGTTGATGTTGATGGAAATGGAACTATTGAATTTGGAGAGTTCTTAAGTCTCATGGCAAGAAAAATGAAGGTAAACCCCACCCAAAAATTTTGCACAAAATTGGTTAAAAAGATCAAAATCAACAATTTCTGGGTGAAATGGACAGTTAGATTTTGATACTGTTTAAATGGACAAAAATGTAAAAATAGGCAGGATGTAACCAGTTTCATTGCGCCCATTTTCAAATATTTTTTTCTTATTTTTAATTTACACAGCATGTATCCAGTTTCATCCTTGCTATTTTTTAAATTTAAGCTAAGATGAAACCAGTTTCATCCTTACTATTTTTTTTTTGGCCATTTCACCCAAACTATTATTTACTCGTCCATTTGAACCGTGATTTGAAAATATTTGGACAAATAACCAATTTTCCGAAAATTTTGATGTCGTTAACTGAAAAGTTATACTACGAATCGTTTTTTATATATTTTTTATTTATACCCAATGAAAAGGAGGGGATTAATATATACAACATAAATAATTTTTGTTTATCTTTAATTTAATTTATAAATAACAGGAGACTGATGCTGAAGAAGAGCTGCAAGAAGCTTTTAAAGTATTTGACAAGGATCAAAACGGATTCATTTCTGCTCCAGAGGTGAATATTACATATTTTAATCTACGTACATATTTTTATAGGTATTCATATATCTAGTATTAAAATTGAAATATTGATTAGATATAACTACTCACCAACTTTATCCCCTGGTATTTGATGTCTTTCTTGCTGATGACATTATGAGGAGCTTAAACCTTATCATCATCATCATTGATGCAGGGCATAGTACAATTTCAGAAGATTCCGCTTAGAGGTTTGGTTTCCATGGTTTCCTAGTTTCAGTCTTTCTTATTTTTAGGATTCTTTTAGATTTCCTTTTAATTTTCTGTTTCCTAGTTTAGTTATTCTTCAAGCCTATATAAAGGCTAGATTAAGTCTTGTAAGAGCTATCTATTACTCAATCAAATTATTAAACACAAAACTTATCTTTCTCTTCTTGCTTGAATTCTCTTCTCTTCTTGCTTATAGCAATCTAGTATTGCTTTCTTTTACCTTGTTCCACATTAGTTGGTATCAACCGCTTAGTTTTAGGTTTTCATCCTATAACTTGATCCTTTACATCGCTTCCGCAACACCTTTCAGTCCTTTTTTAGTTCCTTTTCGTATACAAAAAAAAAAATGACTGCTCAACCAGTTACTTTAGCAGCAATCGAAGCTCTCATCAAATCTCATACCGAGATTTTGGCAAAAAAACATTACTGAAGCTCTTGAGAAGTCCATGGAGGACAAATTAGGGTTAAGAGATACCAAGCTTGAAACCATGCAGAATCAACTTTTGAAGGTTGCAAAACATATAAATCTAGATTTGGATATGCCTGAGCTTGTAGACTTAGAAGGAAAAACTAAAGAAGATATACTTCAGTTTTTACAGAATGATGAAGTACCTGAAGATGTATTGCGTACTTTAAACATTAAGAAACCGTATGAAGGTTTCATAGGTCATTCAAAGAAGAAGATAGTTTCTCCTGCACTTGACAGTGATGATGAAGATGAACATGAGAACGATCTAGAAAAGAATTGGATTGAAGAACGACGTTTAAAAACTGGTCACAACCCTTACAGTTCTTTACCAGAATATAAACTAAAAGTTGATATTCCCAACTTCTCTGGAAATTTTCGTATTGAAGAACTAACTGATTGGTTCTTTGAGTTAGAAGCTTTTTTCGAATTCATGGAAGTCCCTGAAGATTCTAAGGTCAAACTTGTGACATACAAACTCAAAGGAGGAGTTGCATCTTGGTGGGATAAGATCTGTGATGATCGTAGAAACGCTAACAAACCGAAAATACGTACTTGGAAACGTATGAAAACTTTGATCAGGGATAAGTTCTTACCTAGAGACTTTATGCAACAACTTTTCATCAAATTACAAAACATTCAACAGGGGGCACGAACTGTTGAAGAATATGTGTCAGATTTTTATAATTTGGTCGCACGAAATCAACTCAAAGAATCTGAAGAACAGTTAGTTGCAAGATTCATTGAGGGACTGAATAGATTAATACAAAATGGTATGACTCAATCAGTTTTTACTATGGTCGAAGCTGTGCAGCAATCTATTAAGATAGAAAATCTCCTTCTTCGTTCTTCTAGGACTTATCCATCCAGACAAGGGCGTTATCAAAATAATTCCAGGGGTACCAATTCATCTCAAAACTTTTCTCCAGATATTGTTTTGACTATTACCAGGCCTCCTTATGATGATGTTAGCCAATCACATCGACAACCTATCCATATTGTGCCTTATACTCCACCTATGGCTACACCTATCTTAGCCAATCCAGTTGATCTTCAGCCGGGTCAGCAGTCTCACTCTCTGCAACCAACTCCTCCTACTACAGGGAATCGGTTTCATAACAGGCAACAACAATTTCCACCGCAACAGAGAACTACTAATACTTATGCAAAATTTCGTGGAGATAAGTGCAATAAATTCCAGCAATCGGGGCACACGTCTAGTGATTGTCGGAAATTCAATGCTTTGATTGGTGAACCTCAGTTCATTAATGAAATCACTGGTGCGCTTAATGAGTTCGAAGATGAAGACTCACCTGGTGATGACGATGAGTTTGTTGGGATGATTCGTCCATTATTTCTTACTCAACAATGCAAGTCTCAGAGACACAGTATCTTTAAATCCAGATGTTATATTGGGGGTAAAATCTGCAAGATGATAATTGATAGTGGCAGTGTGGATAATTATATTGTTGATCATGTAGTTAAGAAGCTTGAACTACCAGTAACTTCTCATCCAGAACCTTACACTGTAGGATGGGTTAATGCCTCTAGCACACAGAAGATTACTCTTCAGTGTTATGTGTCATTCTCTTTTGAGGGTTATGAAGACACAGTTCTATGTGATGTCATTAATATGACGGCAACCCATCTTCTTCTTGGCAGACCTTGGCAATACGATCTTCACGCGGTTCACAATGGATTCGAGAATACTTACACTTTTGTTCATAATGGGAAAACCAAGGTTCTTAGTCCATCCAATTCCACTTCAAACTCTTGTGCGCATACTGATGCTGTCGTAGCCACTGTTATTCGTTCTTTGCACCCACAACATTCTTTACATTCCCATGAAGATTCTAAGCCTATGATTGAGTTTCCTGCAAAGGTGAAGCCCTTATTATTTCAATATAATGTTTTATTTCCAGATGAACTACCAACTGCATTACCTCCTTTACGGAATATTCAACACTGCATCGATTTTATTCCTGGAGCCTCTTTACCAAACCAAGCACACTATCGCTTGAGTCCTGTTGAGCATGAGATATTACAGGGACAGGTAAATGATTTGCTTACAAATGGTTTGATACGACCTAGAAACAGTCCTTGTGCCAGTCCTGCCTTCTTGGTTAGTAAAAAAGACAATGGATGGAGGATGTGTATCGATTGCAGAGCATTAAATCGCATCACCATTCATTATAGATTTCCGATCCCGCGTATTGATGATATGATTGATTTACTGTCGGGCTCTATTATTTTTACTAAGTTGGATTTACGCAGTGGTTACCACCAAATACGCATTCGAGGTGGAGATGAGTGGAAAACAGCATTCAAGACACGTGAAGGTTTATATGAATGGCTGGTCATGCCATTTGGGTTATCTAATGCACCTAGTACTTTTATGCGACTTATGAATCAGGTTCTCCAACCCTTTCTCAGTAAATTTGTTATTGTCTATTTTGATGACATACTAATTTTTAGTCGCAGTGAGCCAGAACACCTCCAACATCTTTCACAAGTGTTTCAAGTTCTTGCTGACAACTCTTTATATGTTAATTTGAAGAAGTGTACCTTCATGGATTCTTCAGTAACATTTTTGGGATATGTAATTTATACTGATGGTATTCATGTCGATCCTTCTAAAGTTCAAGCAATTGAAGATTGGCCAGTTCCTACTTCTATTCGTGATGTTCGTAGTTTTCATGGTTTGGCTTCTTTCTATCGAAGATTTGTGAAGAACTTTAGCTCTATTTCTGCACCTTTGACTGACTGTCTCAAGAAGGAGAAGTTTGAGTGGACGGAAGCAATGGATAAAAGCTTTATTCTTCTTAAAGAAACGCTTTGTACGGCACCAATTCTTGCACTTCCGAATTTCAACAAGCCTTTTGAAATAGATTGTGATGCATCTGTTGTTGGTATTGGTGCAGTATTATCACAGGAGGGTCATCCAATTGCATATTACAGTGAGAAGAATTCAGATGCACAAAAGAAATGGTCTACATATGAATTAGAGTTACTGGCTCTTGTTCAATCTCTTAAGCAGTGGCATACTTATATTATACATAGGGAATTTGTTGTCAACACTGACAACCATGCTTTGAAGTTTTTGAATACTTCTGCTAAAGTTAACAGAATGCATGATCGATGGCTTTCCATACTCAACAAATACACTTTCTCCGTGAGACATAAAAGTGGCAAATTGAATCAAGTTGCTGATGCCTTAAGTATAAGAAGTCATCTATTAACTACAATTCGTAATGAGAGGTATGCATTTGACTATATCAAAGACATTTATCCAGAAGATGAAGATTTTGGCAAACTATGGGATCAATGCAGTTCTCAAACTCATGGGGTTGATGATTTTCTTATACAAGAAGGTTTTCTTTTTAAAGGGAATCGATTATGTATTCCTCAAGGGTCTTTACGTTTACATCTTATGCGAGAATTACATGGCAGTGGTCTTGGTGGTCATTTTGGGAGAGATAAAACCATTGCCCTAATTGAAGAAAGATATTTCTGGCCATCTTTGAAGCGTGATGTACAAAAGTTCGTACAAAAATGCATGGTCTGTCAGAGAGCAAAGGGTACAATTCAAAATACCGGGTTGTATACTCCTTTACCAGTTCCTGATGCACCTTGGGTTGATATAAGTATGGATTTTATACTTGGTTTACCTCGTACTGCTAGAGGTAATGATTCTGTTATGGTCGTAGTTGATCGTTACTCTAAAATGGCTTACTTCGTGGCTTGTAAGAAATCAACTGACGCTTCTAATGTTGCTTCTTTGTTCTTTAAAGAAGTAGTAAGATTGCATGGGGTTCCAAAGTCTATCACTTCTGACAGAGATACCAAATTTTTGAGTTATTTCTGGAAAAGTTTATGGATGCGCTTAGGCACAGTTCTACAATTCAGCACAACTTCACATCCGCAAACTGATGGACAGACTGAGGTTGTTAATAGATCACTTGGTAATTTGATTAGAGCTAAGTGCCTGGATAATATTAAGCAGTGGGATGTGTTATTGCCACATATGGAATTCGTTTTCAACACTTCTGTGAATCGTTCTACTGGGAAAACTCCATTTGAGATTGTGTACTCTAGAGTACCTAATCATACTCTTGATTTGGTATCCTTACCCACCACACAGAGTACAAACACTGCAGCCGACTCTTTTGTAGACAAAGCAACTGAATTACATAATGAAGTAAAATCTAAACTGGAGAAGTCCAATTCTAAATATAAAGAGGATGCTGATAAACAAAAGAGGTTTAAAACCTTCAAGGAAGGGGAGCTCGTGATGATACATCTAAGAAAAAAGAGATTTCCAGTGGGTACTTATAACAAAACCAAGATGAAGAAATATGGTCCTTTAAAGGTTTTAAAGAAGATCAATGATAATGCTTATGTTATTGATCTACCAAATGATTGGAATATCTCCAACACATTTAATGTTCAAGAGATTTTTACGTTTCATGGTGACAATGAACTTCTGGTTTGTTTGGACAACTCGAGGACGAGCTTTACTCTAGAAGGGGGGACTGATGCAGGGCATACTACAATTCCAGAAGATTCCGCTTAGAGGTTTGGCTTCCATGGTTTCCTAGTTTCAGTCTTTCTTATTTTTAGGATTCTTTTAGATTTCCTTTTAGTTTTCTGTTTCCTAGTTTAGTTATTCTTCAAGCCTATATAAAGGCTACATTAAGTCTTGTAAGAGCTATCTATTACTCCATCAAATTATTAAACACAAAACTTATCTTTCTCTTCTTGCTTGAATTCTCTTCTCTTCTTGCTTATAGCAATCTAGTATTGCTTTCTTTTACCTTGTTCCACATTAATCATATACAAATACCATTAATTATATAAGTTGGTTGAATAATGTTGTAATTATGCATAAACACAAATACATAGGAACAGTTTGAGTCACGTGATCCATTAGGTATGAGACAGGGAGAAACCGCGTCCCGTACGATTAATTTGGTTAGTCCAAATGACCGGATGAAACATAACGAGTTTTCTTTGAAGGCTATTATTGGGGCGTCACATTCCATTAGAGGGGCGTCACCTAATAGAACAAAAACGGGTCACCCAGAAGTAATATAAAAAATCCCTTATCTCAAATAATTTTGTAATGACCGAATAATCCTTTAATTAATTTTAATTTAACTAGATAATAATTAATTTCTACGGTTGGAATCGATCCAAACCTGGACGTAAAACCAATTTCTATGGTTGGAATCAATCAAAACCTGGACGTAAAATCAATTTCTATGGTTGGAATTAAAAGGAACCTGGACGTAAAATTGAAATTTACGGCTAGGTTGACGAAAGGAAAATTTAGTAAACTAAACCTAGACGTAAAATTGAAAATTACGGTTGGAATTCAACTAAACCTAGACGTAAAATTGAAAATTACGGTTGGAATTCAACTAAACCTAGACGTAAAATCACTTCTATGGTTGGAATTAAAAGAAAACTGGACGTAAAATCGGATTTTACGGTTGGAATTAAAAGAAACCTAGACGTAAAATGAGCTTTTACGGTTGGAAACTAGTCCAAACCTGGACGTTAAACTACATGCAAATAAAATTTTACGGTTGGAATTAACCCTAACCTGGACGTAAAATCACTTCTACGATTTTTAAGTTTTATTTTAGTTAAAGGATAAGCTAGACATTTTGTATATGTGTTAAGATATCCCATAATTACTTTTTTGGACATTAAAAATCCAAATAAAACCCCTCTATTGAAGTGTGACGCCTCAATAATGGCCTTCTTTTCTTCTGTTGGTCGATAAAAGAAATTGGTACTGATCAACTTAGTATATTCGTACCATCTCTTAACTTTCTCACTGTATTCACCGGCTTCCCGATTGGAATTTAAACTTTGAAGTTCCAACGTGTGTAAGCATTTTTAATAGATAACACTAAGTACCCATTGTCTCGTACAATGAGCATATTAGCTGGATTATGTAATTATATTAATTACTAGCATTTTGGAACTCGGACCGCTAACGCTTTTGTTTATAACTGCGAATTAGCTGTCTTAACTAAGATTAACTAAATTTCTGTTTGTTTATTTTTTTTTTTGGTAGTTGAGGCACGTTATGATCAATCTTGGAGAAAAATTAACTGATGAAGAGGTGGATCAGATGATTAGGGAAGCGGATTTAGACGGCGATGGCCAAGTTAATTATGAAGAATTCGTCAGGATGATGATGGCTGTTTAATTAGTGTATCTGAATTATAAATTATTTCGATTATTTGGTATAAAGATGAAATTTGTGGGAACAAAATATATGAATAATTCAATTTAATTCGTTTTTTCTTTCCTTAGTTTTTTTTTTTTGGTAGAGGAAACAATCCAACCAAAGGGAAAAAGAAACAAGAGAAACAGAAGCCTAACTAGCCGTAGGGGCTTCAGACAAGCAGGAAACTATATAACGGGGGATTTGGGAAGGTATCCATATAGCTTGGACATTATGCTTCGCAGCATATTTAGCGAGATTATGAGCTACTGCATTAGCTCTTCTCTTCACAAACTTGAAGGATACTGAGTTGAAAGAGTGAGAAATACTCTTCAGTTCTTCTGACAATATGAGGATTCTCCATGGAGTAGTATGCAACTCTCCATTAAGCACTTTCACTACTGTCTGAGAATCACCTTCTATAATACAGTTGTGAAATTGCATCTGCTGGGCAACGTTTAAAGCAAGAAGGAATGCAGAGGCCTCAGCTGCAAGAGTTTTTGACTGTCGCTGGATAGTAGAAGCCACTGCCACAATGTCTCCCTTATGATCCCTAGCAACAACTGCAGCAGCAGATTTTCCAAGATGAAAAGTCGCATCCACGTTGATCTTTATGAATCCATCAGAGGAGCAGTCCATTCATATGCATTGTTAGTGCTATCCATGGGTATTCGAAATGCTCGGGTTATCTGCTGGCTGATAGTATAAATGAAACCAATAAGAAGCATCCTTCAGAATTGTGAGAACGTTTGGAACTTCCTTTTCGAAACAGAGACGATTCCTGGCTTTCCATAGGGCCCAAAACAAACAAGCACCTTGACAGAATGTATAATCGTTATCCTTCAAGCTTAGCCAATGAGTAAGACAGTCACTTATCTTGTAAGACGCATCACTTGGAGTTCTGAAAGTAATAGGAGAACCAAAGAGGACTTTATATTTGGAGCAAGGGATTTCACGTCCCAAAATTTTCGCCAGGGAAAAGAAGTATCATTGTATGAAGAAGATTCTCCATTGAGATCGACCATCATTTTCTGAAATGAAGAGGCAGTAAAGTTACCATGGTATGTGAAGCTCCATACGAGTTTATCTTCAGATGTTCCAGAGTAAATTGAGATTGCAAGAATTTGTTCAGCAACATATGGCTCGAAAAGCTGGTGGATCAGGCCTTGATTCCAAGTGGGAGAATCATTTTGCATCAAATCTTTTACTAAAGTAACTGCAGCTGAATTGTTCAAGGAAATGGGAGGAATATAGCCTGGTAAAGTTGGGATCCAAGGGTCACTCCATACCTTAATATTAGCTCGGTTTCCGACAACCCACAAACATCCATTCTTTAAATATTTCCTGCTATCGAGCATTGCAGACCAAGTGGAAGACCACTTTTTTGGTTTGTTAGCGTTCCAAAAGGAAGTCCCTCTCAGATACTTAGCATGAAGTAATTGTTGGGTATATTACTAATAAAGTAACTGAGAAGAAGATACTTAGCTCAAAATAATGTTGCTGATGTTGCTGCACAGAAAATGTAGAGGCACGTAAACTACGCTGTCCTAAAGGCAATATCGCCTGCCACTCCTCTGAGATGCTACAGCAGTTGGCGAGTCACCTTCAGGATACAACTACAGTTAGTACCCCTCAATGTAGCATACAATGAGGGTACCCTTAGAGCTTGGCAGAACTTAAAACAGTAGAAGAGATGTTTACAGAAAAACTGAGGGAGAGTAGAAGAGATATTTCTCTGTGGTATATATTTTCTGAGATTACAACTACTCTCTTATATAGTGTTTGTGTAGTTACAAACAAGAAAGAAAACCCATGCGTATGACAGAAAAAACTGGTTATGTTGGGTTAAAGATAGTGCAACAAAAGTTGTTTTGTCAGGCATGGAGCAGTGTGTTGCTGCCAAGCCAAATACGTACATACAAGGGAGCCAGGACAAAACACGTACAAACAAAGAAGCCAAGACAAGCACGTTCAGACAAAGAAGTCAGGACAAAACTCGTGCAGACAAAGAAGCCAAGACAAGCACGTTCAGACAAAGAAGTCAGGACAAAACACGTGCAGACAAAGAAAAGATTCTTCTACTTGTGTGGAAAACACGTACCAAAAATTTCAGCAAAAAGATAGGATCTAATACACCCACACCCACACCCGAACCCGAACCCGAGCCCGAGCCCGAGCCCGACCGACCGACCGGACGGACGGCGGCGGCGGCGTGCGTGCTTCTGTGCGAAGCACCGCGCGTACGGGAAAGACAACCTTGCCCTAGTCTAAGCCTCCCCCCCAAGCACAAAAGTCTAATGACCCAAGGGCCATGCCCTTATAGCCAACTCTATGGTATTTATGTCTAAAACTCTTTAGATTTTAGTCAATGTGGGACTATTGTTTTATCTATTCAAAAGAAAAAACAATCAATGGGCAATAGGTCTAGGGATCAAAACATAGTCCATGGAAAAATTGGTAATTTTAAAGCGTTTTTTCTAACAATCCCCCACATGAATGATAAAACATATCGACGAAATACGAGAAAACATAATACATCAATATTAGGCTAAGGTGTCCCAGAGATTGAACCTTAACATAGTGAGAGGTTACCGGAACTGCTTGTTGTTTCGGTGAACACAATGTCTTGAACCGTCAACAGTGAGTGCAATTCAGAAATAACAACCACACTTTGATGTCTCAAAGAAAAAGAAAGCTGCCAAGCTCTTGCCGTTGTGCCCGTTTTGGCCGTGGGCTAAATCCCGGACTTAATGAATGTCTCTAGAGAAAAAGCTCAAATTCTCATAGGAAGCGGCCCCACTTCCAACATCCACATAGGTGAGTCCATTAAGAGTGTCCTGCCACACTCCGCTTTAAGTAAAGCCATGGAACTCATTAAGATCCTGACAGATCATCCTAAAACATGCAGGCAACACTATCATACGGTTACACCATAGGGAGGGACAAAGATAGTGCTTTCTCTCGACATCACCAAAAATTAGTTATCTCATTGAACCTTGATCTTGGAGCTCCATTCACAAGGTTGAGTGTCCTTCATGGCGATTTATTCTATGAGCTTGAGTCCCATCCCCTTCGATGTGGATCTAACTACCTCTCTAGATAACCCTTTCGTCAAAGGATCTGCAATATTCTCTTTAGACCTTACAAAGTCTATAGAGATGATGCCAGTAGAGAGTAGTTGTTTCACTGTCTTGTGTCTTCTTCGAAGATGTATAGACTTTCCGTTGTATACACTATTCTTTGCGCATCCAATAGCAGCTTGACTGTCACTGTGGATTGCGATCGAAGACACAGGCTTGGGCCAGAGTGGAATTCCACCCAGGAAACCTCGTATCCATTCAGCTTCCTCTCCAGCTTTCTCCAAGGCTATAAACTCAGACTCCATGGTGGATCGGGCTATACATGTCTGTTTGGTAGACTTCCATGACACAGACGCACCACCAAGTGTGAAGATGTACCCGCTAGTGGATTTGCACTCATCTGAGTCTGATATCCAGTTAGCATCACAATACCCTTCTAGCACAGCAGGATACTTCCCAAAACTTAGGCAATAGTTTGAAGTTCCTCTCAGGTACCGTAGAACTCTGTAGAGAGCATTCCAGTGATCCTGCCTAGGGTTGCAAGTGTACCTGCTTAATCTACTCACAGTATAAGCAATATCAGGTCTTGTACAGTTCATTAAATACATAAGACTGCCAATAACACGAGAATACTCAAGTTGATCAATACCCTCACCCTTGTTCTTTTTCAATTTGCAATTGGGATCATAAGGAGTAGTTGCAGGTTTAGCATTTTCATGATTAAATCTCTTAAGAACAGTTTCAACATAATGAGATTGACTAAGACTATATCCATCAGACATCTTTCTGATTTTCATCCCTAAGATTACATCAGCAGGCCCTAAGTCTTTCATGTCAAAGTTTTCGTTAAGCATGATTTTAGTGGTATTGATACTATCAAGGTTACTTCCTAATATGAGCATATCATCAACATATAGGCACACAATAACATGAGAATCATCCACAGATTTAATGTACACACATTTATCAGATTCATTAACCTTGAAGTCATTAGATATCATTACATGATTAAATTTGTCATGCCACTGTTAGGTGCTTGTTTTAAACCATACAAAGATTTTTTCAGTTTGCATACTTTATCTTCAAAACCTTTCACAACAAAACCTTCCGGTTGGTCCATATAAATTTCTTCATTCAAATCACCATATAAAAAAGCAGTTTTAACATCCATCTGATGTATATGCAAATCATAAATAGAAGCAATAGCAATCAGCATCCGGATAGAAGTGATTCTAGTGACCGGTGAATAGGTATCAAAGAAATCTAATCCTTCCTGTTGTTTGTACCCCTTAGCTACCAACCTAGCTTTGTGTTTTTCTATAGTTCCATCTGTTCTAAGTTTCCTTTTGAAGACCCACTTGCAACCTATGGTTTTACTACCAGGAGGTAAGTCTACAAGCTCCCAAGTTTCATTTTGTTGAATGGAATCCCACTCATTATTTGAAGCTTCTTCCCAGAAGGGAGCTTCCGGAGAAGTCATAGCTTCCTTATAGGTTTGGGGTTCAGACTCTACCGTAAGAGTCACAAAATCTGGACCGAAATCTTTCTCGGTTCTGACCCTCTTACTTCTTCTAGGTTCGGTTTCAGCATCTAGAGACGGGGGTTGACTAGTCGAAGGAACATCTGAGAGATCATCGCGGACCCTTTTATGAGGTCCAGACCCTAAAGGGAAAATGTGTTCGAAAAACACTGCATCTCTGGATTCCATTATGGTGTTCTCACCAATTACCATGAACCTATAAGCACTAGTGTGCTCAGGATATCCTAGGAAAACACAATCTACAGTTTTAGGTCCTATTTTGGTTTTCTTGGAACGAGGAGTGGCCACCTTGGCCAAACACCCCCACACTTTAAAGTATGCATAGGACGGTTGTCTTCCCTTCCATAACTCATATGGAGTTTTGTCGGATTTCTTAAATGGAACTCGGTTCAAGATATAGCAAGCAGAGAGAATTGCTTCCCCCCACAGGTTCGAAGGTAGCCCTGAACTAGCTAACATAGCGTTCACCATATCTATGAGTGTTCGGTTTTTCCTTTCAACTACTCCATTCGACTCAGGTGAAGAAGGTGCAGTAGTTTCATGAATGATGCCATTAAGTTTGCAGAATTCTCCTATAGGTATCACATACTCACCGCCTCGGTCCGACCTAAGAGTTTTAATAGTGACACCTCTTTGGTTTTCTACTTCAAGTTTATATAATTTGAAAGCGTCTAAGGCTTCATCTTTACTTCTAAGAAGATAAACCTGACAGTATCTTGAGTGATCATCTATAAAAGTGATGTACCATTTTTTACCTCCTCTAGTTGGTGTTGATTTCAAATCTCCCAAATATGAGTGGATTAGTTCTAGGGGAGTTGTACTACGTTCAACCTTTTTGTTAAAGGGTTTTCTAGAATATTTAGATTCAACACAAATTTCACATTTATGACCTCTGTCAAAGTTTAATTTAGGAATGCAGCCTAATTTAGCAAGTCTTTCAATAGATTTGAAATTAACATGTCCTAGTCTATCATGCCAAACATGTGAGGAGTCACAAACATAAGCAGAAGAAGATGCATTATCATTCAAGTTCAAAGAAAGTACACTAAGCTTAATCATGTTATCAGTGACATATCCTTTTCCTACGAAATCACCACCTTTAGAGATTACAACCTTGTTAGACTCAGCTACAAATTTAAAACCTTTCCCAAGTAAGATGGTTTCTGAGATAAGATTCTTGCATATGTCCGGGACGTGATACACGTCATTCAATGCGAGAGTTTTTCCTGAAGTGAGTTTCAATTCAACCTTTCCTTTTCCCACCACTTTAGAGGTAGAAGAGTTTCCCATAAACAATTTCTCATCGTCTCCTACTTTGTTATAGGAGGAGAAAGCATTTCTGAATTTACAGACATGCCTAGTGGCTCCAGAATCAAGCCACCAGTCTCTCACATTGGTCACATTAGAGACAAGGTTGACTTCAGACACCATGCCAGTAAAATATCCAGAATCATCTACTACGTTTGCCTTATTTTTTTGTTTAGGATCATTTTTGGTCTTTTTAGGTGCCCTGCAATCTTTGGCCATATGACCAGTTTTCCCACAGTTATAGCAGTCGCCTTTGATGGTGTTTTTGGAGACACCACCCTTTGGCTTAAGATGGTTACCTTTGGAGTTATGTTGTTTGTTACGTTTACCATTTTTGCTGGATTCTCCTTGCCTTTTCTTTGACGCAGCATTATCGTCCAGGACATGAGCTTTGTTGGACATGTCTTTGCTCAGCATCAGGCTTTTGTCCTTGCAGCACAGAAGTTCCTCCACCTGGATCTTTTTCCCCAGCTCCACCATGGTGATTTCGCGATTCTTGTGTCGCATCCTCCTCTTGTACTCGTTCCATGAGGGTGGTAGCTTTTCAATCACTGCAGATACTTGTAGAGATTCATCAATATGCATGCCTTCAGCAAGAATTTCGTTGATGAGTAGCTGGAGTTCGACGAATTGTTCTACAACAGGCTTTTCATCAGTCATCTTATATTCCAGGAACCTAGCCACCAAGAACTTCTTGCTTCCAGCAGCTTCAGCAAGATATTTTTCTTCTAGGGCTTCCCATAAATCAAAAGAAGTAAAATTCTCTTTTGCATTATAAAAGTCGTACAAGGAGTCATCCAGACAGTTAAGAATATGGTTTTTGCACATGTAATTTTTCCTAGTCCACCTATCCAGTCTATCTTCATAACCACGGTCATGAAGCCTTCTTGAGGGTCTTTCTAAGGCAACTTCATCTAGCCTTTGGTCTTTTAAGAAGAATAACATTTTGGACTGCCATCGTTTAAAGTCTTTGCCACTAAACTTTGGGGGTTTGTCTACAGTACTCTTTCCCATGTTGTTACAAAATATAGTAAAGAGGATATTGCCTTTAGATTGTTGAGAATAATACTAATAAAGTAACTGAGAAGAAGATACTTAGCACAAAATAATGTTGCTGATGTTGCTGCACAGAGAATGTAGAGGCACGTAGACTACGCTGTCCTAAAGGCAATATCGCCTGCCACTCCTCTGAGATGCTACAGCAGTTGGCGAGTCACCTCCAGGATACAACTACAGTTAGTACCCCTCAATGTAGCATACAATGAGGGTACCCTTAGAGCTTGGCAGAACTTAAAACAGTAGAAGAGATGTTTATAGAAAAACTGAGGGAGAGTAGAAGAGATATTTCTCTGTGGTATGTCTTATGAGATTACAACTACTCTCTTATATAGTGTTTGTGTAGTTACAAACAAGAAAGAAAACCCATGCGTATGACAGGAAAAACTGGTTATGTTGGGTTAAAGATAGTGCAAGAAAAGTTGTTTTGACAGGCATGGAGCAGTGTGTTGCTTCCAAGCCAAATACGTACATACAAGAGAGCCAGGACAAAACACGTACAGACAAAGAAGCCAAGACAAGCACGTTCAGACAAAGAAGTCAGGAGAAAACTCGTGCAGACAAAGAAGCCAAGACAAGCACGTTCAGACAAAGAAGTCAGGAGAAAACTCGTGCAGACAAAGAAGCCAAGACAAGCACATTCAGACAAAGAAAAGATTCTTCTACTTGTGTGGAAAACACGTACCAAAAATTTCAGCAAAAAGATAGGATCTAATGAACCCACACCCACACCCACACCCGAACCCGAGCCCGAGCCCGAGCCCGACCGACCGGACGGACGGCGGCGGCGTGCGTGCTTCTGTGCGAAGCACCGCGCGTACGGGAAAGGCAACCTTGCCCTAGTCTAAGCCTCCCCCCCAAGCACAAAAGTCTAATGACCCAAGGGCCATGCCCTTATAGCCAACTCTATGGTATTTATGTCTAAAACTCTTTAGATTTTAGTCAATGTGGGACTATTGTTTTATCTATTCAAAAGAAAAAACAACTAATGGGCAATAGGTCTAGGGATCAAAACACAGTCCATGGAAAAATTGGTAATTTTAAAGCGTTTTTTCTAACAATCCCCCACATGAATGATAAAACATATCGACGAAATACGAGAAAAGATAATACATCAATATTAGGCTAAGGTGTCCCAGAGATTGAACCTTAACATAGTGAGAGGTTACCGGAACTGCTTGTTGTTTCGGTGAACACAATGTCTTGAACCGTCAACAGTGAGTGCAATTCAGAAATAACAACCACACTTTGATGTCTCAAAGAAAAAGAAAGCTGCCAAGCTCTTGCCGTTGTGCCCGTTTTGGCCGTGGGCTAAATCCCGGACTTAATGAATGTCTCTAGAGAAAAAGCTCAAATTCTCATAGGAAGCGGCCCCACTTCCAACATCCACATAGGTGAGTCCATTAAGAGTGTCCTGCCACACTCCGCTTTAAGTAAAGCCATGAAACTCATTAAGATCCTGACAGATCATCCTAAAACATGCAGGCAGCACTATCATATGGTTACACCATAGGGAGGGACAAAGATAGTGCTTTCTCTCGACATCACCAAAAATTAGTTATCTCATTGAACCTTGATCTTGGAGCTCCATTCACAAGGTTGAGTGTCCTTCATGGCGATTTATTCTATGAGCTTGAGTCCCATCCCCTTCGATGTGGATCTAACTACCTCTCTAGATAACCCTTTCGTCAAAGGATCTGCAATATTCTCTTTAGACCTTACAAAGTCTATAGAGATGATGCCAGTAGAGAGTAGTTGTTTCACTGTCTTGTGTCTTCTTCGAAGATGTATAGACTTTCCGTTGTATACATTATTCTTTGCGCATCCAATAGCAGCTTGACTGTCACAGTGGATTGCGATCGAAGACACAGGCTTGGGCTAGAGTGGAATTCCACCCAGGAAACCTCGTATCCATTCAGCTTCCTCTCCATCTTTCTCCAAGGCTATAAACTCAGACTCCATGGTGGATCGGGCTATACATGTCTGTTTGGTAGACTTCCATGACACAGACGCACCACCAAGTGTAAAGATGTACCCGCTAGTGGATTTGCACTCATCTGAGTCTGATATCCAGTTAGCATCACAATACCCTTCTAGCACAGCAGGATACTTCCCAAAACTTAGGCAATAGTTTGAAGTTCCTCTCAGGTACCGTAGAACTCTGTAGAGAGCATTCCAGTGATCCTGCCCAGGGTTGCAAGTGTACCTGCTTAATCTACTCACAGTATAGGCAATATCAGGTCTTGTACAGTTCATTAAATACATAAGACTGCCAATAACACGAGAATACTCAAGTTGATAAATACCCTCACCCTTGTTCTTTTTCAATTTGCAATTGGGATCATAAGGAGTAGTTGCAGGTTTAGCATTTTCATGATTAAATCTCTTAAGCACAGTTTCAACATAATGAGATTGACTAAGACTATATCCATCAGACATCTTTCTGATTTTCATCCCTAAGATTACATCAGCAGGGCCTAAGTCTTTCATGTCAAAGTTTTCGTTAAGCATGCTTTTAGTTGTATTAATACTATCAAGGTTACTACCTAATATGAGCATATCATCAACATATAGGCACACAATAACATGAGAATCATCCACAGATTTAATGTAAACACATTTATCAGATTCATTAACCTTGAAGCCATTAGATATCATTACATGATTAAATTTTTCATGCCACTGTTTAGGTGCTTGTTTTAAACCATACAAAGATTTTTTCAGTTTGCATACTTTATCTTCAAAACCTTTCACAACAAAACCTTTCGGTTGGTCCATATAAATTTCTTCATTCAATTCACCATATAAAAAAGCAGTTTTAACATCCATCTGATGTATATGCAAATCATAAATAGAAGCAATAGCAATCAACATCCGGATAGAAGTGATTCTAGTGACCGGTGAATAGGTGTCAAAGAAATCTAATCCTTCCTGTTGTCTGTACCCCTTAGCTACCAACCTAGCTTTGTGTTTTTCTATAGTTCCATCTGTTCTAAGTTTCCTTTTGAAGACCCACTTGCAACCTATGGTTTTACTACCAGGAGGTAAGTCTACAAGCTCCCAAGTTTCATTTTGTTGAATGGAATCCCACTCATTATTTGAAGCTTCTTCCCAGAAGGGAGCTTCCGGAGAAGTCATAGCTTCCTTATAGGTTTGGGGTTCAGACTCTACCGTAAGAGTCACAACATCTGGACCGAAACCTTTCTCGGTTCTGACCCTCTTACTTCTTCTAGGTTCGGTTTCAGCATCTAGAGACGGGGGTTGACTAGTCGAAGGAACATCTGAGAGATCATCGCGGACCCTTTTATGAGGTCCAGACCCTAAAGGGAAAATGTGTTCGAAAAACACTGCATCTCTGGATTCCATTATGGTGTTCTCACCAATTACCATGAACCTATAAGCACTAGTGTGCTCAGGATATCCTAGGAAAACACAATCTACAGTTTTTGGTCCTATTTTGGTTTTCTTGGAACGAGGAGTGGCCAACTTGGCCAAACACCCCCACACTTTAAAGTATGCATAGGACGGTTGTCTTCCTTTCCACAACTCATATGGAGTTTTGTCGGATTTCTTAAATGGAACTCGGTTCAAGATATAGCAAGCAGAGAGAATTGCTTCCCCCCACAGGTTCGAAGGTAGCCCTGAACTAGCTAACATAGCGTTCACCATATCTATGAGTGTTCGGTTTTTCCTTTCAGCTACTCCATTCGACTCAGGTGAATAAGGTGCAGTAGTTTCATGAATGATGCCATTAAGTTTGCAGAATTCTCCTATAGGTATCACATACTCACCGCCTCAGTCCGACCTAAGAGTTTTAATAGTAACACCTCTTTGGTTTTCTACTTCAAGTTTATATAATTTGAAAGCGTCTAGGGCTTCATCTTTACTTCTAAGAAGATAAACCTGACAGTATCTTGAGTGATCATCTATAAAAGTGATGTACCATTTTTTCCCACCTCTAGTTGGTGTTGATTTCAAATCTCCCAAATCGGAGTGGATTAGTTCTAGGGGAGTTGTACTACGTTCAACCTTTTTGTTAAAGGGTTTTCTAGCAAATTTAGATTCAACACAAATTTCACATTTATGACCTCTGTCAAAGTTTATTTTAGGAATGCAGCCTAATTTAGCAAGTCTTTCAATAGATTTGAAATTAACATGTCCTAGTCTATCATGCCAAACATGTGAGGAGTCACAAACATAAGAAGATGCATTATCATTCAAGTTCAAAGAAAGTACACTAAGCTTAATCATGTTATCAGTGACATATCCTTTTCCTACGAAGTCACCACCTTTAGAGATTACAACTTTGTTAGACTCAGCTACAAATTTAAAACCTTTTCCAAGTAAGATGGTTTCTGAGATAAGATTCTTGCATATGTCCGGGACGTGATACACGTCATTCAATGCGAGAGTTTTTCCTGAAGTGAGCTTCAATTCAACCTTGCCTTTTCCTACCACTTTAGAGGTAGAAGAGTTTCCCATAAACAATTTCTCATCGTCTCCTACTTTGTTATAGGAGGAGAAATCATTTCTGAACTTACAGACATGCCTAGTGGCTCCAGAATCAAGCCACCAGTCTCTCACATTGGTCACATTAGGGACAAGGTTGACTTCAGACACCATGCCAGTAAAATATCCAGAATCATCTACTACGTTTGCCTTATTTTTCTGTTTAGGATCATTTTTGGTCTTTTTAGGTGCCCTACAGTCCTTGGCCATATGACCAGTTTTCCCACAGTTATAGCAGTCGCCTTTGATGGTGTTTTTGGAGACACCACCCTTTGGCTTAAGATGGTTACCTTTGGAGTTACGCTGTTTGTTACGTTTACCATTTTTTCTGGATTCTCCGTGCTTTTTCTTTGACGCAGCATTATCGTCCAGGACATGAGCTTTGTTTGACATGTCTTTGCTCAGCATCAGGCTCTTGTCTTTGCAGCACAGAAGTTCCTCCACCTGGATCTTTTTCCCCAGCTCTACCATGGTGATTTCACGATTCTTGTGTCGCAGCCTCCTCTTGTACTCGTTCCATGAGGGTGGTAGATTTTCAATCACTGCGGATACTTGTAGAGATTCATCAATATGCATGCCTTCAGCAAGAATTTCGTTGATGAGTAGCTGGAGTTCGACGAATTGTTCTACAACAGACTTTTCATCAGTCATCTTATATTCCAGGAACCTAGCCACCAAGAACTTCTTGCTTCCAGCAGCTTCAGCAAGATATTTTTCTTCTAGGGCTTCCCATAAATCAAAAGCAGTAAAATTATCTTTTGCATTATAAAAGTCGTACAAGGAGTCATCCAGACAGTTAAGAATATGGTTTTTGCACATGTAATTTTTCCTAGTCCACCTATCCAGTCTATCTTCATAACCACGGTCATGAAGCCTTCTTGAGGGTCTTTCTAAGGCAACTTCATCTAGCCTTTGGTCTTTTAAGAAGAATAACATTTTGGACTGCCATCGTTTAAAGTCTTTGCCACTAAACTTTGGGGGTTTGTCTACAGTACTCTTTCCCATGTTGTTACAAAATATAGTAAAGAGGCTATTGCCTTTAGATTGTTGAGAAAAATACTAATAAAGTAACTGAGAAGAAGATACTTAGCACAAAATAATGTTGCTGATGTTGCTGCACAGAGAATGTAGAGGCACGTAGACTACGCTGTCCTAAAGGCAATATCGCCTGCCACTCCTCTGAGATGCTACAACAGTTGGCGAGTCACCTCCAGGATACAACTACAGTTAGTACCCCTCAATGTAGCATACAATGAGGGTACCCTTAGAGCTTGGCAGAACTTAAAACAGTAGAAGAGATGTTTATAGAAAAACTGAGGGAGAGTAGAAGAGATATTTCTCTGTGGTATTTCTTATGAGATTACAACTACTCTCTTATATAGTGTTTGTGTAGTTACAAACAAGAAAGAAAACCCATGCGTATGACAGGAAAAACTGGTTATGTTGGGTTAAAGATAGTGCAAGAAAAGTTGTTTTGACAGGCATGGAGCAGTGTGTTGCTGCCAAGCCAAATACGTACATACAAGAGAGCCAGGACAAAACACGTACAGACAAAGAAGCCAAGACAAGCACGTTCAGACAAAGAAGTCAGGAGAAAACTCGTGCAGACAAAGAAGCCAAGACAAGCACGTTCAGACAAAGAAGTCAGGAGAAAACTCGTGCAGACAAAGAAGCCAAGACAAGCACGTTCAGACAAAGAAAAGATTCTTCTACTTGTGTGGAAAACACGTACCAAAAATTTCAGCAAAAAGATAGGATCTAATGAACCCACACCCACACCCACACCCGAACCCGAACCCGAGCCCGAGCCCGACCCGACCGACCGGACGGACGGACGGCGGCGGCGGCGTGCGTGCTTCTGTGCGAAGCACCGCGCGTACGGGAAAGGCAACCTTGCCCTAGTCTAAGCCTCCCCCCCAAGCACAAAAGTCTAATGACCCAAGGGCCATGCCCTTATAGCCAACTTTATGGTATTTATGTCTAAAACTCTTTAGATTTTAGTCAATGTGGGACTATTGTTTTATCTATTCAAAAGAAAAAACAACTAATGGGCAATAGGTCTAGGGATCAAAACATAGTCCATGGAAAAATTGGTAATTTTAAAGCGTTTTTTCTAACAATCCCCCACATGAATGATAAAACATATCGACGAAATACGAGAAAACATAATACATCAATATTAGGCTAAGGTGTCCCAGAGATTGAACCTTAACATAGTGAGAGGTTACCGGAACTGCTTGTTGTTTCGGTGAACACAATGTCTTGAACCGTCAACAGTGAGTGCAATTCAGAAATAACAACCACACTTTGATGTCTCAAAGAAAAAGAAAGCTGCCAAGCTCTTGCCGTTGTGCCCGTTTTGGCCGTGGGCTAAATCCCGGACTTAATGAATGTCTCTAGAGAAAAAGCTCAAATTCTCATAGGAAGCGGCCCCACTTCCAACATCCACATAGGTGAGTCCATTAAGAGTGTCCTGCCACACTCCGCTTTAAGTAAAGCCATGGAACTCATTAAGATCCTGACAGATCATCCTAAAACATGCAGGCAGCACTATCATATGGTTACACCATAGGGAGGGACAAAGATAGTGCTTTCTCTCGACATCACCAAAAATTAGTTATCTCATTGAACCTTGATCTTGGAGCTCCATTCACAAGGTTGAGTGTCCTTCATGACGATTTATTCTATGAGCTTGAGTCCCATCCCCTTCGATGTGGATCTAACTACCTCTCTAGATAACCCTTTCGTCAAAGGATCTGCAATATTCTCTTTAGACCTTACAAAGTCTATAGAGATGATGCCAGTAGAGAGTAGTTGTTTCACTGTCTTGTGTCTTCTTCGAAGATGTATAGACTTTCCGTTGTATACACTATTCTTTGCGCATCCAATAGCAGCTTGACTGTCACAGTGGATTGCGATCGAAGACACAGGCTTGGGCCAGAGTGGAATTCCACCCAGGAAACCTCGTATCCATTCAGCTTCCTCTCCAGCTTTCTCCAAGGCTATAAACTCAGACTCCATGGTGGATCGGGCTATACATGTCTGTTTGGTAGACTTCCATGACACAGACGCACCACCAAGTGTGAAGATGTACCCGCTAGTGGATTTGCACTCATCTGAGTCTGATATCCAGTTAGCATCACAATACCCTTCTAGCACAGCAGGAAACTTCCCAAAACTTAGGCAATAGTTTGAAGTTCCTCTCAGGTACCGTAGAACTCTGTAGAGAGCATTCCAGTGATCCTGCCCAGGGTTGCAAGTGTACCTGCTTAATCTACTCACAGTATAGGCAATATCAGGTCTTGTACAGTTCATTAAATACATAAGACTGCCAATAACACGAGAATACTCAAGTTGATAAATACCCTCACCCTTGTTCTTTTTCAATTTGCAATTGGGATCATAAGGAGTAGTTGCAGGTTTAGCATTTTCATGATTAAATCTCTTAAGCATAGTTTCAACATAATGAGATTGACTAAGACTATATCCATCAGACATCTTTCTGATTTTCATCCCTAAGATTACATCAGCAGGGCCTAAGTCTTTCATGTCAAAGTTTTCGTTAAGCATGCTTTTAGTGGTATTGATACTTTCAAGGTTACTACCTAATATGAGCATATCATCAACATATAGGCACACAATAACATGAGAATCATCCACAGATTTAATGTAAACACATTTATCAGATTCATTAACCTTGAAGCCATTAGATATCATTACATGATTAAATTTTTCATGCCACTGTTTAGGTGCTTGTTTTAAACCATACAAAGATTTTTTCAGTTTGCATACTTTATCTTCAAAACCTTTCACAACAAAACCTTCCGGTTGGTCCATATAAATTTCTTCATTCAATTCACCATATAAAAAAGCAGTTTTAACATCCATCTGATGTATATGCAAATCATAAATAGAAGCAATAGCAATCAGCATCCGGATAGAAGTGATTCTAGTGACCGGTGATTAGGTATCAAAGAAATCTAATCCTTCATGTTGTCTGTACCCCTTAGCTACCAACCTAGCTTTGTGTTTTTCTATAGTTCCATCTGTTCTAAGTTTCCTTTTGAAGACCCACTTGCAACCTATGGTTTTACTACCAGGAGGTAAGTCTACAAGCTCCCAAGTTTCATTTTGTTGAATGGAATCCCACTCATTATTTGAAGCTTCTTCCCAGAAGGGAGCTTCCGGAGAAGTCATAGCTTCCTTATAGGTTTGGGGTTCAGACTCTACCGTAAGAGTCACAAAATCTGGACCGAAACCTTTCTCGGTTCTGACCCTCTTACTTCTTCTAGGTTCGGTTTCAGCATCTAGAGACGGGGGTTGACTAGTCGAAGGAACATCTGAGAGATCATCGCGGACCCTTTTATGAGGTCCAGACCCTAAAGGGAAAATGTGTTCGAAAAACACTGCATCTCTGGATTCCATTATGGTGTTCTCACCAATTACCATGAACCTATAAGCACTAGTGTGCTCAGGATATCCTAGGAAAACACAATCTACAGTTTTTGGTCCTATTTTGGTTTTCTTGGAACGAGGAGTGGCCACCTTGGTCAAACACCCCCACACTTTAAAGTATGCATAGGACGGTTGTCTTCCTTTCCACAACTCATATGGAGTTTTGTCGGATTTCTTAAATGGAACTCGGTTCAAGATATAGCAAGCAGAGAGAATTGCTTCCCCCCACAGGTTCGAAGGTAGCCCTGAACTAGCTAACATAGCGTTCACCATATCTATGAGTGTTCGGTTTTTCCTTTCAGCTACTCCATTCGACTCAGGTGAATAAGGTGCAGTAGTTTCATGAATGATGCCATTAAGTTTGCAGAATTCTCCTATAGGTATCACATACTCACCGCCTCGGTCCGACCTAAGAGTTTTAATAGTAACACCTCTTTGGTTTTCTACTTCAAGTTTATATAATTTGAAAGCGTTTAGGGCTTCATCTTTACTTCTAAGAAGATAAACCTGACAGTATCTTGAGTGATCATCTATAAAAGTGATGTACCATTTTTTCCCACCTCTAGTTGGTGTTGATTTCAAATCTCCCAAATCGGAGTGGATTAGTTCTAGGGGAGTTGTACTACGTTCAACCTTTTTGTTAAAGGGTTTTCTAGCAAATTTAGATTCAACACAAATTTCACATTTATGACCTCTGTCAAAGATTATTTTAGGAATGCATCCTAATTTAGCAAGTCTTTCAATAGATTTGAAATTAACATGTCCTAGTCTATCATGCCAAACATGTGAGGAGTCACAAACATAAGCAGAAGAAGATGCATTATCATTCAAGTTCAAAGAAAGTACACTAAGCTTAATCATGTTATCAGTGACATATCCTTTTCCTACGAAGTCACCACCTTTAGAGATTACAACTTTGTTAGACTCAGCTACAAATTTAAAACCTTTTCCAAGTAAGATGGTTTCTGAGATAAGATTCTTGCATATGTCCGGGACGTGATACACGTCATTCAATGCGAGAGTTTTTCCTGAAGTGAGCTTCAATTCAACCTTGCCTTTTCCTACCACTTTAGAGGTAGAAGAGTTTCCCATAAACAATTTCTCATCGTCTCCTACTTTGTTATAGGAGGAGAAAGCATTTCTGAACTTACATACATGCCTAGTGGTTCCAGAATCAAGCCACCAGTCTCTCACATTGGTCACATTAGAGACAAGGTTGACTTCAGACACCATGCCAGTAAAATATCCAGAATCATCTACTACGTTTGCCTTATTTTTCTGTTTAGGATCATTTTTGGTCTTTTTAGGTGCCCTACAGTCCTTGGCCATATGACCAGTTTTCACACAGTTATAGCAGTCGCCTTTGATGGTGTTTTTGGAGACACCACCCTTTGGCTTAAGATGGTTACCTTTGGAGTTACGCTGTTTGTTACGTTTACCATTTTTGCTGGATTCTCCGTGCCTTTTCTTTGACGCAGCATTATCGTCCAGGACATGAGCTTTGTTTGACATGTCTTTGCTCAGCATCAGGCTCTTGTCTTTGCAGCACAGAAGTTCCTCCACCTGGATCTTTTTCCCCAGCTCCACCATGGTGATTTCACGATTCTTGTGTCGCAGCCTCCTCTTGTACTCGTTCCATGAGGGTGGTAGCTTTTCAATCACTGCAGATACTTGTAGAGATTCATCAATATGCATGCCTTCAGCAAGAATTTCGTTGATGAGTAGCTGGAGTTCGACGAATTGTTCTACAACAGGCTTTTCATCAGTCATCTTATATTCCAGGAACCTAGCCACCAAGAACTTCTTGCTTCCAGCAGCTTCAGCAAGATATTTTTCTTCTAGGGCTTCCCATAAATCAAAAGCAGTAAAATTCTCTTTTGCATTATAAAAGTCGTACAAGGAGTCATCCAGACAGTTAAGAATATGGTTTTTGCACATGTAATTTTTCCTAGTCCACTTATCCAGTCTATCTTCATAACCACGGTCATGAAGCCTTCTTGAGGGTCTTTCTAAGGCAACTTCATCTAGCCTTTGGTCTTTTAAGAAGAATAACATTTTGGACTGCCATCGTTTAAATTCTTTGCCACTAAACTTTGGGGGTTTGTCTACAGTACTCTTTCCCATGTTGTTATAAAATATAGTAAAGAGGATATTGCCTTTAGATTGTTGGGTATATTACTAATAAAGTAACTGAGAAGAAGATACTTAGCTCAAAATAATGTTGCTGATGTTGCTGCACAGAAAATGTAGAGGCACGTAGACTACGCTGTCCTAAAGGCAATATCGCCTGCCACTCCTCTGAGATGCTACAGCAGTTGGCGAGTCACCTCCAGGATACAACTACAGTTAGTACCCCTCAATGTAGCATACAATGAGGGTACCCTTAGAGCTTGGCAGAACTTAAAACAGTAGAAGAGATGTTTACAGAAAAACTGAGGGAGAGTAGAAGAGATATTTCTCTGTGGTGTGTATTTTCTGAGATTACAACTACTCTCTTATATAGTGTTTGTGTAGTTACAAACAAGAAAGAAAACCCATGCGTATGACAGAAAAAACTGGTTATGTTGGGTTAAAGATAGTGCAACAAAAGTTGTTTTGTCAGGCATGGAGCAGTGTGTTGCTGCCAAGCCAAATACGTACATACAAGGGAGCCAGGACAAAACACGTACAAACAAAGAAACCAAGACAAGCACGTTCAGACAAAGAAGTCAGGACAAAACTCGTGCAGACAAAGAAGCCAAGACAAGCACGTTCAGACAAAGAAGTCAGGACAAAACACGTGCAGACAAAGAAAAGATTCTTCTACTTGTGTGGAAAACACGTACCAAAAATTTCAGCAAAAAGATAGGATCTAATACACCCACACCCACACCCGAACCCGAACCCGAACCCGAGCCCGAGCCCGACCCGACCCGACCCGACCGACCGGACGGACGGCGGCGGCGGCGTGCGTGCTTCTGTGCGAAGCACCGCGCGTACGGGAAAGGCAACCTTGCCCTAGTCTAAGCCTCCCCCCCAAGCACAAAAGTCTAATGACCCAAGGGCCATGCCCTTATAGCCAACTCTATGGTATTTATGTCTAAAACTCTTTAGATTTTAGTCAATGTGGGACTATTGTTTTATCTATTCAAAAGAAAAAACAATTAATGGGCAATAGGTCTAGGGATCAAAACATAGTCCATGGAAAAATTGGTAATTTTAAAGCGTTTTTTCTAACAATCCCCCACATGAATGATAAAACATATCGACGAAATACGAGAAAACATAATACATCAATATTAGGCTAAGGTGTCCCAGAGATTGAACCTTAACATAGTGAGAGGTTACCGGAACTGCTTGTTGTTTCGGTGAACACAATGTCTTGAACCGTCAACAGTGAGTGCAATTCAGAAATAACAATCACACTTTGATGTCTCAAAGAAAAAGAAAGCTGCCAAGCTCTTGCCGTTGTGCCCGTTTTGGCCGTGGGCTAAATCCCGGACTTAATGAATGTCTCTAGAGAAAAAGCTCAAATTCTCATAGGAAGCGGCCCCACTTCCAACATCCACATAGGTGAGTCCATTAAGAGTGTCCTGCCACACTCCGCTTTAAGTAAAGCCATGGAACTCATTAAGATCCTGACAGATCATCCTAAAACATGCAGGCAGCACTATCATATGGTTACACCATAGGGAGGGACAAAGATAATGCTTTCTCTCGACATCACCAAAAATTAGTTATCTCATTGAACCTTGATCTTGGAGCTCCATTCACAAGGTTGAGTGTCCTTCATGGCGATTTATTCTATGAGCTTGAGTCCCATCCCCTTCGATGTGGATCTAACTACCTATCTAGATAACCCTTTCGTCAAAGGATCTGCAATATTCTCTTTAGACCTTACAAAGTCTATAGAGATGATGCCAGTAGAGAGTAGTTGTTTCACTGTCTTGTGTCTTCTTCGAAGATGTATAGACTTTCCGTTGTATACACTATTCTTTGTGCATCCAATAGCAGCTTGACTGTCACAGTGGATTGCGATCGAAGACACAGGCTTGGGCCAGAGTGGAATTCCACCCAGGAAACCTCGTATCCATTCAGCTTCCTCTCCAGCTTTCTCCAAGGCTATAAACTCAGACTCCATGGTGGATCGGGCTATACATGTCTGTTTGGTAGACTTCCATGACACAGACGCACCACCAAGTGTGAAGATGTACCCGCTAGTGGATTTGCACTCATCTGAGTCTGATATCCAGTTAGCATCACAATACCCTTCTAGCACAACACGATACTTCCCAAAACATAGGCAATAGTTTGAAGTTCCTCTCAGGTACCGTAGAACTCTGTAGAGAGCATTCCAGTGATCCTGCCCAGGGTTGCAAGTGTACCTGCTTAATCTACTCACAGTATAGGCAATATCAGGTCTTGTACAGTTCATTAAATACATAAGACTGCCAATAACACGAGAATACTCAAGTTGATAAATACCCTCACCCTTGTTCTTTTTCAATTTGCAATTGGGATCATAAGGAGTAGTTGCAGGTTTAGCATTTTCATGATTAAATCTCTTAAGCACAGTTTCAACATAACGAGATTGACTAAGACTATATCCATCAGACATCTTTCTGATTTTCATCCCTAAGATTACATCAGCAGGGCCTAAGTCTTTCATGTCAAAGTTTTCGTTAAGCATGCTTTTAGTGGTATTGATACTTTCAAGGTTACTACCTAATATGAGCATATCATCAACATATAGGCACACAATAACATGAGAATCATCCACAGATTTAATGTAAACACATTTATCAGATTCATTAACCTTGAAGCCATTAGATATCATTACATGATTAAATTTTTCATGCCACTGTTTAGGTGCTTGTTTTAAACCATACAAAGATTTTTTCAGTTTGCATACTTTATCTTCAAAACCTTTCACAACAAAACCTTCCGGTTGGTCCATATAAATTTCTTCATTCAATTCACCATATAAAAAAGCAGTTTTAACATCCATCTGATGTATATGCAAATCATAAATAGAAGCAATAGCAATCATCATCCGGATAGAAGTGATTCTAGTGACCGGTGAATAGGTATCAAAGAAATCTAATCCTTCCTGTTGTCTGTACCCCTTAGCTACCAACCTAGCTTTGTGTTTTTCTATAGTTCCATCTGTTCTAAGTTTCCTTTTGAAGACCCACTTGCAACCTATGGTTTTACTACCAGGAGGTAAGTCTACAAGCTCCCAAGTTTCATTTTGTTGAATGGAATCCCACTCATTATTTGAAGCTTCTTCCCAGAAGGGAGCTTCCGGAGAAGTCATAGCTTCCTTATAGGTTTGGGGTTCAGACTCTACCGTAAGAGTCACAAAATCTGGACCGAAACCTTTCTCGGTTCTGACCCTCTTACTTCTTCTAGGTTCGGTTTCAGCATCTAGAGACGGGGGTTGACTAGTCGAAGGAACATCTGAGAGATCATTGCGGACCCTTTTATGAGGTCCAGACCCTAAAGGGAAAATGTGTTCGAAAAACACTGCATCTCTGGATTCCATTATGGTGTTCTCACCAATTACCATGAACCTATAAGCACTAGTGTGCTCAGGATATCCTAGGAAAACACAATCTACAGTTTTAGGTCCTATTTTGGTTTTCTTGGAACGAGGAGTGGCCACCTTGGCCAAACACCCCCACACTTTAAAGTATGCATAGGACGGTTGTCTTCCCTTCCCTAACTCATATGGATTTTTGTCGGATTTCTTAAATGGAACTCGGTTCAAGATATAGCAAGCAGAGAGAATTGCTTCCCCCCACAGGTTCGAAGGTATCCCTGAACTAGCTAACATAGCGTTCACCATATCTATGAGTGTTCGGTTTTTCCTTTCAGCTACTCCATTCGACTCAGGTGAATAAGGTGCAGTAGTTTCATGAATGATGCCATTAAGTTTGCAGAATTCTCCTATAGGTATCACATACTCACCGCCTCGGTCCGACCTAAGAGTTTTAATAGTAACACCTCTTTGGTTTTCTACTTCAAGTTTATATAATTTGAAAGCGTCTAGGGCTTCATCTTTACTTCTAAGAAGATAAACCTGACAGTATCTTGAGTGATCATCTATAAAAGTGATGTACCATTTTTTCCCACCTCTAGTTGGTGTTGATTTCAAATCTCCCAAATCGGAGTGGATTAGTTCTAGGGGAGTTGTACTACGTTCAACCTTTTTGTTAAAGGGTTTTCTAGCAAATTTAGATTCAACACAAATTTCACATTTATGACCTCTGTCAAAGTTTATTTTAGGAATGCAGCCTAATTTAGCAAGTCTTTCAATAGATTTGAAATTAACATGTCCTAGTCTATCATGCCAAACATGTGAGGAGTCACAAACATAAGAAGATGCATTATCATTCAAGTTCAAAGAAAGTACACTAAGATTAATCATGTTATCAGTGACATATCCTTTTCCTACGAAGTCACCACCTTTAGAGATTACAACTTTGTTAGACTCAGCTACAAATTTAAAACCTTTTCCAAGTAAGATGGTTTCTGAGATAAGATTCTTGCATATGTCCGGGACGTGATACACGTCATTCAATGCGAGAGTTTTTCCTGAAGTGAGCTTCAATTCAACCTTGCCTTTTCCTACCACTTTAGAGGTAGAAGAGTTTCCCATAAACAATTTCTCATCGTCTCCTACTTTGTTATAGGAGGAGAAAGCATTTCTGAACTTACAGACATGCCTAGTGGCTCCAGAATCAAGCCACCAGTCTCTCACATTGGTCACATTAGAGACAAGGTTGACTTCAGACACCATGCCAGTAAAATATCCAGAATCATCTACTACGTTTGCCTTATTTTTCTGTTTAGGATCATTTTTGGTCTTTTTAGGTGCCCTACAGTCCTTGGCCATATGACCAGTTTTCCCACAGTTATAGCAGTCGCCTTTGATGGTGTTTTTGGAGACACCACCCTTTGGCTTAAGATGGTTACCTTTGGAGTTACGCTGTTTGTTACGTTTACCATTTTTGCTGGATTCTCCGTGCCTTTTCTTTGACGCAGCATTATCGTCCAGGACATGAGCTTTGTTTGACATATCTTTGCTCAGCATCAGGCTCTTGTCTTTGCAGCACAGAAGTTCCTCCACCTGGATCTTTTTCCCCATCTCCACCATGGTGATTTCACGATTCTTGTGTCGCAGCCTCCTCTTGTACTCGTTCCATGAGGGTGGTAGCTTTTCAATCACTGCAGATACTTGTAGAGATTCATCAATATGCATGCCTTCAGCAAGAATTTCGTTGATGAGTAGCTGGAGTTCGACGAATTGTTCTACAACAGGCTTTTCATCAGTCATCTTATATTCCAGGAACCTAGCCACCAAGAACTTCTTGCTTCCAGCAGCTTCAGCAAGATATTTTTCTTCTAGGGCTTCCCATAAATCAAAAGCAGTAAAATTCTCTTTTGCATTATAAAAGTCGTACAAGGAGTCATCCAGACAGTTAAGAATATGGTTTTTGCACATGTAATTTTTCCTAGTCCACCTATCCAGTCTATCTTCATAACCACGGTCATGAAGCCTTCTTGAGGGTCTTTCTAAGGCAACTTCATCTAGCCTTTGGTCTTTTAAGAAGAATAACATTTTGGACTGCCATCGTTTAAAGTCTTTGCCACTAAACTTTGGGGGTTTGTCTACAGTACTCTTTCCCATGTTGTTACAAAATATAGTAAAGAGGATATTGCCTTTAGATTTTTGGGTATATTACTAATAAAGTAACTGAGAAGAAGATACTTAGCTCAAAATAATGTTGCTGATGTTGCTGCACAGAAAATGTAGAGGCACGTAAACTACGCTGTCCTAAAGGCAATATCGCCTGCCACTCCTCTGAGATGCTACAGCAGTTTGCGAGTCACCTCCAGGATACAACTACAGTTAGTACCCCTCAATGTAGCATACAATGAGGGTACCCTTAGAGCTTGGCAGAACTTAAAACAGTAGAAGAGATGTTTACAGAAAAACTGAGGAAGAGTAGAAGAGATATTTCTCTGTGGTATATATTTTCTGAGATTACAACTACTCTCTTATATAGTGTTTGTGTAGTTACAAACAAGAAAGAAAACCCATGCGTATGACAGAAAAAACTGGTTATGTTGGGTTAAAGATAGTGCAACAAAAGTTGTTTTGTCAGGCATGGAGCAGTGTGTTGCTGCCAAGCCAAATACGTACATACAAGGGAGCCAGGACAAAACACGTACAAACAAAGAAGCCAAGACAAGCACGTTCAGACAAAGAAGTCAGGACAAAACTCGTGCAGACAAAGAAGCCAAGACAAGCACGTTCAGACAAAGAAGTCAGGACAAAACACGTGCAGACAAAGAAAAGATTCTTCTACTTGTGTGGAAAACACGTACCAAAAATTTCAGCAAAAAGATAGGATCTAATACACCCACACCCGAACCCGAACCCGAGCCCGAGCCCGACCCGACCGACCGACCGACCGGACGGACGGCGGCGGCGGCGTGCGTGCTTCTGTGCGAAGCACCGCGCATACGGGAAAGGCAACCTTGCCCTAGTCTAAGCCTCCCCCCCAAGCACAAAAGTCTAATGACCCAAGGGCCATGCCCTTATAGCCAACTCTATGGTATTTATGTCTAAAACTCTTTAGATTTTAGTCAATGTGGGACTATTGTTTTATCTATTCAAAAGAAAAAACAATCAATGGGCAATAGGTCTAGGGATCAAAACATAGTCCATGGAAAAATTGGTAATTTTAAAGCGTTTTTTCTAACAATCCCCCACATGAATGATAAAACATATCGACGAAATACGAGAAAACATAATACATCAATATTAGGCTAAGGTGTCCCAGAGATTGAACCTTAACATAGTGAGAGGTTACCGGAACTGCTTGTTGTTTCGGTGAACACAATGTCTTGAACCGTCAACAGTGAGTGCAATTCAGAAATAACAACCACACTTTGATGTCTCAAAGAAAAAGAAAGCTGCCAAGCTCTTGCCGTTGTGCCCGTTTTGGCCGTGGGCTAAATCTCGGACTTAATGAATGTCTCTAGAGAAAAAGCTCAAATTCTCATAGGAAGCGGCCCCACTTCCAACATCCACATAGGTGAGTCCATTAAGAGTGTCCTGCCACACTCCGCTGTAAGCAAAGCCATGGAACTCATTAAGATCCTGACAGATCATCCTAAAACATGCAGGCAGCACTATCATACGGTTACACCATAGGGAGGGACAAAGATAGTGCTTTCTCTCGACATCACCAAAAATTAGTTATCTCATTGAACCTTGATCTTGGAACTCCATTCACAAGGTTGAGTGTCCTTCATGGCGATTTATTCTATGAGCTTGAGTCCCATCCCCTTCGATGTGGATCTAACTACCTCTCTAGATAACCCTTTCGTCAAAGGATCTGCAATATTCTCTTTAGACCTTACAAAGTCTATAGAGATGATGCCAGTAGAGAGTAGTTGTTTCACTGTCTTGTGTCTTCTTCGAAGATGTATAGACTTTCCGTTGTATACACTATTCTTTGCGCATCCAATAGCAGCTTGACTGTCACAGTGGATTGCGATCGAAGACACAGGCTTGGGCCAGAGTGGAATTCCACCCAGGAAACCTCGTATCCATTCAGCTTCCTCTCCAGCTTTCTCCAAGGCTATAAACTCAGACTCCATGGTGGATCGAGCTATACATGTCTGTTTGGTAGACTTCCATGACACAGACGCACCACCAAGTGTGAAGATGTACCCGCTAGTGGATTTGCACTCATCTGAGTCTGATATCCAGTTAGCATCACAATACCCTTCTAGCACAGCAGGATACTTCCCAAAACTTAGGCAATAGTTTGAAGTTCCTCTCAGGTACCGTAAAACTCTGTAGAGAGCATTCCAGTGATCCTGCCCAGGGTTGCAAGTGTACCTGCTTAATCTACTCACAGTATAAGCAATATCAGGTCTTGTACAGTTCATTAAATACATAAGACTGCCAATAACACGAGAATACTCAAGTTGATAAATACCCTCACCCTTGTTCTTTTTCAATTTGCAATTGGGATCATAAGGAGTAGTTGCAGGTTTAGCTTTTTCATGATTAAATCTCTTAAGCACAGTTTCAACATAATGAGATTGACTAAGACTATATCCATCAGACATCTTTCTGATTTTCATCCCTAAGATTACATCAGCAGGGCCTAAGTCTTTCATGTCAAAGTTTTCGTTAAGCATGCTTTTAGTGGTATTGATACTATCAAGGTTACTTCCTAATATGAGCATATCATCAACATATAGGCACACAATAACATGAGAATCGTCCACAGATTTAATGTAAACACATTTATCAGATTCATTAACCTTGAAGCCATTAGATATCATTACATGATTAAATTTTTCATGCCACTATTTAGGTGCTTGTTTTAAACCATACAAAGATTTTTTCAGTTTGCATACTTTATCTTCAAAACCTTTCACAACAAAACCTTCCGGTTGGTCCATATAAATTTCTTCATTCAATTCACCATATAAAAAAGCAGTTTTAACATCCATCTGATGTATATGCAAATCATAAATAGAAGCAATAGCAATCAACATCCGGATAGAAGTGATTCTAGTGACCGGTGAATAGGTGTCAAAGAAATCTAATCCTTCCTGTTGTCTGTACCCCTTAGCTACCAACCTAGCTTTGTGTTTTTCTATAGTTCCATCTGTTCTAAGTTTCCTTTTGAAGACCCACTTGCAACCTATGGTTTTACTACCAGGAGGTAAGTCTACAAGCTCCCAAGTTTCATTTTGTTGAATGGAATCCCACTCATTATTTGAAGCTTCTTCCCAGAAGGGAGCTTCCGGAGAAGTCATAACTTCCTTATAGGTTTGGGGTTCAGACTCTACCGTAAGAGTCACAAAATCTGGACCGAAACCTTTCTCGGTTCTGACCCTCTTACTTCTTCTAGGTTCGGTTTCAGCATCTAGAGACGGGGGTTGACTAGTCGAAGGAACATCTGAGAGATCATCGCGGACCCTTTTATGAGGTCCAGACCCTAAAGGGAAAATGTGTTCGAAAAACACTGCATCTCTGGATTCCATTATGGTGTTCTCACCAATTACCATGAACCTATAAGCACTAGTGTGCTCAGGATATCCTAGGAAAACACAATCTACAGTTTTTGGTCCTATTTTGGTTTTCTTGGAACGAGGAGTGGCCACCTTGGCCAAACACCCCCACATTTTAAAGTATGCATAGGACGGTTGTCTTCCTTTCCACAACTCATATGGAGTTTTGTCGGATTTCTTAAATGGAACTCGGTTCAAGATATAGCAAGCAGAGAGAATTGCTTCCCCCCACAGGTTCGAAGGTAGCCCTGAACTAGCTAACATAGCGTTCACCATATCTATGAGTGTTCGGTTTTTCCTTTCAGCTACTCCATTCGACTCAGGTGAATAAGGTGCAGTAGTTTCATGAATGATGCCATTAAGTTTGCAGAATTCTCCTATAGGTATCACATACTCACCGCCTCGGTCCGACCTAAGAGTTTTAATAGTAACACCTCTTTGGTTTTCTACTTCAAGTTTATATAATTTGAAAGCGTCTAGGGCTTCATCTTTACTTCTAAGAAGATAAACCTGACAGTATCTTGAGTGATCATCTATAAAAGTGATGTACCATTTTTTCCCACCTCTAGTTGGTGTTGATTTCAAATCTCCCAAATCGGAGTGGATTAGTTCTAGGGGAGTTGTACTACGTTCAACCTTTTTGTTAAAGGGTTTTCTAGCAAATTTAGATTCAACACAAATTTTACATTTATGACCTCTGTCAAAGTTTATTTTAGGAATGCAGCCTAATTTAGCAAGTCTTTCAATAGATTTGAAATTAACATGTCCTAGTCTATCATGCCAAACATGTGAGGAGTCACAAACATAAGCAGAAGAAGATGCATTATCATTCAAGTTCAAAGAAAGTACACTAAGCTTAATCATGTTATCAGTGACATATCCTTTTCCTACGAAGTCACCACCTTTAGAGATTACAACTTTGTTAGACTCAGCTACAAATTTAAAACCTTTTCCAAGTAAGATGGTTTCTGAGATAAGATTCTTGCATATGTCCGGGACGTGATACACGTCATTCAATGCGAGAGTTTTTCCTGAAGTGAGCTTCAATTCAACCTTGCCTTTTCCTACCACTTTAGAGGTAGAAGAGTTTCCCATAAACAATTTCTCATCGTCTCCTACTTTGTTATAGGAGGAGAAAGCATTTCTGAACTTACAGACATGCCTAGTGGCTCCAGAATCAAGCCACCAGTCTCTCACATTGGTCACATTAGAGACAAGGTTGACTTCAGACACCATGCCAGTAAAATATCCAGAATCATCTACTACGTTTGCCTTATTTTCTGTTTAGGATCATTTTTGGTCTTTTTAGGTGCCCTACAGTCCTTGGCCATATGACCAGTTTTCCCACAGTTATAGCAGTCGCCTTTGATGGTGTTTTTGGAGACACCACCCTTTGGCTTAAGATGGTTACCTTTGGAGTTACGCTGTTTGTTACGTTTACCATTTTTGCTGGATTCTCCGTGCCTTTTCTTTGACGCAGCATTATCGTCCAGGACATGAGCTTTGTTTGACATGTCTTTGCTCAGCATCAGGATCTTGTCTTTGCAGCACAGAAGTTCCTCCACCTGGATCTTTTTCCCCAGCTCCACCATGGTGATTTCACGATTCTTGTGTCGCAGCCTCCTCTTGTACTCGTTCCATGAGGGTGGTAGCTTTTCAATCACTGCAGATACTTGTAGAGATTCATCAATATGCATGCCTTCAGCAAGAATTTCATTGATGAGTAGCTGGAGTTCGACGAATTGTTCTACAACAGGCTTTTCATCAGTCATCTTATATTCCAGGAACCTAGCCACCAAGAACTTCTTGCTTCCAGCAGCTTCAGCAAGATATTTTTCTTCTAGGGCTTCCCATAAATCAAAAGCAGTAAAATTCTCTTTTGCATTATAAAAGTCGTACAAGGAGTCATCCAGACAGTTAAGAATATGGTTTTTGCACATGTAATTTTTCCTAGTCCACCTATCCAGTCTATCTTCATAACCACGGTCATGAAGCCTTCTTGAGGGTCTTTCTAAGGCAACTTCATCTAGCCTTTGGTCTTTTAAGAAGAATAACATTTTGGACTGCCATCGTTTAAAGTCTTTGCCACTAAACTTTGGGGGTTTTTCTACAGTACTCTTTCCCATGTTGTTACAAAATATAGTAAAGAGGATATTGCCTTTAGATTGTTGGGTATATTACTAATAAAGTAACTGAGAAGAAGATACTTAGCTCAAAATAATGTTGCTGATGTTGCTGCACAGAAAATGTAGAGGCATGTAGACTACGCTGTCCTAAAGGCAATATCGCCTGCCACTCCTCTGAGATGCTACAGCAGTTGGCGAGTCACCTCCAGGATACAACTACAGTTAGTACCCCTCAATGTAGCATACAATGAGGGTACCCTTAGAGCTTGGCGTAGAAGAGATGTTTACAGAAAAACTGAGGGAGAGTAGAAGAGATATTTCTCTGTGGTGTGTATTTTCTGAGATTACAACTACTCTCTTATATAGTGTTTGTGTAGTTACAAACAAGAAAGAAAACCCATGCGTATGACAGAAAAAACTGGTTATGTTGGGTTAAAGATAGTGCAACAAAAGTTGTTTTGTCAGGCATGGAGCAGTGTGTTGCTGCCAAGCCAAATACGTACATACAAGGGAGCCAGGACAAAACACGTACAAACAAAGAAGCCAAGACAAGCACGTTCAGACAAAGAAGTCAGGACAAAAATCGTGCAGACAAAGAAGCCAAGACAAGCACGTTCAGACAAAGAAGTCAGGACAAAAGAAAAGATTCTTCTACTTGTGTGGAAAACACGTACCAAAAATTTCAGCAAAAAGATAGGATCTAACACACCCACACCCACACCCGAGCCCGACCGCCCGACCAGACGGACGGCGGCGGCGGCGTGCGTGCTTCTGTGCGAAGCACCACGCGTACGGGAAAGGCAACCTTGCCCTAGTCCAAGCCTCCCCCCCAAGCACAAAAGTCTAATGACCCAAGGGCCATGCCCTTATAGCCAACTCTATGGTATTTATGTCTAAAACTCTTTAGATTTTAGTCAATGTGGGACTATTGTTTTATCTATTCAAAAGAAAAAACAATTAATGGGCAATAGGTCTAGGGATCAAAACATAGTCCATGGAAAAATTGGTAATTTTAAAGCGTTTTTTTTCTAACAATCCCCCACATGAATGATAAAACATATCGACGAAATACGAGAAAACATAATACATCAATATTAGGCTAAGGTGTCCCAGAGATTGAACCTTAACATAGTGAGAGGTTACCGGAACTGCTTGTTGTTTCGGTGAACACAATGTCTTGAACCGTCAACAGTGAGTGCAATTCAGAAATAACAACCATACTTTGATGTCTCAAAGAAAAAGAAAGCTGCCAAGCTCTTGCCGTTGTGCCCGTTTTGGCCGTGGGCTAAATCCCGGACTTAATGAATGTCTCTAGAGAAAAAGCTCAAATTCTCATAGGAAGCGGCCCCACTTCCAACATCCACATAGGTGAGTCCATTAAGAGTGTCCTGCCACACTCCGCTTTAAGTAAAGCCATGGAACTCATTAAGATCCTGACAGATCATCCTAAAACATGCAGGCAGCACTATCATATGGTTACACCATAGGGAGGGACAAAGATAGTGCTTTCTCTCGACATCACCAAAAATTAGTTATCTCATTGAACCTTGATCTTGGAGCTCCATTCACAAGGTTGAGTGTCCTTCATGGCGATTTATTCTATGAGCTTGAGTCCCATCCCCTTCGATGTGGATCTAACTACCTCTCTAGATAACCCTTTCGTCAAAGGATCTGCAATATTCTCTTTAGACCTTACAAAGTCTATAGAGATGATGCCAGTAGAGAGTAGTTGTTTCACTGTCTTGTGTCTTCTTCGAAGATGTATAGACTTTCCGTTGTATACATTATTCTTTGCGCATCCAATAGCAGCTTGACTGTCACAGTGGATTGCGATCGAAGACACAGGCTTGGGCCAGAGTGGAATTCCACCCAGGAAACCTCGTATCCATTCAGCTTCCTCTCCAGCTTTCTCCAAGGCTATAAACTCAGACTCCATGGTGGATCGGGCTATAGATGTCTGTTTGGTAGACTTCCATGACACAGACGTACCACCAAGTGTGAAGATGTACCCGCTAGTGGATTTGCACTCATCTGAGTCTGATATCCAGTTAGCATCACAATACCCTTCTAGCACAGCAGGATACTTCCCAAAACTTAGGCAATAGTTTGAAGTTCCTCTCAGGTACCGTAGAACTCTGTAGAGAGCATTCCAGTGATCCTGCCCAGGGTTGCAAGTGTACCTGCTTAATCTACTTACAGTATAGGCAATATCAGGTCTTGTACAGTTCATTAAATACATAAGACTGCCAATAACACGAGAATACTCAAGTTGATAAATACCCTCACCCTTGTTCTTTTTCAATTTGCAATTGGGATCATAAGGAGTAGTTGCAGGTTTAGCATTTTCATGATTAAATCTCTTAAGCACAGTTTCAACATAATGAGATTGACTAAGACTATATCCATCAGACATCTTTCTGATTTTCATCCCTAAGATTACATCAGAAGGGCCTAAGTCTTTCATGTCAAAGTTTTCGTTAAGCATGCTTTTAGTGGTATTGATACTTTCAAGGTTACTACCTAATATGAGCATATCATCAACATATAGGCACACAATAACATGAGAATCATCCACAGATTTAATGTAAACACATTTATCAGATTCATTAACCTTGAAGCCATTAGATATCATTACATGATTAAATTTTTCATGCCACTGTTTAGGTGCTTGTTTTAAACCATACAAAGATTTTTTCAGTTTGCATACTTTATCTTCAAAACCTTTCACAACAAAACCTTCCGGTTGGTCCATATAAATTTCTTCATTCAATTCACCATATAAAAAAGCAGTTTTAACATCCATCTGATGTATATGCAAATCATAAATAGAAGCAATAGCAATCAACATCCGGATAGAAGTGATTCTAGTGACCGGTGAATAGGTGTCAAAGAAATCTAATCCTTCCTGTTGTTTGTACCCCTTAGCTACCAACCTAGCTTTGTGTTTTTCTATAGTTCCATCTGTTCTAAGTTTCCTTTTGAAGACCCACTTGCAACCTATGGTTTTACTACCAGGAGGTAAGTCTACAAGCTCCCAAGTTTCATTTTGTTGAATGGAATCCCACTCATTATTTGAAGCTTCTTCCCAGAAGGGAGCTTCCGGAGAAGTCATAGCTTCCTTATAGGTTTGGGGTTCAGACTCTACCGTAAGAGTCACAAAATCTGGACCGAAACCTTTCTCGGTTCTGACCCTCTTACTTCTTCTAGGTTCGGTTTCAGCATCTAGAGACGGGGGTTGACTAGTCGAAGGAACATCTGAGAGATCATCGCGGACCCTTTTATGAGGTCCAGACCCTAAAGGGAAAATGTGTTCGAAAAACACTGCATCTCTGGATTCCATTATGGTGTTCTCACCAATTACCATGAACCTATAAGCACTAGTGTGCTCAGGATATCCTAGGAAAACACAATCTACAGTTTTTGGTCCTATTTTGGTTTTCTTGGAACGAGGAGTGGCCACCTTGGCCAAACACCCCCACACTTTAAAGTATGCATAGGACGGTTGTCTTCCTTTCCACAACTCATATGGAGTTTTGTCGGATTTCTTAAATGGAACTCGGTTCAAGATATAGCAAGCAGAGAGAATTGCTTCCCCCCACAGGTTCGAAGGTATCCCTGAACTAGCTAACATAGCGTTCACCATATCTATGAGTGTTCGGTTTTTCCTTTCAGCTACTCCATTCGACTCAGGTGAATAAGGTGCAGTAGTTTCATGAATGATGCCATTAAGTTTGCAGAATTCTCCTATAGGTATCACATACTCACCGCCTCGGTCCGACCTAAGAGTTTTAATAGTAACACCTCTTTGGTTTTCTACTTCAAGTTTATATAATTTGAAAGCGTCTAGGGCTTCATCTTTACTTCTAAGAAGATAAACCTGACAGTATCTTGAGTGATCATCTATAAAAGTGATGTACCATTTTTTCCCACCTCTAGTTGGTGTTGATTTCAAATCTCCCAAATCGGAGTGGATTAGTTCTAGGGGAGTTGTACTACGTTCAACCTTTTTGTTAAAGGGTTTTCTAGCAAATTTAGATTCAACACAAATTTCACATTTATGACCTCTGTCAAAGTTTATTTTAGGAATGCAGCCTAATTTAGCAAGTCTTTCAATAGATTTGAAATTAACATGTCCTAGTCTATCATGCCAAACATGTGAGGAGTCACAAACATAAGCAGAAGAAGATGCATTATCATTCAAGTTCAAAGAAAGTACACTAAGCTTAATCATGTTATCAGTGACATATCCTTTTCCTACGAAGTCACCACCTTTAGAGATTACAACTTTGTTAGACTCAACTACAAATTTAAAACCTTTTCCAAGTAAGATGGTTTCTGAGATAAGATTCTTGCATATGTCCGGGACGTGATACACGTCATTCAATGCGAGAGTTTTTCCTGAAGTGAGCTTCAATTCAACCTTGCCTTTTCCTACCACTTTAGAGGTAGAAGAGTTTCCCATAAACAATTTCTCATCGTCTCCTACTTTGTTATAGGAGGAGAAAGCATTTCTGAACTTACAGACATGCCTAGTGGCTCCAGAATCAAGCCACCAGTCTCTCACATTGGTCACATTAGAGACAAGGTTGACTTCAGACACCATGCCAGTAAAATATCCAGAATCATCTACTACGTTTGCCTTATTTTTCTGTTTAGGATCATTTTTGGTCTTTTTAGGTGCCCTACAGTCCTTGGCCATATGACCAGTTTTCCCACAGTTATAGCAGTCGCCTTTGATGGTGTTTTTGGAGACACCACCCTTTGGCTTAAGATGGTTACCTTTGGAGTTACGCTGTTTGTTACGTTTACCATTTTTGCTGGATTCTCCGTGCCTTTTCTTTGACGCAGCATTATCGTCCAGGACATGAGCTTTGTTTGACATGTCTTTGCTCAGCATCAGGCTCTTGTATTTGCAGCACAGAAGTTCCTCCACCTGGATCTTTTTCCCCAGCTCCACCATGGTGATTTCACGATTCTTGTGTCGCAGCCTCCTCTTGTACTCGTTCCATGAGGGTGGTAGCTTTTCAATCATTGCAGATACTTTTAGAGATTCATCAATATGCATGCCTTTAGCAAGAATTTCGTTGATGAGTAGCTGGAGTTCGACGAATTGTTCTACAACAGGCTTTTCATCAGTCATCTTATATTCCAGGAACCTAGCCACCAAGAACTTCTTGCTTCCAGCAGCTTCAGCAAGATATTTTTCTTCTAGGGCTTCCCATAAATCAAAAGCAGTAAAATTCTCTTTTGCATTATAAAAGTCGTACAAGGAGTCATCCAGACAGTTAAGAATATGGTTTTTGCACATGTAATTTTTCCTAGTCCACCTATCCAGTCTATCTTCATAACCACGGTCATGAAGCCTTCTTGAGGGTCTTTCTAAGGCAACTTCATCTAGCCTTTGGTCTTTTAAGAAGAATAACATTTTGGACTGCCATCGTTTAAAGTCTTTGCCACTAAACTTTGGGGGTTTGTCTACAGTACTCTTTCCCATGTTGTTACAAAATATAGTAAAGAGGATATTGCCTTTAGATTTTTGGGTATATTAATAATAAAGTAACTGAGAAGAAGATACTTAGCTCAAAATAATGTTGCTGATGTTGCTGCACAGAAAATGTAGAGGCACGTAAACTACGCTGTCCTAAAGGCAATATCGCCTGCCACTCCTCTGAGATGCTACAGCAGTTTGCGAGTCACCTCCAGGATACAACTACAGTTAGTACCCCTCAATGTAGCATACAATGAGGGTACCCTTAGAGCTTGGCAGAACTTAAAACAGTAGAAGAGATGTTTACAGAAAAACTGAGGAAGAGTAGAAGAGATATTTCTCTGTGGTATATATTTTCTGAGATTACAACTACTCTCTTATATAGTGTTTGTGTAGTTACAAACAAGAAAGAAAACCCATGCGTATGACAGAAAAAACTGGTTATGTTGGGTTAAAGATAGTGCAACAAAAGTTGTTTTGTCAGGCATGGAGCAGTGTGTTGCTGCCAAGCCAAATACGTACATACAAGGGAGCCAGGACAAAACACGTACAAACAAAGAAGCCAAGACAAGCACGTTCAGACAAAGAAGTCAGGACAAAACTCGTGCAGACAAAGAAGCCAAGACAAGCACGTTCAGACAAAGAAGTCAGGACAAAACACGTGCAGACAAAGAAAAGATTCTTCTACTTGTGTGGAAAACACGTACCAAAAATTTCAGCAAAAAGATAGGATCTAATACACCCACACCCACACCCGAACCCGAACCCGAGCCCGAGCCCGAGCCCGACCCGACCGACCGACCGACCGGACGGACGGCGGCGGCGGCGTGCGTGCTTCTGTGCGAAGCACCGCGCATACGGGAAAGGCAACCTTGCCCTAGTCTAAGCCTCCCCCCCAAGCACAAAAGTCTAATGACCCAAGGGCCATGCCCTTATAGCCAACTCTATGGTATTTATGTCTAAAACTCTTTAGATTTTAGTCAATGTGGGACTATTGTTTTATCTATTCAAAAGAAAAAACAATCAATGGGCAATAGGTCTAGGGATCAAAACATAGTCCATGGAAAAATTGGTAATTTTAAAGCGTTTTTTCTAACAATCCCCCACATGAATGATAAAACATATCGACGAAATACGAGAAAACATAATACATCAATATTAGGCTAAGGTGTCCCAGAGATTGAACCTTAACATAGTGAGAGGTTACCGGAACTGCTTGTTGTTTCGGTGAACACAATGTCTTGAACCGTCAACAGTGAGTGCAATTCAGAAATAACAACCACACTTTGATGTCTCAAAGAAAAAGAAAGCTGCCAAGCTCTTGCCGTTGTGCCCGTTTTGGCCGTGGGCTAAATCCCGGACTTAATGAATGTCTCTAGAGAAAAAGCTCAAATTCTCATAGGAAGCGGCCCCACTTCCAACATCCACATAGGTGAGTCCATTAAGAGTGTCCTGCCACGCTCCGCTTTAAGTAAAGCCATGGAACTCATTAAGATCCTGACAGATCATCCTAAAACATGCAGGCAGCACTATCATATGGTTACACCATAGGGAGGGACAAAGATAGTGCTTTCTCTCGACATCACCAAAAATTAGTTATCTCATTGAACCTTGATCTTGGAGCTCCATTCACAAGGTTGAGTGTCCTTCATGGCGATTTATTCTATGAGCTTGAGTCCCATCCCCTTCGATGTGGATCTAACTACCTCTCTAGATAACCCTTTCGTCAAAGGATCTGCAATATTCTCTTTAGACCTTACAAAGTCTATAGAGATGATGCCAGTAGAGAGTAGTTGTTTCACTGTCTTGTGTCTTCTTCGAAGATGTATAGACTTTCCGTTGTATACACTATTCTTTGCGCATCCAATAGCAGCTTGACTGTCACAGTGGATTGCGATCGAAGACACAGGCTTGGGCCAGAGTGGAATTCCACCCAGGAAACCTCGTATCCATTCAGCTTCCTCTCCAGCTTTCTCCAAGGCTATAAACTCAGACTCCATGGTGGATCGGGCTATAGATGTCTGTTTGGTAGACTTCCATGACACAGACGCACCACCAAGTGTGAAGATGTACCCGCTAGTGGATTTGCACTCATCTGAGTCTGATATCCAGTTAGCATCACAATACCCTTCTAGCACAGCAGGATACTTCCCAAAACTTAGGCAATAGTTTGAAGTTCCTCTCAGGTACCGTAGAACTCTGTAGAGAGCATTCCAGTGATCCTGCCCAGGGTTGCAAGTGTACCTGCTTAATCTACTCACAGTATAAGCAATATCAGGTCGTGTACAGTTCATTAAATACATAAGACTGCCAATAACACGAGAATACTCAAGTTGATAAATACCCTCACCCTTGTTCTTTTTCAATTTGCAATTGGGATCATAAGGAGTAGTTGCAGGTTTAGCATTTTCATGATTAAATCTCTTAAGCACAGTTTCAACATAACGAGATTGACTAAGACTATATCCATCAGACATCTTTCTGATTTTCATCCCTAAGATTACATCAGCAGGGCCTAAGTCTTTCATGTCAAAGTTTTCGTTAAGCATGCTTTTAGTGGTATTGATACTTTCAAGGTTACTACCTAATATGAGCATATCATCAACATATAGGCACACAATAACATGAGAATCATCCACAGATTTAATGTAAACACATTTATCAGATTCATTAACCTTGAAGCCATTAGATATCATTACATGATTAAATTTTTCATGCCACTGTTTAGGTGCTTGTTTTAAACCATACAAAGATTTTTTCAGTTTGCATACTTTATCTTCAAAACCTTTCACAACAAAACCTTCCGGTTGGTCCATATAAATTTCTTCATTCAATTCACCATATAAAAAAGCAGTTTTAACATCCATCTGATGTATATGCAAATCATAAATAGAAGCAATAGCAATCATCATCCGGATAGAAGTGATTCTAGTGACCGGTGAATAGGTATCAAAGAAATCTAATCCTTCCTGTTGTCTGTACCCCTTAGCTACCAACCTAGCTTTGTGTTTTTCTATAGTTCCATCTGTTCTAAGTTTCCTTTTGAAGACCCACTTGCAACCTATGGTTTTACTACCAGGAGGTAAGTCTACAAGCTCCCAAGTTTCATTTTGTTGAATGGAATCCCACTCATTATTTGAAGCTTCTTCCCAGAAGGGAGCTTCCGGAGAAGTCATAGCTTCCTTATAGGTTTGGGGTTCAGACTCTACCGTAAGAGTCACAAAATCTGGACCGAAACCTTTCTCGGTTCTGACCCTCTTACTTCTTCTAGGTTCGGTTTCAGCATCTAGAGACGGGGGTTGACTAGTCGAAGGAACATCTGAGAGATCATTGCGGACCCTTTTATGAGGTCCAGACCCTAAAGGGAAAATGTGTTCGAAAAACACTGCATCTCTGGATTCCATTATGGTGTTCTCACCAATTACCATGAACCTATAAGCACTAGTGTGCTCAGGATATCCTAGGAAAACACAATCTACAGTTTTAGGTCCTATTTTGGTTTTCTTGGAACGAGGAGTGGCCACCTTGGCCAAACACCCCCACACTTTAAAGTATGCATAGGACGGTTGTCTTCCCTTCCCTAACTCATATGGATTTTTGTCGGATTTCTTAAATGGAACTCGGTTCAAGATATAGCAAGCAGAGAGAATTGCTTCCCCCCACAGGTTCGAAGGTATCCCTGAACTAGCTAACATAGCGTTCACCATATCTATGAGTGTTCGGTTTTTCCTTTCAGCTACTCCATTCGACTCAGGTGAATAAGGTGCAGTAGTTTCATGAATGATGCCATTAAGTTTGCAGAATTCTCCTATAGGTATCACATACTCACCGCCTCGGTCCGACCTAAGAGTTTTAATAGTAACACCTCTTTGGTTTTCTACTTCAAGTTTATATAATTTGAAAGCGTCTAGGGCTTCATCTTTACTTCTAAGAAGATAAACCTGACAGTATCTTGAGTGATCATCTATAAAAGTGATGTACCATTTTTTCCCACCTCTAGTTGGTGTTGATTTCAAATCTCCCAAATCGGAGTGGATTAGTTCTAGGGGAGTTGTACTACGTTCAACCTTTTTGTTAAAGGGTTTTCTAGCAAATTTAGATTCAACACAAATTTCACATTTATGACCTCTGTCAAAGTTTATTTTAGGAATGCAGCCTAATTTAGCAAGTCTTTCAATAGATTTGAAATTAACATGTCCTAGTCTATCATGCCAAACATGTGAGGAGTCACAAACATAAGAAGATGCATTATCATTCAAGTTCAAAGAAAGTACACTAAGATTAATCATGTTATCAGTGACATATCCTTTTCCTACGAAGTCACCACCTTTAGAGATTACAACTTTGTTAGACTCAGCTACAAATTTAAAACCTTTTCCAAGTAAGATGGTTTCTGAGATAAGATTCTTGCATATGTCCGGGACGTGATACACGTCATTCAATGCGAGAGTTTTTCCTGAAGTGAGCTTCAATTCAACCTTGCCTTTTCCTACCACTTTAGAGGTAGAAGAGTTTCCCATAAACAATTTCTCATCGTCTCCTACTTTGTTATAGGAGGAGAAAGCATTTCTGAACTTACAGACATGCCTAGTGGCTCCAGAATCAAGCCACCAGTCTCTCACATTGGTCACATTAGAGACAAGGTTGACTTCAGACACCATGCCAGTAAAATATCCAGAATCATCTACTACGTTTGCCTTATTTTTCTGTTTAGGATCATTTTTGGTCTTTTTAGGTGCCCTACAGTCCTTGGCCATATGACCAGTTTTCCCACAGTTATAGCAGTCGCCTTTGATGGTGTTTTTGGAGACACCACCCTTTGGCTTAAGATGGTTACCTTTGGAGTTACGCTGTTTGTTACGTTTACCATTTTTGCTGGATTCTCCGTGCCTTTTCTTTGACGCAGCATTATCGTCCAGGACATGAGCTTTGTTTGACATGTCTTTGCTCAGCATCAGGCTCTTGTCTTTGCAGCACAGAAGTTCCTCCACCTGGATCTTTTTCCCCAGCTCCACCATGGTGATTTCACGATTCTTGTGTCGCAGCCTCCTCTTGTAGTCGTTCCATGAGGGTGGTAGCTTTTCAATCACTACAGATACTTGTAGAGATTCATCAATATGCATGCCTTCAGCAAGAATTTCGTTGATGAGTAGCTGGAGTTCGACGAATTGTTCTACAACAGGCTTTTCATCAGTCATCTTATATTCCAGGAACCTAGCCACCAAGAACTTCTTGCTTCCAGCAGCTTCAGCAAGATATTTTTCTTCTAGGGCTTCCCATAAATCAAAAGCAGTAAAATTCTCTTTTGCATTATAAAAGTCGTACAAGGAGTCATCCAGACAGTTAAGAATATGGTTTTTGCACATGTAATTTTTCCTAGTCCACCTATCCAGTCTATCTTCATAACCACGGTCATGAAGCCTTCTTGAGGGTCTTTCTAAGGCAACTTCATCTAGCCTTTGGTCTTTTAAGAAGAATAACATTTTGGACTGCCATCGTTTAAAGTCTTTGCCACTAAACTTTGGGGGTTTGTCTACAGTACTCTTTCCCATGTTGTTACAAAATATAGTAAAGAGGATATTGCCTTTAGATTGTTGGGTATTACTAATAAAGTAACTGAGAAGAAGATACTTAGCTCAAAATAATGTTGCTGATGTTGCTGCACAGAAAATGTAGAGGCACGTAAACTACGCTGTCCTAAAGGCAATATCGCCTTCCACTCCTCTGAGATGCTACAGCAGTTGGCGAGTCACCTCCAGGATACAACTACAGTTAGTACCCCTCAATGTAGCATACAATGAGGGTACCCTTAGAGCTTGGCAGAACTTAAAACAGTAGAAGAGATGTTTACAGAAAAACTGAGGGAGAGTAGAAGAGATATTTCTCTGTGGTATATATTTTCTGAGATTACAACTACTCTCTTATATAGTGTTTGTGTAGTTACAAACAAGAAAGAAAACCCATGCGTATGACAGAAAAAACTGGTTATGTTGGGTTAAAGATAGTGCAACAAAAGTTGTTTTGTCAGGCATGGAGCAGTGTGTTGCTGCCAAGCCAAATACGTACATACAAGGGAGCCAGGACAAAACACGTACAAACAAAGAAGCCAAGACAAGCACGTTCAGACAAAGAAGTCAGGACAAAACTCGTGCAGACAAAGAAGTCAGGACAAAACACGTACCAAAAATTTCATCAAAAAGATAGGGTCTAACACACCCACACCCACACCCACACCCACACCCACACCCGACCGGACGGACGGCGGCGGCGTGCGTGCTTCTGTGCGAAGCACCGCGCGTACGGGAAAGGCAACCTTGCCCTAGTCTAAGCCTCCCCCCCAAGCACAAAAGTCTAATGACCCAAGGGCCATGCCCTTATAGCCAACTCTATGGTATTTATGTCTAAAACTCTTTAGATTTTAGTCAATGTGGGACTATTGTTTTATCTATTCAAAAGAAAAAACAATCAATGGGCAATAGGTCTAGGGATCAAAACATAGTCCATGGAAAAATTGGTAATTTTAAAGCGTTTTTTCTAACAGTAATCTCCCCCATAAAGAAGAAGAGTCAGTCAAAAACCTCCAGGCTAGTTTAGGGACCAATGCCATATTCAGATGTTCAAGAGATCTCAAACCCAAACCACCATGTTCCTTGCTCACATGAAACGAATCCCTGTTAACATAGTGCATTTTCCTTTCATCATTAGTGTGTCCCCACCAGAAATTCCTCATAGTTTGGTTCAGTTTATGCAGCACTCTCTTCGGAACTAAATTTGTGGCCATGTAGTACAACGGAATGAGAGCTAGAACTGACTGGATTAAGGTGGTTCTACCTGCATGAGAAAGAAGATGTCTCTTCCAACCAGAAAGTTCGTTATCAAACTTATCAATGAGGAAATCGTAAGTGTTTATCCTTTTATCATTGTTCAGGATTTTTACACCCAGACATTTCTCATCGATATCCATTACCTTGACTCCCAGTCTGCTAATGACTTCATTTCTTCTTTCCGGAGCTACTTCTTTGCTGAACATACTAGAGGACTTAGAGATGTTAACTTGTTGCCCAGACCAATCATAGTAGTCTTGTAAAATTTTGGAAACAGCATCGATAGTTTTTTCATTCATAATCCCAAAAATCATGACATCATCTGTAAACATCAAGTGCGTTACTGCAGGCGCCCATCTATTCAATCTGTATCCAAAATATAGCCCATCCAATTCCATTCGCATCATAATACTGGACAAACTCTGAGAGCATAATATGAAAAGGTATAGTGACAAGGGACATCCTTGTCTAATGCCTCTACTGCCTCTGAAGAATCCTTCTGGTTGCCCATTGATAAGAACAGAAAAAGACGTAGTTTGCACACAGTCCATAATTAAGGAATGAATGGCACCAGAAATACCAAAACTATGTAATGTCATGCTTAAGAAACCCCAATCGACCCTATCGTAAGCCTTACTCATATCCAGTTTTAGGGCGAAAGATCCCAAAATCGAGTTGGAATGAGACATAGAATGGATAAGCTCCTTTGCCGAAACAATGTTGTCAATCATCTGTTTTCCGGGAATGAAGGCGGGTTGATTCTTCTCAATTAGCTCATCCAGAAATGGACTTAGCCTCTTTGTAATGATTTTGGTAACAATTTTGTATAAAACATTACACAAAGAGATAGGTCTGTATTCTCTAGGAGAAGTAGGGTTCTTGGTCTTTGGGACTAGAGCAAGATATGTGTGGTTTAGCCCAGGAGGAAGTCTAGAAAATTTGAAGCAGTCTTGAATTAATTCAGCTACCTCAGCTCCAATAATATGCCAACATTTCTTGTAGAACAATACTGGATAGCCGTCTGGACCTGGAGCTTTAAGAGGTTTCATATGTTTTATAACTGCAAGAATTTCTTCAGCTGATGGGATTGCACCATTCTTTCTTAAATTTAAGTAAGAATTACTGATATGTGTAATCTTGGTTAACTACCAAGTTTTTTTTTTTATGGAAAGAGTAAATATATTAATCAAGTAATAAAGTACATCAGATTTACAATATCTTTCTTTTCAAAAATATTAGACATCACAGTAGATTGTGATATCTTTAGCTGAATGTGGGTGGATATATGTTGAAGATTCTTTACACGAGCTTCTTTTGCTATTTTATCTGCCGCTGAGTTGAATCTTCTATTAACATATTGCACCTTAGCTTGAGGGATTGTTTGCAGGATATTTTGGGTCTTCATTATTATGTTTTCCGCGCTCCAATCTTGGATCTTGTCCTTCTTCCCGATTGTTTACGCTAACAGCTTGCAATCTGTAATTAATATGACACTAGATAAAATATTCTCTTTTAGCCAAGAAGTCGCTTTTAATAAGGCTTTTGACTCTGCATGGAAGGCAGATAAAGCCCTATTTTCTCCAGCTGCAATGTGCATAAACATTTCGTTGTCCGCTGAGTATAGAATAAAAGCATATCCTATAGTTAAATCTTCCTTTTTGAATGCCGCATCTATGAACACTATCCAGTATGAAGAAATACTTGACCATTTATCCTTGTATTCCATACTTTGTTGAATTCTTTTGGTCTTCTTGATATTCTCTTGTGGATATTGTTGCATGAATTTGTTTATTTGCTCAATAAGGGAATTTGGGTTTGGGTTTATTTTGTCAAAAACTACTGAGCATCGGTACTTCCAGATGAACCAGGATATTGTTGCAATCTTTCCTGAATAGTTAACGAAATCCGGTTCCAAAATCCAGTCTTTAATCCAATCCACCATAGAGTCTGTTGTAATTCTTGTATTAACTGCATCTAAAGATAGACCAAACCAAATCGCTCTAGGAAAAGGACAAGCTCTAATGAGGTGTTTATATGTTTCTGTCGAATGTGTGTCGCACATTGGGCATTCTGTGATAAAATCCTTATTATGAGCGCCTAATTTAGCATTGGTTGGAAGAACATTTTGTGCCAATTTCCAAATGTATAGCTTAATCCTCGGAATCACATTGATTTTTCGGATTTTTTGCCATGGAAATTCATCATAATTCGTGTTTTCCTGATCTTGATTTATGAGGTAAGTGTAGACATTTTTTGCCGAGAAATCTCCGGAGCAGTGGTGTTTCCATTTAATTTTATCTTGTTCTTGTATATTTGGCGATATGGCTATGATCTTCTTTTTAATATTATGGGTGAATAGTGTATCAAGTTTCTCTATATCCCAAGCTTCATCTTGAGTAATCAGTTCACTTACAGTAATTTTTAAAAATCAGACTGTATTTTTTTACTTCGTAGTCCGTGTAAGTTCATTGAATCAATACTATTACCTACAAAAAAAATTTTCTTAGGTTGCTAAGATTACTCCGCTTGGGCTTAAATGTGCCATCATTTTGTCTAAGGACCTAAATGGATATCGATATCCAAAGGAATTTTGTCCTGGAACAAGTCCAGGATTGGTTAGAGCTGGAATAAATTTCATCTCATGAAAGTATGACAGATTCTATGCTGGCTTGCCAGCCTCATCACAACCCGTACTAAGGCAGGAGAAAATTTTTGGTACTTTCCGTGCCGCGTTCGTTTTGGTACAGAGGATGAAGTAGTCAAACTCTTGGCACCAAATGGACACCATCGTGCAAAAATTGTTGGATCTTCCCAAAGGACCCAACACAACAACCATTTTTAAATCAAGATCAACCTCGAAGTAAAACCTGTGAAGTATCCTGTTTTTCAAGAAAAAGATAGTGAATGCATATTCTGCATAATCGGTAGATGCCCTCCCTCCTTTATTACAGGTTAATATTTACGATCATAACAATTTAAACTTTGTTAAGATTAGTTAAGATTACAAGACATTGTTTTCAAATACATATCAAATAATTTTTTTTCTCCATAGTTGTCGATCCATCACAACGCTTTGCACTTTTCAGATACATACCAAATATTTACATAGATCATAAATAGTACGACTGTTACGTAACGAACAACTTTTCAAACCTGATATCCTAAACCCTGAATGACAAGTAAATCTTCTTTAGTTTTATGATATAATACTACAAAAACAGTGGGATTGTATGCGGAGGTGGATTACATTCTTCACCTGGATATTTTTCCCAATGTTGCAGTCCAAAACAAGACACATTTAAGCCCAATTATGTCAAACAGCGGTTCTAGGCTTCTAGCTCAATTGATCGATAATTATCAATTTCCCGAAGCATCGTGTAACAGTAATATATATTTATATCATTTTATTGTCTTCCTCATTTAAAGTTTGAAAGTAGGATTTTCAAGCTGAAAAAAGTGACTTACCTTAGTATTGTTGAATAGATCTCCCAGGGTTTGCAGAATGGTTTGTAGTTGATTATGGTTTGGTGAGGTAAGATAGATATTATGCTTAGAATGATATCAGTGGGTAACTTCTCCATATTATCAATTCGATGCACAAAGATAACACAATGAATGAAGGATTATATCGTTCCAATCTAACCTAATCTAAATTCAATAACCACTCAAAATGAAAATATTATCTAGCTTTCCCAAAATATATTAAGCAAAACTTTTAATAAATTGGTTAAGAAGAATCAATAGACTCTGAAAATCCCAACTAAAATAGTTCTTACATGTTGTTTAGATCCACTAGCCATCTATCTCCCTGCTATCAGTCACAAGTATGAAATTGACAACTATGGTAGATAAGTTATAAAATATATTCAATTTTAAACTCCAACCCAAATTGCAGTGCTTAGATTGGGCAACCAACAATCACATATATCAATAAAAACATTCATCTTTAGATATGCTGGTACTTAAAGCAGACTTTGTAGGAAAAAAATAATTTGAAGAATCAGGTCAATAGACAGATAATTCACTTATCTAAATGTGAATGTCGTCGGCTTTGTACCAATAAAATATGACACAAGTATAAATAGGGATGGTGTCAAATTCAATATCTGCAATTTAATTGGAACCACTATACGTTGAATGACTTTAAAACCTAGGAGAGAGGTGAATCCAAATGAGGTTTGGCTATACAACTTATGGATTGAGTATTTGGATCAAAACGAAGCATGACAATGACAAAAAAGTATACACTGCAGTTCAGAAACTACCCCTTGTCTGAAGCAATGCATAACTTGTATTTTGTAGTCACAATATTAATGCACATGGCATGATAGAAAACCTAAAATACCATTATAGTGTAACTATCACAAAATCCGATTCTACTATGCTTACAAATGTTAAACATCATAACAAATGATATAAAATTGAACACCAGCCAAAAGCTTGGGATTTAAACATCAGTAGCAAAGCTTATGCAAAAATAAAAGAGAAATATCAGACATCAAAGGATAATAGTTGAATAGCAAAAGATTAACTAACTTTTCCTTTTAAGTGTTTACCGATTACAAAATTTTTTACGCGCAAAGAAATTTTGGTATAAATAGGAAAGATGTGGTCAATCCATAATGTTGATGTTGGTACTGCATATATGTCATAACTCATAACACAATATTGATCGATCAATAAAAAAGAAGTAGAAGTCTACAATAGCAAATGGAAATAACATATATATCACAAGGAAAAATTGGTTGATCGGTAAGAAAGCGGTAGATTCCAATATCTGCATGCATTGAGTGGTACACAAATTTTGTCATGTGTCACTCTTGTGAAGTTTTTTTATATTACTGTAAGTTTGGGTTTTATCTGTTGTTGCACGAAGTAGTAATTAAGCTAAGAGAGCAGAATTTGATCTATCAAATGTATCTAAGAGTATCTATAAGTTTTATAGTACTATTATTCATATGAATATCACATAAAACTGAATGTGATACGAATTAAGCTTAACCTTCTAACTTGACATCAGACGCGCAAACATACCCACCATGGAATCACTTTTTACTATGAGATTTTGTAGTTCTTTATAACACTTAAGGAACAAGTACATACAAAGTGTAAAACATTCCGAAACTGACTTTACAATATTGTTGATGGTGGATTTTTGACAAAGGTTAAAATCGTAAAATCATAATTTTGCATATTTCTGACATGGCTTCAGACACGTATGTTAAATTCATATTTTAGGATGCAGACGTGAAAGCTCATGTCATATGTGACTGAGTGTACATCCTCTCAGAGCAGGCATGAATATGCGACTCGTAAAGCCTCTCAACTGAGCTTTCGACACTTCACATATTCCATCAACACTTCTATACATAACCGAAAATGATTGGACGGCTCCTAGACATATTGCATGCTAGTATAAAGCGTTAACGTCTTTAGGATGTCGTAATGTTCCCTGAAAATATAGAATGAACATGTATAGAATCTCAATGATTGGACGGCTCCTAGACATATTGCATGCTAGCTAGTATAGAGCGTTAACGTCTTCAAGGTGTTGCAATGGTCTTCCCTGACTATAAAAAATTAATATTCAAAAAGAGTATGATGTCGCTATCATCTCATACCTCGATTCTCGAATAAACAAAACGTTCCTAGACATATTGCATGCTAGTATAGAGTAACTCATAGATTATAGCGCAACATTCATCAATTAAATTCCTAGAAAATAATCTATTTTATCTCATTACTCTGTTTCATGGCTTATTCTTAGCTAAATTCTTAGTAATAGATATTCAATCTATCTCATTACTTCGTTTTGTGGCTTATTCTCAGCTGGATTCCATGAATCAGTAATAGATATTCACTTTTCGGGCATTTGAGCCGGCACCGAGTAAGCCCCGAGAAAATGGTGGGAGTGTACTTAACAATGATGCATGAACGAGCACCAAATATGCATAAGTGAGCATCCAAATGCATAAACGAACGTTCAAAAATATGGACGAATGAGGAAACATATGCAACATAGGAAAGGAAAATATTAATAAAAAATAATAAAAGAGAGGAGCGCACGAGACCGGGACTACCGGCCGGCCGATCATGCCGCCATGGCTGGTCCCACGCCTCCCCTTTTATTTATTTTATCATATTTTATTATTTTTCTCATCTCATGAAAACTCTTTTGTTTGAGCAAACTTCCTCGTTTTAGCAAAACTCCTAGTTTCTCCATATTTCCTCACATGATAAAAAATAATATAAAATAGAAAAGAGCATCACGGGACCGGGCCCACTGGTCGGCCGACCATGCCTTGGCCGTGGCCGTTCCCACGCCTCTCCAATTCCTTATTCTATTATTGTTACTTCTTTCATCTCATGAAACTCCTTCGTTTGAGCAAAAACTTGTTTTTTTTCATATTTCTCAAATATTGCTCAAACTACCAAAAATCCAAAAAATCAAATGGTTACACGACCATCAGGGCTTCTCACGGAAAATATTAAAATATTATTATTTAATATTCTCACAATATTGGTCGCACGAGCAAAGTTCTACTTGCTCATTCAAGCAAAATCGAGAGTTTCAGTCAAGATCAAACTCTTCTGAAAATCCAAAATATTGCTCGAACGCGCACCAAAAAATATCAAAATTTTCAGAATTGAGTCACGATCAATATGGTGACACGGGCATGCCACCTTGACCTACCAAGGTCGGCCCTTTGGCTTGCAAAATGCCGCTGCCACACCTGGTAAAATATAATCAACCAAAGATATTTATCGGAAGAATAACTTGCATATGATTGATCAATAAAACATATCCAGAGTTTTGAAATCCTCCCCAATCAATAAGATTATTAGCTATTCATAGTCTTTGGAATAAACTTAATCACAAAATCAAGGTAAATAAGGTTTCAAGGCTGAAGAAAAATCGAAAGAAAACCACTGCAAGGTACTCAACAACTGCTTGTGATAAACAGGTTCAGGTATTGTTGCTGTGTAGCTTCTTCTCTTTCATGGATTTCGTAGAACAGTTTGCAGGCCCTAAACTGGTAGAAAAGAGGTAGGTTATTATGTGTTTCTGCGCCTCCTCTTATTATGTGTTTCTGCGCCTCCTCTTATTGTGGGGAAATTATGATAAGGCCCCACCCATGGGTTACCCATAATATCAGGCCCCTAATTAAAGATATTTATTACCAGACCCCAAATTTAATATAATTTTATTTGAAGCCGAAATGACTAGATTAGCTCTGAGTATATAAATGTCCTACGCCATTGTCTCTCAAACGAACAGGAAAAAAATTGTTTATGAGATAGAAAATAAATCTCATCCTCCCCAAAACCAAATCGAAAAAACTGAAGAAAAAAAATCGAAAAACCTTAATAAAAAATCAATCAAATCTACTCAAAATAAACATCAAAACTCACTGAAAACCCCAAAGAAATCAAAAATCATGAGAGAAAAAAGAGCTAATTGATGAAGACGAAAAAGATACGAAATTAACAGGTACATTTCTTTTGATTTAGATGTTGTTTTATGGTTTATTGTTGATCGATTTTCTTCTCGTTGTTGATTCTGATGTTGCGTGTTGACTTTGAACATAAATTTGTTGATCTATGGTTTCATATTTATTTTTCGATTAATCGATGTTCATGTTGGTTTTGATACTTCATGTCGATTGTTTTTACAAAAATATAAAGGTTAATATTATACCATGAATGTGATTATAATTAGGTGATTTTATATGAGAAGTTCTATATTGATTAGCTTGTATTTTTGGTTATCGCACTCCTCTTACAGTGGTGGTGGTGGTGGTTACAAGAATATTCATGGTGTCGGTGCTAGTAGTGGTGGTGGATCTAGTGAAAGTGAGATTGGAGTGAAATCAGTTGTTTGAAAGTGAAGAAAGAAGATCAACATCGAGTGATCCGCCTATAAAATTTGATTTCAAAGTTATGCTTTGTGTTATTTTATTATTTGTCTACATTGAGTGATTATCTTATTTCTACATTGAATATTATGCTTAAATTTGTATTTTATTATTAATGATCTTGTTCAATCAAATGCAATTTTGTTCTAGATATTGGTTTTCTTTGTCTGCAACTGTAAATTTGTTATTGTAAGATGAATTTGGTTATGTGATGATGTACAACATGTGTAAATTTCGTCTACACATCCAATCAGCGTGTGTAACTTTCATCTCCACATCCACTTAACATGTGCATCTTGCGTCTACACATCCAGTAAGCATGTTTAACTTGTATCTACACATCCAATTCGCATGTGTAACTTGAAGTTACGCATAAATATAACTCGTTCCAGTTCTGAGTATGTTTTTTGTTTCAATTAGCATGTGTAACTTTCGTCTACACATCCAATTAGCATGTCTAATTTTCATCTATACATCCATATAGCTTGTGTACTTGATTCCGAGATTTTCCAGGTCTGAGTCTGTTTTTTTTCTTTTTAATTAGCATGTGTAACTTGCATCTACACATCCAATTAGCATGTGTTAGTTTCATCTACACATCCATATAGCTTGTGTATTTGATTCGGGGTTTTTCCAACTCTAAGTTTATTTTTTTCGAATTAGCATGTGTAACTTTCGTCTACACATCCACTTAGCATGAGTAACCTGCGTCTACACATCCAGTAATCTAAACATCCAATTCGCACATGTAACTCGCAGTTACACATCAAATATAGCTTGTTCTGGTTCTGAGTCTGATTTTTCTTTCAATTAGCATGTGTGACTTTCGTCTACACATCAAATTAGCATGTGTAGCTTTCCTTTACACATCCATATAGCTTGTGTACTTGATTTCATGTTTTTTCAGGTCTGAGTAAGTTTCTTTTTTCAATTAGCATGTGTAATAAGTCGCAACTTCACATCATATTAGCATGTGTAACTTTCTTCTGTACATTCAATTAGCATGTGTAACCAATACATTTTTATTCATTCCAACTCTCATTTTTAACTCTTTCAGAACAATAACAATCAAAAGATTCTCAAGTACAAATTGTATGGACAAAATTTTGAATTTGGGTCATAAATCTAATTTCTATAGATTAATGCAAAAAAAAATGAGCCAAAAATACTTGTGATGTCTGTATAACAAAAAAAAAAAAAAGATCACCTGCATCTTTAAACCCTGGTAGATTTGTTGGAAGTTTTAATGTTCCTATTCTTATAACACTAGACTTGGAAACCTTGAGACTCATGTGCACAACAGTTAACCTTGCAAAAGCTGCATACTTCAAGTTGATTTTGTAAAAGTTACCGACAACCTGAAAAATAACAACAAGCAATCAACTTTAATGAGGTTAAAAGAACATTACACTCGGCTTAATACTTCAAAAGCTAATAATCCCTACCAACGCTTACCCTATATACAACAAAACTCTTGTACGAACTCCTAAACTCTGATGGCATCATACTTAATGCATGCAGTAAGAAAAGCAAACAAATACACCCGAACACCAAAATTCCAAACATACAAACATATACATGTGATTGATAGTTTAACGAATCAGTAGTACTAGTACCAACACTACTTACAAGCTTTCTGATGAATATGCTGTCTTTAGAACTACCTTCCAGCAGATGGATTGTGTCAAAGCCATGTCTGCAGTGAGCATAAAAAGATGAGGTCAATTCATGAACTGTCGCATCCTTGACAAGGTGGTTAAGCAATATAGACTATGCATCTTATTGTATAACTTACAGTGCCTTCCAATCTGTAAGATATCCCTTTCCGTAAGATCTTGCAACATATAAAACATAGGATTTATACCCCATCCAATTAGCATGTGTAACTATGACTTACACATCTAATTAGCATGTGTAACTAGTAGCTACACATCCATTTAGCTTGTGTACCTAGAAGTTACACATCCATAGTTTACCTACGCTAATTTCACATTAGACTAACAAATGCCTAAGCATACATTTTCAGTTGTAAAGAGCAAAGGATCTTCACTGCTCACCTTGTCAGTATCCAACATCCTTATCTATCCAGGCTTAAGTATCTAGAATATCCTGAAGATTTGATAAATGTTCATGATTCTCATAGTAAGCTAGTGTCCTGTCAGTGTGCGCTAACAACATCAAGACCTGCATAGACATCAATTGATCCACAAAAAGATTATAATTATTTAGAAATTACTTTCAAAAAGATTATAATTATTGAGATAACAATCGTATAAAAACTCCTAAAACAAGCATGTATAATCAGATGGTACACATACAAAATGCATGTGTAATTGGGAGTTACACATACATATGGCATGTGTAATCAACAGTTACATATGTCTTATCAATGTGTTTTTCATTCGTTCTCATACTAAGCATCGATACTGCAATTAGATGAACTTTTGTGACGAATAATTGGTCTGATTTGTTCCCTTCAGCATACCCATTGACCTCTTTAAAAGAAAAGGACAGTGTGTTCTACACCATGACCCAAACCACTAGTTGCATAATAGCAAATTGAAATTAAATAAGAACACAAATAACAAGATGAATACTGAGATTTAATATTGTGAGAGCATTGTAGCAACACTGAAATAAGAGATCAGAAAGAAACTATTTACCGTTATCAAGTAATCTAGAGAACCTATACAATAAGTATATCAACCAATAAGTTAATTATTTACTGTTATCGAACTGCTAATGAAATTGAAGGCACAATTTGCGCAAACAAAAAAATTATTGAGCATAAAGAAAATTGTGGAACCATCACATGAAATAATCCTTTGTTAATGTAATAACTAGTAGTGATTGTTGCCTAGTTGGTAGGTCGGTATAGATACCTACAATCATACTAAACCGCAAGTGCACAATATCAACAATGTAAACAGGGAAAATACGGGTCGTACCCACAGAGACTAGGGCAGCGTGAAGTTAAATTCAAATCCTTACTTTACTAATTCAAATCAAAGGGTTTGTCGAAACTACTAGAAGTTGGAAAACATCAAACTAGAAAAGTGAAATGGAAATATGGATGCAATGAGAGTTGAAAACAGTCAAGTAAAAGGCACTAGGGCATTTGAGTCCACCACTTAACATCTACTAGAAATTCAGCTACAGAAATTTTTTTTCCCTTATAACGGATCAGCGGTGAAGATACGAGTCTTTCGCTTTCCAAAGGGGTTTCAAAGATGGATAGTTTACAATCAACCAAAGCATTAATCCCTAGTATTAGATGTCTTCTTACAACACAACTAATCAAATATTAAAGGTATCAACTAAACATGAATTGATGCGACAATATACAAGTGTTTTAACGACCTAGGATACATGATATACTAGGTGAAAGTAATATATTGCAGCTCAAAAGTTAAACATCTCCTAACTCAATAAAGCACAATAAGAACAATATCAAAAACAGGAATCATCTAGTATTAAGTTAAGGGCTTCATCTATTCCCTAGCTAAGAATTTAGAACATAGTGAAATTAGGAGACAAATAGAATTCAAATATAGATAAACCCATTGATGTAATTGAACTCTATTCTCTGTCAAACTGATTTCTCAAGAACACTAAGAACAAAGGAAATTACTTAGAGTATTTCAAACCCCACTCACTGCATACCCCCAATTATACCATGATAACCCCTATTTATACATCTATTCCCCCCTAAAATCCCCATTCACTCAATCAACAGATACCCAACTTTTTTTAGGGATTTCTTGGAACTCACCACAGATGTAGTCTTCCTTCTCCCGCATAATCATTACACCGTCTTCACAATAGTCTGATGTTGTCGGTAATGCAAACTCAGATTCAGACAATTTGATAATGTCTGCTGCTTGTGTTCACTTGCCAATTCTCTGCTGCTTTTGTAGGTGTTTGAAGAAACAGCAAATTCATACCTAGCTTGTCATTTCTGTCGCTTTTGAAAACCATACATCCAACCTATTCTTGTACCATTCAAATCCTATGGTTACGAATGAAATGGATAGAGGATGATGATAGAAAGGGTGATTTACAGTAGAGAGAGGTGAAATTGTCGAGAACGATAGAGAGATTAATTTGATATGAAATGGTACTGGGTTGAGGAAGAGAGAACGAAATAGGGATAAAGAGAGATGAGACTGACAGAGTTAGGGTTGTCTTTGTTCTCAGATGATGATAGAGAGGGTATTGTCGGTCGTGTTACTCGTGTAGGAGAGAAAATATAGTTGTTTTCTGATCCAGACTTGAAAGTGAAATGAAAGGTGTTGTTCACAAACAGCTGGTCTAGATGTATAAGAGTTTTGGTTTTCTTTACCCTTTCTGCATGTGAAAAGCAACATGACTTTAAACTTTCACCCACCATCACAACAGAAATATGTCCTTGCATTTCGTAGCCACTAGCCCATTCACTCTATCAATCTGTAGCATCCCATCTGCCTTCTTTCACTGCACTTTCCTGCTTATGATGGTTTGGTATCTAGCACGACGAGGAATAAAAACTTCACTTTGTTCATAGCCCATGTTTACTCCATTGTTTCATCCCCTAGCATTACAAAACAATAATCAGGGACTATTACCAAAGACTTTATTCGCAACGAACAATAAAAACAAAATACATAATTTGGCACAAATATAAGTAATTAGTGCAACAAGATACCGTAAACACCTAAAAAATGATAAGAATATATATATGATATTAGGTTCCTCTCAAATACCCCAAAACCTGCCTTTTGCTCGTCCTCGAGTAAAACACAAAACTAAAAGAAAAGTCCTAACTACACCACTGTCGCTGGTCTCTCGATTGCATTTAGCGAATGCAATAAACCTTTTAAACCACTAAGTATCCCTAGTGAACGAGTTGAAGTCTCGTGAGGGTTTGCTTAGAACATACCCACAAAGTTCTAGAACAAAATATAAGCTTAGATTCCATGAAAGTGATATCTGCATTATAATTTTAGCTCACAACAATTGGATGTGAATCTAGCTTTCAAAGGCACAATTCTAGCACTGGAACAACTAAAGACATGTGATAAGAGTGTAAAGTGTATCACCTCAGACATGCATAGAGAATGATTTACTGTAGGAAGTTATGACTTCCAATTACTAAAAGATAGTTTTTAGGCTAAGAACTGAATTCAAAGCCAAGCTAGTTGTCCGGCTTTACGAGAATTGTGAATGTTCACCTTCAGAGTTTGTGATATTTCAGTTTACCCACGTTGTACATCAACGGCTACACCCTCCCTTTCTTTATTACAAAACTATTTACATTCATATATACAAGAGGAAACATTGACTTCCTATTTGCATTCATAAGTAAAGAGAAACTACTCAATGGTTTGAAACAAACGACAATTACAACTCATTTCAGTTTCTTTTCTTTTTTCATTATTTTTTTCTTTTTTTGTGATGTAATTCTTTTAATGTATCCTCCAACTTCTACCCCAGCCAACCAAAGAACAAGCTAGTCAAGTCTCATTTAGTATTCTAGATGATTGGCAACCTACTTAACCTATGAAACACCGACGCTATACACGCTTAGTAGATCGTGCATGTGCAAATTTTATACATAACATGTGAATTGTGCTAGAATTAAGGGTGTCTCATCATCTAGACTAAGAACCCTAAGATAGCATACATGCACTGGTATCACAAATCAAGGTAAATGAGCTCCATTTTTTATTTTATTTTTTGGATTATGATTTTATTTATTCACAAGTTCTAACTAAAAAGTTCATGTGATATCTACTCGCACTCCCAAACCTATGTTAAACAGTATCCTCAATGTTTCTAAGGATTCACAAAGTTATGACATGCCATGAAGTTCATGAAGATAAAGAAGAGGTTAGAGAGTACCAGATCCAAAAAGTGTTTCCAAACCAGATAGTTGAGCAGCCAGGTAGATATCATAAAAACAACGATTATAATCAGCAAAAACTAATCTATCAAACTAAAACCAAAAGAAAGCAAAGGAAAGATAATGGAATTATACAGCTTCATGAGGGAATATTGTGCGCACCAAGAACGGGCCTGTCCATCTAGAACGCAATTTACCTGAAAAGAGATGCAAACGAGAGTTGTACAATAGAACTTTCTGACCAGGTGTGAAAGACTTGCGCAAAATGCGCTTGTCATGGAACACTTTCATTCTATCTTTGTTCAGCTTAACACTATCATAAGCATCATTCCTCAGCTGTTCCAACTCATTGAGTTGGAGTTTCCGTTGGATACCTTCCTTATCAAGAGAAAAGTTAAGTTTCTTTATAACCCAATATGCAGGATGTTCTAATTTAATAGGTAAATGACAAGGCTTTCCATACACAAGTATGTAAGGAGACATGCTTTCCTAATTCTGAAGGTAAGCTATACATCCTTGTTGCTGTTGATTATGTTTCTAAGTGGGTAGAATCAATTACGAACAAAACAAATGACCATAGGGTGGTTCTTTCCTTCTTAAAAGAAAACATATTTTCTCGTTTTGGCACACCTAGAGCTATAATCAGTGATGGCGGTTCATATTTTTGCAATAAATCTTTTGAGTCATTAGTACGCAAGTATGGCATAACTCATAAAGTCGCAAGTCCATACCATCCACAGACCAATGGCCAAGTAGAGGTCTCTAATAGGGAGATTAAGCATATTCTTGAAAAGACAGTTAACCCATCTAGAAAAGATTGGTCTTTGAGATTGAATGATGCTTTACGGCTTATAGAACGACATATAAAACTCCTACCATGAAGTCAATTCCCCACACATCAAACAGTTCAACAATCAAAATAGGGTGCAATGGCAGCATGTTTCTCTTTGAAATACTTCTTTCTGACAACGTTCACAAGCAATACAATAAGCATGACAGTCTTTGAAAAATGATGTCCAAATAAAACCCATTTTGCAAGACTTTTGCAGCAGTCTTCTTGGCACTGAAATGGCCTCCACATGCTTGGTTATGACAAAAAGACATCACATATTTGTGTTCACTGTTGGAGACACATTTCCTAATGATCTGGTCTAGGAAATACTTAAACAGGTATGGGTCATCCCAAAAGAAGTGTTTAACTTCAGCCAAGAACTTAAAACGGTCTTGTCTAGACCAATACAAAGGCATTCTTCCCGTGGCAAGATAGTTCACAATGTCAGCAAACCAAGGAAACTCATATACAAGCATTAATTGTTCATCTGGAAATGATTCTCTAATATGCAAGGACTCATCAACACATTCAAAATTTAACCTAGACAGGTGATCAACAACCACATTTTCAGAACCTTTCTTGTCTCGAATTTCGAGATCGAATTCCTGCAATAAGAGTATCCATCGGACAAGACGAGCTTTAGCATCCTTTTTAGAAAGAAGGAATTTCAGAGCAGCATGATCAGTGTATATAATGACCTTAGACCCTATCAAGTATGACCTAAACTTGTCCAATGAAAAAACAACAACAAGCAATTCCTTCTCAGTAGTTGAGTAGTTAAGTTGAGCATCATTAAGAGTCTTGCTAGCATAGTATATCACATATGGAAGTCTATCTACACGCTGTCATAAAACATCACCAACTGAAAAATCAGACGCGTCACACATGATTTCATATGGGAATTTCCAGTCAGGTGGTCGGACTATAGGGAATGATGTTAGAAGAGTTTTGAGTTCTTCCCATGCACGCACACAAGCATCATCAAACACAAAAGCAACATCTTTACAAAGTAGATTGCACAGTGGTCTTGAGATCTTACTGAAATCTTTAATGAATCTATGGTAGAAACCAGCATGACCTAAAAATGATCTACCCTCCCTCACAGAGCGAGGTTGTTGAAGGTGTAGAATGAGTTCGACTTTTACTCTATCAACTTCTATGCCTTTTTCAGATATGATATGTCATAAAACTATGCCTGATTGAACCATGAAATGGCATTTTTCCCAGTTCAGAATTAAGTTCTTTTCTTTACATCTGATCAAGATAAGTGCAAGATGATGTAAACATTCATCAAAGGAAGACCCAAAGACAGAAAAATCATTCATGAATATCTCAAGAAACTTATCAACCATGTCAGAAAAATGCTTATCATACAATGTTGAAATGTAGTGGGCGCACTACATAACCCAAAGGGCATGCGACGATAAGCAAATGTACCATAAGGACATGTAAATGTAGTCTTTTCCTGATCTTCAGGTGCTATGTGAATCTGGTTGTAGCCAGAATAGTCGTCTAAGAAACAGTAATGACTATGTCTAGATAACTTTTCTAACATTTGATCTATGAAAGGGAGAGGGAAGTGATCTTTCCTTGTAACTGCGTTCAACTTCCTATAGTCAATGCAAACTCGCCATCCTGTGGTGACTCGAGTAGGGACTAACTCATTTTTTTTTATTTGAACAACAGTAATACCTGACTTTTTTGGTATAATCTGAATGGGACTAACCCATTTGCTATCTTAGATCGGGTGTATGATAACCGCATCAAGAAGCTTAAGTATCTCACCCCTAACAACCTCTTTCATGCTAAGATTAAGTCTCATCTGCATTTCCCTAGATGTTTTAGCATTATCTTCAAGATTTATGTGATGCATGCAAACTGTGGGGCTAATACCCTTAATATATGAGATCGTCCATCCCAAGGCTTCTTTATGCTCTTTAAGTACTTCTAAGAGCTTACTTTCCTGTTCTATATCTAAAGCATATGAAATGATTACAGGCAAACTACTAGAAGAGACCAAAAATGCATATTTAAGAGTATCAGGTAATGGTTTCAGTTCAAGCTTTGGTGGCACAACAAGAGATGGGACAGACTTGGATTCAAAGAGTGGAAGTGGCTCCACTTTATCTTTCCATTTAGTGGTGTCCATGAGAGGTGCAGATTCAAGAAAAGTACTCACTTCACTTATGTACTCATCATCAAACAGATATAAGTCAAAATTATTCAAACAAGCGTGCTAAGGATCAACAGACATGTTATTCGACAACGACTCTTGAATTAAACTCTCAATCATGTTAATCTCATACACATCATCATCATCATCATCAAGATCTAAATGTTGTTGGCTAGCATTAAAAACATTCAACTCCACAGTCATGTTACCAAATGACAACTTCAACACTCAATTACGACAATTAATAATTGCATTGGATGTCGCCAAGAAGGGACTGATGAGTGCTAAAAAGTGCATATTTCTATATATTTTTCTTGGCATTTAACTCATCTTTTGTGCATTAATTCTACATTTTATCCCATATTCTGTGTTTTCGTTGTTTTCAAGAATAAATACTTTTCTTAATTAATTTTGCATTTTTAGGTACTAAATAAAGCCTGGTTATCTCACGGAGCGAAAAGAGCAAAAGAACGGCAAAGACTCCCGCTAGGAGGAAGCGAAGAATGATGTTTGCAAGAGCCGGATCAACTAGAAGTGGGCTTGAAGAGGAAGAATTGTTCTTAAAGAAGATATGGGCTTGGCATACCCAAGACGCAAAACCCTTACTCAAATCCATTTCCATTATCCATACTCATTTCCATGAGAGCCGTCAGATTGGATCCATCTCATCATCCAACGGTCGCCTCATCATTGTGCATCAAACTCCGAAGCTCCTGTCAAACACTATAGTACCTAACTCCATCTGAAGCCGTCAGTTTTGTTGTATCTCATCATCCAACGGTCGCTCCTATCGCGCCGTTGGATCATTCCATCACCTTTTCATCCTACGCTTTCGCTTCGCTGATCATCAACCTTTGATACACCCGCCTCACACCCTAGCATCAGAAACCTACACCCTCAACCAAACGAACCCTAATCCCATTTCCATCAATCTCTTCCCCTCTCTTCTTCCCAAATTCTCTGCAAAACTCTCTTCTCGTCTGCAACACCACCACCTCCACTGTCTCCTCTGCCTCTCTTCCATCTCCATACCCCGACACCACCACATCACCTCCATCAGCTCAGTCCTTCCCCCAAAACCCATCCCTCTACTAGCCTAGACATTTTACAAAACTCGCACCTCTTTCTATGAACCCTAGGGTGTGGGATTTGTAAAACATCTCGAGCTAGTATTTCAGAGACGACAAGAAGCGCAGGAGATGAAGCAGAAGACAAGAAGAAAACCAGGGTCAGAGACAAAATCAGATCAAAATCAGTGGGTAATTTTCAATTCAAAAATTTATGGATTTTCAAATTAGGGTTTGTAGAAATTTAGGGTTTTGTAAAAACTATAAATTGATGTTATGGGTGTTGTAGAAACCATTCCTGGGCTAGCCAGAGCTTCACTCAAGAGGACTGGACTAGCCAGTTCCTCAACTGTGTTATCTTCAGTTCATGTTTTGTTTGAATGCAATGTTGTTTCAAGTGTAATTTCCATGTTCTAAGCTCATAGCTAGGGTGATGAGGAAACCCTTTGAGCCATTGCTAAGTTTCATTCATTTATAAACATAATTCTTGTTGTGCTTGAAATGTTTAGGATAGTCTTAATCAAAGCACTTTACATTTTGCTCTCACAGTGCATATCATGTATGCATTGTAGTTAGAACACCACCATGTGATTGTGCTACAACTCATGCTTAATTGTCTGTTATGAATCCTCTGACTAGTTGTACTCTAAATCAGACAATTAGTACTTAGGATGAATACTTTAGTTGTGATTAGAACATCCTTTAGGTTGTTAAAACACCTAAGTGGATTCTCTGTGGGTAGTTGCAGTGTGAGAGCCCCAACTACTACTAGGATTAGAATTATCTTAGTGCCTTTAGCTTCCTTTCTAACCCAACCCTTTGATGAGCAGCAGGCATAGAACCTCCACTGCCATCTAGTTAGTCAGTTGAGCCAAGAAGCTCACTGATAACTATACAAGGGACAAGATTTATGTGGAACTAGGATAACTTAGTCTAGGTGAAATGGTGGAATCTAATCCCTAGTCTTCACCCAAAATCCCTCTTTCCTTTACTGTTTCTTGTTTTTATTTGATTCCCTTTACTTCTTTGCTGTCACTTCACTGCCTTAGGCTCATTGCCTTTGTTTCATTAGCTCACTGCCACTGCTATACTTAGAGATCTATCTTAGCTAGGAAACCTTCAATCACACACACCTAATCTATGTGGTTCGACCCTGACTTGCACACATCTACTACAACAGACCCTGTGCACTTGCAGGTATAACAAGTAGGCTTCTTTCTTGCTCTTATTTTACACTCTTAAAAGCCTACCAGGGACGTCCCAAAATGACAGGAATGTGACAGTCAGGGTTTTGCACAAGTTGAGTATCTAATACAATAAAGTCCACAGAACTTATCAACCTGTTAGAGCATAGCTCGGTTGAACCCACCAAGCGTTTGTATGTCAAGTTTGGTTGTCATACTTTAGTGAACCAAAACTCATTTAAAGAGTCGCTTGATTATTTACTAGAGTCAACTTCGTATAGTTTATCTAGAAAGTTATTAGGATATGAGACATACAAGTATTACTCGAAGACTTGAAGATTGTGAAGAAGTAAAGAGCTACAACGACGACATCATCCTTCCTCTTGAGGTTAGTAATATTTTGACTTGAACTGTTTCATTCCTAACATATCGTTCAAGTCGTGCTATATTGAAAACATAACTGCGAAGCTGTGAATGATTATACTCTATTTAGACGTGGTATTAAGGAATTATAATACGAAGTATAACGCCTATCTTTTGAACTTCGTATATAAGACATCGACATAATCATATGAATGTTATTGTGATTATGTATGGGTATGGGTGAAGATTTCGTCCTAGAAAACAATGTTTTACATTCGTTTAAAGGAAGTACATTCATAAACTTGTTTTATGAATCGAAAGGGAAATCGCTAGGCTTATTAGTATTGTTATTCATTACAAATCTTTGGATTACCAATATGTGTGTTTAGGATAACCGCTCATAACTTGTTTATGTATCTTGGTAAAACTATTCACAATGCCTGACTTATGTATCGGTATGACTTTTATTAGTGAAACCAATCTTAAGTAATCACCTGAGATGGTATGATCGATATTTGTAATAGGTGTGACCATTCCTAGTAATTGGGTAACTGATCCTAGAACTTGGTGGGACTAATCACAAGATGTGTAATCGATCCTTGTAGTAGGTTAACAAGTTTTAGTAATTGGTGCAACCGATCCTATAACTTGTGCAACCAATCACAAGTAAGTACCATATATAAGTGGTAACCGATCCTGGTACTTAGTTGGCCATTTTATGGAAACTAGTGTAACCGATCCTAGTAGCCACTTGGAGGTAGAACCGAACTTGTGTTTGGTAGAACCGTTAAACCCATGAATGGTGATTGAATGTTTTTGATCAATCACATAGTTCTTGGAAATCAAATGAACCAATTCTAAACTCGTCTAGAAGTGTGGCAAATCGGTTCCAAGATTGTAAATATGAAAAATGATTTACAAAGTAAAGATGTCGACATACTTTGAATATGTGTAGTAATTATTATCTATTATTGTTCAAAGATATTCCTTAATAACTAAAGGAGAATCCAAGATCAAAATAAATTGAGAATCTTTTAATTAAGGTTTTTAGGTTTATATGCTTTTAATTTCCAGCAATTAAATGCATATCTTTAGAAAATAAAAATTGGTAATGTGCATTTACTAATTGGAGATTTTCTACTGAGATTTCGGTCAATATTTGGACAGAGCATTTCCAGGAATTATGAAAATCTATTTGGCTTTATTGCATATCTTTGAGAAAATTCGGTTTTGGAAATTCCTTGGTGTCCAAACTTCCTTGGTTTATAAATATTGAAGTTTGCATTTCGAGCAAACTAATCCTCAGAGCCAGCAAAACTACCTAGTTGTGTTGTTACTTGTGGAGTAGTCTATTGGAAGAGGAAAGTACCCTAATTAGGTGAAATCTCTTACGACCGATCATTTTAAAGACATCTTTGGAATTGAGAAGCTCTAAGAGTACCGTTGGTGGGAAACTAGATAATTGCAGTTTATTATTAGTTTTCGATTGATTTGATTGACTAACGGTTGTTAAACTTTGATTGCACCTAGTTTGTTTATGCTTGAGAATCTTCTCTTCTGATATAAGATTCACTCAAACTAGATAGAAGTATCGACGTGGATCTTTAGACTGTTTGTAGATCTAAAGACGTCTTGTGATAATCCATTGTTAACAGACTCCGTTCTGTGTGTTGATCACAAGAGATTCAAGTTGTTTGTGTGCAGGTGTTTATTGAAGATATAAGAAGACTTGAAGACAAAGAAGATTTCTTATTTGATTTCATAATCTTTGGTGTGCACAAAACTTGATCGGTTGGGGATCCAACTATAATCGGTTTATCTTTTGATATATTGGATTGATTAGTTGTGTAGATCGGCATCAATACATTTCTTTGTGATTAATAGTATTGATTGCATAGTCTAAACAATTACTTTGGTAGTTGTTGAATAGATTGATCTAAGAACCCGACAAAGGAGTTTACTAGGATAAACGGAAGAGCCTTTTGTCAAACTCATATCACGTTGTTTGAAAAGAGTTGTTACCGAATAGATTTATTGTTCCTTTACTGTTTCGAATACGAACCAAAAGAATTGTTCCAAGTGCGTGACTTATTACAAGTTGGAGGCGCAGGGATACTGAGGGAACTAGGTGAACTATAGGCTTAGTTGCTTGGTATCAATTATATGAAGTTGGTTTAGATTTTGTATAGCGGCTTAATTCTGATAGTATTCAATTCTGGACAAGGTCCCGGGGTTTTTCTGCATTTGCGGTTTCCTCGTTAACAAAATCTTGCTGTGTCTTTACTTTTCTATTTCCGCAATTATAATTGATTTATTATAATTAGAAGTAAAATACACAAACGTTAATTCCTAATTACTTGATAGCAATCCTATAGTGTTTGGTTAAGTCCGAACCTATTATCAAGTAATCATACTTCGTTATTGTATTGTCTCGATCTTGTATCCATTGTCAATCACGCAAGTTATCTTGTTATCGTATTGTCTCGATCTCGTATCCATAGACGATCACACGAAGTGTGAACCGATTCGTTGCATTTTCTCGACTCAGTCCATACACAATCACTTTCGTAGAAAAGACTTATAAGTGGAAGAGTTTTAGATTGAGGTATATTTGGGTACCCTCGTCTTTTCACAACCTTAATCAAAACATCTTCTACCACACCACGAGGAAATTTTACGGATCTGTCCGCCAGTTGCAGAGTTATATGTGTTGGTTTTAACTCTCCAAGGTCTAACTGCACATATACCGAATATGGCAGTAGGTGCACACTTTCCCCTAAGTCCAGTAACGCCTTATTGACCGTATGGTCATCTATCATGCATGAGATTGTGAGATAACCTGGGTCTCTAAACTTAGGTGGAGTCATGTTTTAAATAATAGAACTTACATGTTCAGCGAGAAAGGCACGCTTGTGCACATTAAGCTTTCGCTTTTGTGTACACGGGTCCTTAAGGAATTTCGAATAAGTAGGAATCTGCTTAATTGCTTCGAGAAATGGAATGTTGATGTTAACTCGTTTGAATAATTCCGATATCTCGTGATACTACGATCCCTTCTTTTGCTGCTCCAGCCTTTGAGGAAAAGGAGCTACAGGCACATTAGAAGGCATAGAAACATCAACAGAACTTTTGGATTTAAAAACAGGTTCAGATTCATTTACTATAGTTATTGTGTTCTGTGGTGTTTTATGCAATGGTGAGTCTGATTCAGACTCACTCTTCGCTGGCATGTTTACCTTATTATCAACTACTTTACCACTACGAAGAGTAGTAACAAAGTTCAATTGGTCATGCGAAGATTCATTACAAGTATAAGTACTTGACTGAAATGTTCCTTTCGGGTTTTGTTGAGGCTAAATAGGGAGTTTACCCTTTTCCCTCTCATTTAGTGCATCACAGATTTGTCCAAATTTAAGTTCTAGACTCGCAAGCCTTTGGTCATTTAACTTCTGATATTGCAAAAAAAAAAAAATTGATTCATTTGATTTACACCATCATCAAAGCTAAGCCTTTTCTCTACAGGGTATTGTGTGTGAGATTGTACTTGGGGTTTTCTAGAATATGAATATCCTTGGTTATTTCCTGATTTACCCCCTTGTACAGGGCCCTTGGACCATGAAAATTTAAGGTGGTTCCTCCACCCTGGGTTATATGTCTGAGAATATGGGTTCTTCTCATGCTTTTGATACAAAATATTAGCTTGTTCAAGTCTGGACTCTAGAAATGCACGCAATTGTGGGACATTTTCAACAAGATGTTCTGAACTATTACACACAGCACAAATAGAAACTTCAACTTGGTTACAAGAAGTAGTTGCAACAGATTTTATATTTTTCTCCAGTTCTAAATCCTCAACTCTCCTAGCTAGAGATGCAATTTTTGCATTACCCTCAAAGTCAGACTTACTCTTATGAACACTACCCCTATTGGTCGACTTCCTAGGTTCTCTAACAGACTCCCATTGCTGAGTTTTCTGGGCAACTTCATGTAAGAAGGCCCACGACTCGTCGACACTTTTATCTGTGAACTTACCATTGCACATAGATTCAACCATGGTTCGAGTGGCAAAATCCAACCCTTCATATAGAATTGTTGAGAGTCTCCACTGTTCGAAACCATGGTAAGGACATTGGAGTAACAAATCATTAAATTGCTCTAGATACTTGGACAATGTCTCACCATCTAGTTAAACAAAACTATTGATATCCTGACGAATGGTGGTTGTTTTTTTATTTGGGAAGAACTTTTTGAAAAATTCTTTCATAAGTTCATCCCAAGTTCTAATGGACTGAGGTCGCAAAGCATATAGCCAAGATTTGGCTTTTTCCTTCAAAGAAAAAGGAAATAGACGCAATTTTAGGGACTCTTATGTGAATTGATTGAATTGCAGAGTCCCACAGATCTCCTCAAAATCTCTCACATGATGGTAAGGGTTTTCAACATCAACCCCTCAAAACACAGGGAGCATATGTATTGCGCTCGCCTTTAATTAAAAATGACCAGCAGTTTCTGGTAGAACAATACAAGAGGGTTGGCTTGTCCTCATGGGGTACATGTAATCCTTGAGACTACGGGGTTGATTCAATTCTTCACCCATTGTCTCTGGTTTGTCAGGTCCTTCTACGACACAAACAGGGGTCAACAATAATGAATGAATGATTTGTTATCAAGTGAATGAATATATGTTAGTATTAAAGATTGCAGGTATGTACAACTAATACAGTTAACTTGTGCATAAAGATAAAAGTATGCAATTTTTTTATTAAGTGTCAAAAATGGAAGTTGATCCAATAACGTGGGATCAACTACGGAATTTGATCCCATGAATAGGATCAACAATGAAATGTTGATAATATTTACATAAACATGTTTCTTGTAAAAACCACTAAAGCTGGAACCTACAAACTGACATACCCTTTAAAAACACAAGAATAACATTCATAAACAAATAAAGCAGAATGTATGCCATTAAAAACATAACTAAACAAGGAGAAAAAAATGCAGAAAAAGACTAACATCCAAGGTGACATAAACAAAATCTATGTCATAAAAAAAGTTGTTTAGAAAAATAGGAAAGCATCACAAAATTTCACAACAACATCCTCCTCAAAAAGTTGATCATCTTGGAATTAGACTTTTTGAGGAACACTGGTGCACGAGGAGCCAAAGGAGCTCTGCGACATCTACGACGGTTATGGAAGGTAAGCATCCCACAAGGACCACACTTCCTTTTCTTGCGCACTTTCTCTTGAGAAACCTTGTACCGTGCAGCATTTGGACTTCCAGCTGATGCTCGACCACCATTGGGAGGAAAGACATAACCATCCTCAGAAATTTTAGGCGGCCTATCACTGTCTGAAATAGGATAGATAGGTCGAGCATACAAACCTCTATAGTACTATAACGACCCTCAAGCTCGTCAACGCTATTAGACCAGTCAAGAGACGATTAAGCCGTTAATGACTCGATTAATTAGAGATGAGCCTTAATTAATAAAAATTAATCTAACTACGATTTAGATACGAAGTTAGTACCACCAAATAGGACTCGGAAATTTAAGTGCAATGGGCTACTCGAACGTGTCAATCGGATACCAGATGATGAAGATTTCATCAGAATAGTCGAAGGGAAAAATAATCAATTTTGCTGGCAAACCGCCTTGGCTTCCCTTATCCTTTTTCGGGTGCTTCTAACATTTTGGGTCGGCCTTATCCTCAAACGGATCAAAGAGAATTTCATTCTCTTATTTTCTTTATCTTTCTTTCTTCTTCCATATTCTTCTTCTCATCCTCTCTGTTGATTTCATCTTCACTGGTTTTGAGCTTGAGTCACTCGAGATTAGTTCGTATAAAGCTTGTAGTTGTTGAATTGAGGGTGGATGTGATGATGCTGCTATCGATTGGGTTTTGGAAGAAGTACATAGTTGGGGTTTTAGAAATAATCGAGTTACGGTTTCAATTGAGGTTCAAAGAAGAATTAGAAGATGAATATGGTGGTTTATGGGATTGAATTAGGATGGGTTTGTCAAGAATCAGGCGTTAAGGTTGATTTTGGAGATCGGATGGATGAATTAGAGTTTTGGTTGCATGTTCTTTCCAAATTAAAATTAGGTTTCCTGTGATTGGAATCTGCTGATGAAGATTTGGATGTGCGGGTGATGGTTTGAGTGTTGGATGAACTGCAGTTCAACACCGATTTATGCTCACCAAACGACACTTCAATCATGACATTGAAGCTTTCATGAAGTCGTGGTCTGCTCATGATCTTTAAATATGGTAACGTCTCAATTTACGACTAAATTCAATTACTGGTATTGTTATTTATGGCCGGAAAATCACCATTTAATGCTGATTGAGGAACACAGCTTTTCCAGTAAGCAGGGGACTTAATGTAGATGGTGGATTTTTGACAAGGGCTAAAATCGCAAACTCATAATTATACGAAGCTCTGATCCAGCAATCAGACGTGAGTATTGAGACACGGGTCTGTCATCGAATTCTCGACGGAGAGTACTTTCTCTCGGAGTACATGTAGATATGTAGTCTCACGACTGGACAACGGCATATCTCATGAATACTGAACACTTTCGATGATTATTTTTATATAGTATCACGAGATGGACGGCTCCTAGACAGCTTGCTCTGCTAGTATAGAGCGATAACGTCTTCAGGAACAAACAACGAGTTTACCCTAACTATATAAAGGATATGACTTACCGACAAGCTCGTATCGGGATAATTAATGCTCCTAGACAGCTTGCTCTGCTAGTATAGAGCCACAAAGTTAATTATTCCTAATTAAGATTAATTCTGCCGTGACATTCACTACTGAATTCCCAGAATAATCTATTATTGCTCCTATTCCATGGTCGAATCCACGACTGGTCCCATGGAATGAAAATAACAATTGTTCTGATTCTATGATCGATTCCACGACTTGATCTCATAGAATAGAAATAACTATATTATCTCATTACTACGATTTCATGATCGAATCCACAACTGGTCTCATAAATGGTAATAGATAAATCTTAATTATTCCGATTCTATGGTCGAATCTACGATCCCATGGAATGGTAATGCTCACTTTATTATTCTGAATTCGTAGTCAAATCCTCAACTGATCCTATGAATTAATAATAAACATCTTATTACTCAGTTTTGTGAATTATTCTCCAATGAATTCCACAATTAGTAATAAATAATCAACAACCGGGCGTCTGAGCTACCTCTAAGTAAGCCCTGATTTATATGGTGAAAGTGTATTCAACGACAATGCACTAACAGTCACCGCACGAACGAGTATTTCAAAATACAACGAAACGATGAACCAATGCAAAATAGGGAAGAAAATAATAAATAATTAAAAATATTGACCAGGGTGCTGGGAGCATGGACACACGACCAACCGACCGTGTCGTGGTCAATCCCACGCCAGTTTTATATTTTTAATGCATTTTTATTATTTTCCATGATTTGATGAAAATTCTCTCGTTTTATCAAATCTCCTTCATTTCGAGGAAACTCCTCGACTTCATGGTGTTTTCATAAACCCATGAACATAATTTAAAATTAAGAAAAAATAGTGTGGGGCGTGACCATTGGCCAACCGGCATGCCTTGGTTCCAGTCGGCCCCACACCTCATTGTTCCTCATTATTTTATTATTATTATCATTATTTCTCTGATTTCATGAAAAAACTCCTTGATTTCATGGTATTTTGCAAAAATTAGGAAACAAATAATATAAAATTATGAAAAACTTGTGGGACCGAGCCCTAGCCGTCCGGCCATGCCCTAGCCGGTCCCACATGCCCCTTTATTTTATTATTATTTTTTCTTCCTTGAATTTATCAAATTCCTTGATTTCATGGTATTTTTCTCAAATTAGGAAAAATTCCCTCAAATCATGAAAAAATACCTAAAAAATATTAAAAATTATGAAAACTTGTGGGACCGGGCCCTAGCCGGCCGGCCATGCCTCCCACGGCCCCACGTGCCCTTATTTTTATTATTTTAATATTTTTGGCTTCCTTGAACTCATGAAACTCCTTCACTTAAGGGAAACTCCCTAAATTCATCAAAACTCTTTAAATCCATGATATTTTTCATAAAATCATCAAAATATTATAAAAATTAAGGAAAAGGCACCACGGGACCGTGGCCACGACCGGCCGACCATGCCTTGGCATCGGAGGTCCCACGCCTCCGTATTCCTTATTTTATAATTATTTTCCATCATCTCATGGTGTTTTCCTCAGTTTCGTTGAAACCCTAATTTTGGCATATTTTCTAGAATGGATGCTCAATTGCACGCCAGAAAATATCAAAATTCTCAGGACTGAGACGCGGACGCCTTGGGGACACGAGCACGCTATCTTGACTGACCAAGATTAGCTCTTTGGCTTACAGGATCCGGTCCCATCAAGTTTCACAGTTTTGACCTAATTTGCACAATTACACGTATTAGGTCCAAGACTCTTCCAAACACTTTGGATTTTCATGAAGTGATCATCGGGCGGTCACGTGACTACCCAGGGTCGGTTTCATGACCCCATGTTCGGTCCCTCACTCCGTCATAATTAATTAGGTTTTCTCACCTAAGGCTCAGATGAGCATTTTCGAATAAATGATTAAACCAGCATTTAATCATTCTTTCACCAACAAATCGTCAACTCTTCAGGAGTTCTTTGTATTTGCTCACGTGAGCATATTGACACTACATGGTTGATCCACGGTCCCATGTAGTCTCTCCCTCTTTCGTCCCATGGTTAAAATTCTGACGAACCATGAATTGATCATCAATTGATCAAATTAGGGTTTCTGAATCCAAGGATCATCATTCCAGATTCCAACCTTAATAATTTTACGACGACCTCATAGTCATTAATTTTATTAATTATGCTCGGTTCAACGACCAGTATTCTAATTAATATTTTTGGTACGCTGCCAATAATCCATCAGATGAGCAAAACATGCTCAGACGATCAAATATTCAACAATTCATCACATGAGCAACACTTGCTCAGATGATAAATTTTCTCAAACCAAGGAATATTGGTTCAACAATCAATATTTAACGACCCATCGAATGAGCAATACTTGCTCGCTTCATCGTAAGAACTATACCTATGTCTCATGACATGTTCAACTCATGAGTTTCAGAACATCATGTTCAACTCATCAAATACATGGACTCATCATCCCATCAAAACACGAACTCATCAATTGACTAACATACCACGAGACGTCAATCGTGTCAGTTTGGGGGATATCACTTAGGGTTTTGGTCTGGCGGTCTATGGCACGTGTGTTCAAACACACGATGGAATGTGAGCAAGTCGTGCAATCATTTGAAGGAATTCACGAGGTAGTGGGTGGAAAATCGACCAAGTCTCCACACGTTGAGCAACTGGTTTCAAACACGATCTCCACTTCCCCACTCCTTGATTATATTAACTGTCACACTTCATGGGATCATGGTGTCTAAAATTCCAGCAATATAAATAAGTCTCTGAATCATGATTGAATCATCAGCATCAACAGTATCATCAATATCACGTCTCATCGACAACACGAGATCATCAACTCATCAATTGAGCAACTACTCTCAATTGAGCAATTTCAATCATTCAGAGGTTATCATATTCAGAATTCACACACCCATAATCTTTGATTACCATTGATTCCACACATTTCCCAGCTTCCCTCCTACAGATCAACTCATCCTCTCTTGTGACCGATTTTACTCTGGAACGGTCATTGTCTTGATTTAGGACGGAGTACTACAGATTGATCTCTCGAATCTAAAGCACCCCCTTTACAGCGGTGCATCTGTGTGAGGTTTAACATTTCGCCCGTACGATCGTCTCCTCAATTCCTTAAAAACCAGCAAATCGTTTTTCCCCATCTACAGGCTCGAAATAGCAAATGTGTATGTATGAAAACTATCATACGTATACGACTATTGTCTCAAGGGTAGGAGATAGAGTATACTTTTGAGTGATAGATAAGTTCAAGTCTCCACATACCTTTTTAGTCGGATGAAGTTCCACTGGTTCCTCGAGTAGTTCTTCGTCTTCGTAAAATGATCGCCATGGAGTCTGGAGTTCAACTACATTTAACTATCCTAGACCGAGACTTAGTCATAAATAAACTAGAAATCAAGACATATAGTTTTGATCACTAATATTGACAAACATGCTTGAGATAGCAACGGCATGCGAGTTCGACCGAGCAATGCTCTAACAATCTCCCCCTTTGTCAATTTTAGTGACAAAACTATCAATACATATGGATTACAAAATAGATAAAACTTTATAGCTTCTCGTCCACCTGCTTGATCTCCTTGGTGCTTCAACATTACTTGAAAACTTCGTCTTTCCCAAGTACTCCCATGATTCCATAGGTGTTCATTTCAGCATCATAGTTGTTGAAGTTCCGTAGCCATAACAATGAGAAAACAAAAGCTCTCCATCATTGTTATACAATGTCATAGTGTTATTACTTAGCATCAAAGTTCTTATATCACAACTTGGACAACAATACTATGGTGATATGTATCACTCCCCCTTAGTCAGTACTTTGTCTCAGCATAAAAATCACACCCCCTTACATAATGATCCAAAAACCATATGTATTTGTAGCGTGAACTACATATTAATACTCCCCATTTTTGTCAATAAAATTGGCAAACGTACGAAAATGGGATCCTAATGAAATTTTCATGGAGACACTTCAAGACCAAAGAAAAGTACATATCAACTTTGTTTAGATGCAATCATAAATCCGAAGGTAAATGCATTCATCACGGAGTTTATAAAGATACAAGATAACTCCTCAAATATTCCACAACCGCACTCCCCACAAAGATATGGAAATTAAGCGCAAGTTCAAAAGAACTCTCCCCCATTTTATGTCATTCCCGAAAGAACAACAAGAGCGACCTTACTTTTATGAGAAAAGAAGGATTTCTTTGGATACCAAAAAACACAAAATGATTTTGTATCCAAAATTCTCAATTAAACTAACCACAAGAGAACCCATGATTAATTTAATCGGGATACACAACCAAAATAACCACAAACGAGTCTATGATTAGTTTAGTTGGAAATGCTCACACAAGAATACTTATGGAGTTGCACAATATATATATAAAATATGGATCAGGGAAGATCAATATTGTGGAATATACAAGGATTCATTCTATTTTTCATCACTATTTGCACAATGACATATAATAGACATAATCCTCGTAAACAAAAGATTTTAACCTATCTTCCATCAATTAATGACATAATAGGTTTAATTTTTGTTTGTCAAAAGTTCATCGATCTTGTATCAATACATGCATATCGACATATAAACGAGATAACTTTTGACATCGTATCTGTGCTTCAAAAAGTACTAACACATGTAGCAATTTTAATTGAAAGAAAAGATCATTCAAAACTAAACATGCAAGTTATTACAACCAATAAAATAGCAGTTAAAAGTAGTCCCACATAAGAAGTTTAACAGATAACAATAACTTTTCATAGGAATCATTCTCTTCTCTCATATAAGTCTCTGGCAATCTCATAAAATTTCTCGATTAGATTTGGATTTTCTGCTTCAGTATATTCCAACTGTTCTTTCATACAGTCCACTTCATTCTGAAGGCGAAGAAGTTCAGAGTTTGCAGCTGTGGCAGAACTTATTGGAGTACTAGTTGATTGCCTCATCTTGTTGACGTTGGACTGACTCAGAACCTTTGGACCACCAGTCTCAGTCCCAATGGGAGTAATGCTGAAGTGACTGCAAATCCTTGAAATGAGGCAAGGAAATCCTGGAGTTGTACTTGGAGTCTGTTTCACGCTTATCATCTGATTAACAATAAGTCCACAAAAATCGATGTTTCTTTCTTCAACAATATAGCAGATAAATTCAACCAGAGATCTAGTCCAGAGATTGTTGTCAACAGTGATGGGCATCCTATTGGCCACAATGAGCTTTGCAGCAACTTTAAGATACAAACTAGCACCTCCAACATAGATTTTACCATCTCTCTGAGAGACATCTTTGTTAAAAAGACGACTTGACATCACTTGTGGCGTCAATCTTTCATTCTCAGGAAGAGGAAATCGAGCATTACCAACATGAGACAAATCCAGCAAATAAGCAATAACATGTCGATCCACAATGAAATAGACATCTCTGTTTGAGGGTAAAAACTGATTCTGCTGTTTTTGGTAATTTGGGGTGTGTTGATGAGAAACGAGTTCAAACCCTAAACAAATGCACTGCACGGGAATGCTTTTAGGTTCGAGAAATCAATCTGTAAGACTCTGGCCTAAACCAAGAAATGGTCGGTCCAGATTCAATTCGGTCACAAGGTGAAGGAGAAGGGTTGATCTTAGGGAGGAAAGCGGAGAAGGTGTTTGAGATCAGAGTGTTGAATTATGAAGGTGTGGTTGTTTATGACTTGTGTATCAGAAACTAGTTTCTAGCTACTTGTGTTGATGACACTTGTGTCCTTGTTGTCGAAATAGGTTGAAAACCTATCTATACAAGTCATTTGAGCGCAACCTTGATCTTGTAGGAAGTGGAGAAGGTTAAGTGATGGAGTAGTGGGGTTGTGTAGGAGATGGTGATCATCACGTGGTCACTCCTTCATCCACTTCTCTATCATTGTCAACTGTCCGTCCTTTCCTGACACGTTCTCGTAACGGGCGCGTTGCACGCCGCATGTTGTAAACCACCAGACCAATACCCCAGTAAGTATTCCCCAGTTTGTGACATGTTTGATGTCTCGAGTAGGCGGGCCAAGTCGTGGGACTTGTCGCAAAGAATAACACATGGTGCTGCTAGGTTAAATAACTAAGTTATTTATGAAGCCGATATTTATAGAATATCGCATGTATTCGAAGCATGTGAAGCATCACTTTTAAGCAAGCAACTCAAAATAATCGATGTGTATGTTGCATCGTTGTTTTAAAGCTTGATTTAACAAGTCACGGACAAGCATCTTAAAGGAGGCAGCATGATCGACCACTCTTGGGTGATCGTTTGGTGGCTCTAGGGACCCGCCATCACTTGGTCGATCACTGCTCGTGGAAGAGGGATGATCAGTGATTATGGTGTCATCCTCCTGGATTCCTAGAATTCGATCTAAACCGTCCGACCAAGCTAGAAAAGTTGGTCGGATAAGATGATTTGCGGCAGTTGAACGTTGCCGCTAATTATTATTTTTAGGGTTTCGAACTGCCCAGCCAACCTCTCTTTGAACGTGCGTTCTGGGACATCGAGCCCTTGTTCAAACATGTCGGTCGGCTATGTATAGAGGTGGGTCAACGGTGATCACACTGACATCTTCGGGGAGCCTGAGATTGAATCTAAGCCTCTCAACTAGGATGGCGAAGATGGATGGCCGCGATTGATTGGCGACAGTAGGGTGTTGCCGCAAACGCAATTTTAAGGTTTTCAAAGCAGCGCGTTCAAGCTACTTTGGGAAAAAGATTTGGTATGTTCTGGTTTTGCTATGGAGAGGTCGATCGACCAAGGGAGAAGTTGGGCCAACAGTGAACGTATTGGCACTTCTTTGGTTGCTCGAGATGCGATCCAAGCCATCTAACTAGGCCGACAAAGTTGGACGGTCATGATCGATCTGCGACAGCTGTGTATCGCCGCAACCCAAATTAGGGCTTTGCTCACAACGCGTTTGCTCGAGTTTGGGAGATCGATTTAGCGCCCTATAAGCTTGCAGCCGGCAAGTCGATTGTTCAAGGGGAAAGTGGGGCCGCTAATGATCATGCTGATACTTCTTTAATCGTTTGTAGGAAGATCTAAGCCGTCCATTTAGGCTGGAAAAGTTGGACGGTCGTGATGTGTTTTGAGACTCTTCTTAACAGTCTCAGCTCGTTCGAGCTATTTTGTACAGCGCGATCACCCATATTTGGGGGTCGGCATTCAAAGCGCTTGTGGCTGAGGGAATGGGACTCGATCGACTAGGGCACTAGTGGGCCCGCCGGTGTGCGTGCTAGCACTTTCCTAATCACTCGTGGAGTAATCCTAGTCGTCCAACCAGGCTGGCAAAGTTGGACGGTTGTGACGCTTTTAAGACTGTTTTAGATAGTCTATGCTCGTTCGAGCTTATTTCCACAACGTGACCACCCTACTTAGGGTTGGCGTTTGACAACGCTGGGATGCGTTTAGGCAAGGTCCGATCAGTTGGGGCATTGGTGGGCCCGCCGATGGTCATCATGATGGTTGCCTATTTACGCTAGGGCTTGGCCAGGCTTGTTGAATTGCGTGGCCAAATTATGTAGCCCTGATCGTTTCTGAGACTGATATGGACAATCTATATTTTCCTTAAGGAATTTAAATCGCGCCAACTTTTAATTAAAAGGTGTGCGAACGCGCTGATCTCTTTGTCAGAGGGTGGTGTAGCCTATGTGGGTGTTTTCATGCAGGTCTCAATACTGACACTTCCGGAGATTCATGCTACTCCATTGCGAGTGAACATTAATCGTCATGTCATGCCAATATTGAGAGTTCGGCTGGGGAATATAGCATAGGAAAACACTAGGCAGGCTATGCATTAGTGAATAATGATGGTGCAAGATAAAATTTATAGAATATTTGGGATTGTTGCTACATGCACCATTCTGAGTAAATTTTATATACATAAATATATTGAATTGCTCAATACATATATGAGCGAAGAGGCTTAGGCACTCAACACTTTTAAATGACTTCATTTCATTAATGAATAATGCAACTAGGAGTTTAAATACTCATTAGGCTCTATACTAGTGAACAATTCATCTAGGAGCTTGAGTTTCAATACAACATGAAGAGCAGCATAGGCACTCATCAGATTTTGATATATTCTTCAAATTTCTTGCGGAATATAGACATATCAAGGTCTATTACTTCCGATGTCGGGTCAGGTAGATAGACTTTTACAATCTTCGCCTTAAACTAAAAACCACCATCAACAACCTCGTACTACAGTTTTGAACATGCAATTGACTGGGTCTGTATCATGGATATTTGGCATAAAATTGAGCAGTCATCTCAACATAGGCAGTTCCTAATGGTTTGTGAATAATACCCCAACAATGTTTTTTGAAAAAATCAGATAAACCAGGTACATCAATTTCTGACTCATCATAATATATTTCACATATAGGTTGTCTATTCTTGTACTCCAAATAAAGTACACGAGCAGCAGGGTTAATAAACCTAGTACAGATACTTGAATCATAGAAGGATTCATCCCTAGTTTGTCGTCTTGAGCTTCCAACATTCCTTGTTATTTTATGAGCCATTGTTGAGTGTGAAATTACAAGAACGAGTTAGGGGACTTACTTGGTTCGTGAACAGTTTCTAATGGCAGAGATGCTAACGGTTGCCAACCACAAAAACCATTCTTAACCCAAAATACGCGAGCTTCTCCTGAGTTCAATGACACAAACCAATACCAATTTGGTTAAGAGACGATGAAGCCAGAGGTGAGTCAACTGTTTGGTTTCTCTATCGTTTACAAACTGGAGATGCGAGGAAGAAGGGTTAAAGAATCAAAGTGATTCTTTTTCGCTTTTATGTATCGAGTGAACCATTTTGACACGTTTGACAACTGGATTAGTTCATGAGACGGTTCTGGTTTAAAGTATTGAACCACTCGTGTGCAAGCCAAGGGCTCGCTTGGTACAAACAAGGAGCAATAGCTCAGCATTCATTTGTTTTGAATCAATTTTTGTAGAAACAAAAATTGTTCTTGCACAATATGACACCAAGAAAGAGCTTCTTTACAACAGTTTTTACAACTTACAGTATTGAGAGAAACCCAAGGAACTGTTTTTACAAGTTTTTCAAAGAACATCCAGAGAGCACAAGAAAAAATGTGTTTCTGATTTCTTATTTTACACTTTACAAAAAACAGTTTCTGCAGGTAATTTTTAGTATCGCACAGGGAAACTCTTTTGATAAAAAGAGACATCCTAATTTCTTCATAAGAAGGGGCAATACTATTATCTGTATCAGGAATTGACCAATGAATTGATTCATGTTTAGAGGTGGTACAGTCGGAGGACTTAGACTTAAAATCTTCTATTAAACCGCTTAGTTTGAGGGGGAAAACGATTTGCTGGTTTTTAAGGATTTGAGGAGACGACCGTACGGAGGAGACTCCTCGAACCGAGTGAAATGTTAAACCTCACACTGATGCACCGCTGCAAAGGGGGTGCTTTATATTCGAGAGATCAATCTGTAGTACTCCAGCCTGAATCAAGACAATGACCGTCCCAGAGTAAATTCGGTCACAAGTGAGGATGGGTTGATCTGTAGGAGGGAAGCTGGGAAATGTGTGGAATCAATGGTAATCAAAGATTGTGGATGTGTGAATTATGAATATGATAAGCTCTGAATGATTGAAATTGCTCAATTGAGAGTAGTTGCTCAATTGATGAGTTGATGATCTCGTGTTGTCGATGAGACGTGAGATTGATGATACTGTTGATGCTGATGATTCAATCATGATTCAGAGACTTATTTATATTGGTGGAATTTTAAACACCATGACCCCATGAAGTGTGACAATTGATGGAATCAAGGAGTGGGGAAGTGGAGATCGTGTTTGAAACCAGTTGCTCAACGTGTGGAGACTTGGTCTATTTTCCACCCACTACCTCGTGAATTCCTTCAAATGATTGCACGACTTGCTCACATTCCATCGTGTGTTTGAACATACATGTTGTAGACCGCCAGACCAAAACCCTAAGTGATATCCCCCCAAAGTGACACGATTGACGTCTCGTGGTTTGTTAGTCAATTGATGACTTTGTGGTTTGATGGGACGATGAGTCCATGTAGTTGCTGAGTTGAACATGATGTTCTGAAACTCATGAATTGAACATGTCATGAGACAGAGATACAATTCTTACGATGAAGTGAGCAAGTATTGCTCATTCGATGGACCATTGAATATTGATTGTTGAACCAATATTCCTTGGTTTGAGCAAATATTTATCATCTGAGAAAGTGTTGCTCATGTGATGAATTGTTGAATATTTGATCGTCTGAGCATGTGTTGCTCATCTGATGGATTATTGGCAGCGTACCAAAAATATTAATTAGAATACTGGTCGTTGAACCGAGCATAATTCATAAAATTAATGACCATGAGGTGGTCGTAAAATTATTAAGGTTGAAATATGGAATGATGATCCTTGGATTCAGAAACCCTAATTTGATCAATTGATGATCAATTCACGATACGTCAGAAGTTTAACCATGGGACGAAGGAGGGAACGATTACATGGGACCGTGGATCAATCATGTAGTGTCCATATGCTCACGTGAGCAAATACAAAGAACTCCTAAAGAGTTGACGATTTGTTGGTGAAAGAATGATCAAATGCTGGTTTAATCATTTATTCGAAAATGCTCGTCTAAGCCTTAGGTGAGAAAACCTAATTAATTATGACGAGGTGAGGGACCGACCATGGAGTCATGAAACCGGCCCTGGGTTGTCACATGACCGCCTGACGATCACTTCATGAAAATCCAAAGTGTTTGGAAGAGTTTTGGACCTAATACGAGCAATTGTGCAAATTAGGTCAAAACTGTGAAAATTGATGGGACCGGATTCCGTGAGCCAAAGAGCCAATACTGGTCGGTCAAGATAGCGTGCTCATGTCCCCAAGGCGTCCGCGTCTCAGTCCTGAGAATTTTGATATTTTCTGGCGTGCAATTGAGCATCCACTCGAGAAAATACGCCAAAATTAGGGTTTCGACGAAACTGAGGAAAACACCATGAGATGATGAAAAATAATTATAAAATAAGGAATGAGGAGGCGTGGGACCTCCGTGGTCAAGGCATGGTCGGACGGTGGTGACCACGGTCCCGTGGTGCCTTTTCCTTAATTTTATAATATTTTGATGATTTTATGAAAAATTCATGAATTTTGAGAAATTTGATGAATTTAGGGAGTTTCCGTGAATTGAAGGAGTTTTCATGAGTTCATGGAAGCAAAATATTAAAATAATAAAAACACGGGCGTGTGGGACCATGGAGGCATGGCCGGCCGACTATGGACCAGTCCCACGAGTTTTTCATAATTTTTTTAATATTTTTAGGTATTTTTGATGATTTGAGGGAATTTTTCCTAATTTGAGAGAAATACCATAAAATCAAGGAATTTGATGAATTCAAGGAAAAATAGGATAAATAATAATAAAATAATAAAGCAAAGGGCTTGTGGGACCGGCTAGGGCATGGCCGGCCGGCTAGTGGCCCGGTCCCACAAGTTTTCATAATTTTATTTATTATTTGATGATTTGTGCAAAATACCATGAGGAACCGTGAGGTGTGGGGCCGGCTGGGACCAAGGCATGGCCGGTTGGCCAATGGTCACGCCCCACACTTCTTTCCTTAATTTTATATTATTTTTTACAAATTTATGAAAATACCATGAAACCGAGGTGTTTCCTCGAGACGAAGGAGATTTGATAAAATGAGAGAATTTTCATCAAATCATGGAAAATAATAAAAATGAATTAAAAATATAAAACTGGCGTGGGATTGACCACGACACGGTCGGTCGGTCGTGTGTCCGTGCTCCCAGCATCCTAGTCAATATTTTTAATTATTTATTATTTTCCTCCCTATTTTGCATAGGTTCATCGTTTCGTTGTATTTTGAAATACTCGTTCGTGCGGTGACTGTTAGTGTATCATCGTTGAATGCACTTTCACCATTTGAATCGGGACTTATTTAGAGGTAGCTCAGACACCCGATTGTTGATTATTTATTATTAATTGTGGAATTCAATGGAGAATAATTCACAAAACTGAGTAATAAGATGTTTATTATTAATTCATAGGATCAGCTGGGGATTCGACGACGAATTCAGAATAATAAAGTGAGCATTACCATTCCATGGGATCGTAGATTCGACCATAGAATCGGAGTAATTAAGATTTATGTATTACCATTTATGAGACCAGTTGTGGGTTCGATCATGAAATCGGAGTAATGAGATAATATAGTTATTGTTATTCTATGAGATCAAGCCGTGGATTCGATCATAGAATCAGAACAATTGTTTATTGCCATTCGATGGGACCAGTCGTGGATTCGACCATGGAATAGGAGCAATTGTAATTGCCATTCCATGGGACCAGTCGTGGATTCGACCATGGAATAGGAGCAATAATAGATTATTCTGGGAATTCAGTAGTGAATGTCACGGCAGAATTAATCTTAATTAGGAATAATTAACTTTGTGGCTCTATACTAGCAGAGCAAGCTGTCTAGGATCATTAATTATCCCGATATGAGCTTGTCGGTAAGTCATATCCTTTATATAGTCAGGGTAAACTCGTTATTGGTTCCTGAAGACGTTATAGCTCTATACTAGCATAGCAAGCTGTCTAGGAGCCGTCCATCTCGTGATACTATATAGAATTAATCACTGAAAGTGTTCAGTATTCATGAGATATGTCGTTGTTCAGTCGTGAAACTACATATCTACATGTACTCTGAGATAAGGTACTCTCCGTTGAGAATTCGATGAGACACCCGTGTCTCAATACTCACGTCTGATTGCTGGATCAGAGCTTCGTGTAATTATGAGTTTACTACATTAAGTCCCCTGCTTACTGAGGAAAGCTGTGTTCCTCAGTCAGCGTTAAATGGTGATTTTCCGGCCATAAATAATAATACCAGTAATTGAACTTAGTCGTAAGTTGAGACGTTACCGGATTTAGAGAGCATGAGCAAACCACGACTTGATGAAGGCTTCAATGTCATGATTGGAGCGTCGTTTGATGAGCATAAATTGATGTTGAACCACTGGTTTGGACGACGAGTCCGTGGTCGGTTAGGATTCACGGGTCGGGCCCATGAAAACAAATCCTTGTTTTATGAATAGACGTTCGTTCGTTCGTTAGTTTAAGGAACAAACAAAATAGACCTGAGTCTAATGATATAAAATTCGTCTATGAGATTTCACGAAAACCGGAATTTTATATTTTAAATATGTGAGATTTCACAAAGTGGAATAAACTCTTGTTTCAAAGGTGGATGCTCGTACGAGAGAAAAGTTTTTTTTTGATAGACGTGCGTCTGTTAGTAATAAAATTTTGTTTATGAGCCTTCATGAAAAATTTTATCTTCGAGCTTTCGGAAATCTTTGAAAATATACTCTCGCTTCAAAGACAGATGCTCGTGCAAGGGAGCAAAAATATATAGATATATTTTTCAAATTTACGTGAGTTTCACGTTGAATATATATATTTTGTAAAATCAATGTTTTGATTTTGAACAACTGTTGAAAGTAGACAATTATACATGGTGAAATAATGTCTATATGTGAGTTTTCACAATTGTAGAATGGATGTCTGTACAATTTTTGAAGATCAGTGAGTGTTCACATAGTAAAAATTTACGTGGGTTGTTCACGGCTTTATGAAAATCAAGTCATGATTTTTGAGCAATTGTTGAAAGTAAGCAATTGTATACGTGATGAAATAATGTATGTATGAGTTTTGCGATTTTATAGTGTATGCACACATGTAGAAAATCAGCGAATGTTCACATGAAAGGTTATGTGAATTATTCATAGTTTCACGCAAAGTCAGATGTTGACTTTAAATAATGAATTTTGCTCGTTATTATCACTAGGTTCTTGAAACCGTAAATAAGTAAGAGTTGAGGATTACCATTTTTGTTGCGTGTTTGTTATTGGTATATCCATGACTCCATGCCTTGCGCCTCAGATAGTGGTGACTTCTGGTTAAAGCCACTCTTCGAGATCTTCCGTGGAGCGCTCCAAAAATATCAAGTCAAAGATGAAGACTTCTGCGGATGCTCATACTGAGGAAAATCAACCTTTCAGAGACACTCGAAGCTGACATATTGTATGTCTCTCGATCATCCGAGAGTCGTCCCTTATTAGCAGAAGCACCGCCGACTTCAGAAAGTGAGACTATCGGTTTAAGATGAAGTTCGGCTTTGTGTTGATGGTGTAGCTCCTGATTGGATGAATGAAGAATTTCGTCATCAGAAAATTCAGAAGTTAGGTCTTCGTTGAAATTGTTGTAGAATCTTTGTCCGATGTAGGATTTTCGCGGTCGACCCATGTATCCTCATGCCCAGGAAATTTCCAAACTTTCACAAAGAAGACTTTTGAGTTCCGAGCATGTTTAGGATGTGAAATCGACGAAACCGTAAACTTCCAGGAGACCTTCAGAAAATTTTCAGCTGGCATGTGGTCCAATGTTTTGGCCATAAATCTTTGATCTTTTCTCCAATTGCTTTGAATTTTGGATGTGTTGTAGAAGACCTTAATACGAAGAGAATGGTATATGACCCATACCTCTATTCTTCACCAATTTCTCCCAGCACATCGGTTTGTACAGGACAGTGTAAAATCATCTCAGCCGAGCTTGTTGTAAAACACTCATGTTGTGTTCTTAGACCATTCGCTTGTGTCTTGAACGGTTGGTAAAGGATTTTAATGTCGTTGATTCGTTTGAGATCAGTACCCCTTGATTGATACATGATCATGGTGCTTGCAACGCCATCTTGCTTCTGTCAGTCGTAGAAACATCGCTTCTTAAACCCTGGTCATGGGACCATAGCTGAGGTTGCTCTTGAGAGGGGATGACGTAATGACCAAGGTTTCATGTACCGATGGTAGCATTACTTTTATGATGAATTATTAGCACATGATAGTCAGGTGCCACGAGTCTTGGACTATGAAACTGGTCGTTATGATCAGTGGATCGTCAGTCCCCAGTATTTTGGTTAGATCTCTCCTCTTCGTTTTCTCTTCTTCTGGCAAGACTTGGATAGAGGACCCAGGTAGAAAAACTGATGTAAAGACCTAGATGGTCGAAGTTGGAGGTACCTTGATGAAGTACTTAGTGGAAAGACCTGGTGGACACCGATCGACTGTGGAAGTCATGAATACCGTCTAAGAATTGTTGCTTGCATATTGTACGCTCTGGAAGATGTAGGAACCTCATACGACGTCGGAATTTGATGCTTGACCCAAACTTTTGAAGCTAAGAGACTGAGTTATCCCATGAGACAAGAATCACTCAATTTGGAGTTGTGGAGGTCATCCAACGAAGCGTGCACATTTGTAATTTTTAATCCCGTACAAATTTTTCAGATTTCTTAGACCTGACGGTAAAGGCCATATCTTTCAGCTCGTACGTCCGATTGATGCGCACTTTTGGTAGGTTGTATAAGAGACATAGATGAACTTCTTTTGTTGAGAAAGTATCATCTCATTCCTCATTCGTTGGTATGTTTTTGTAAACCCATTTGCTGAAGCATGTTGTATGTCATTTGTAGAGGTGATGAGAACATCTTGTAGAAGACTTTGGTGTTGTTCCCGCCCATCGTGCAATATTTAGAAAGACTTTCATGTGAGCATATTTCATGTCTACACGCCTTGATATGAATCATTAGTGCTTCTAGAAGTCCGTTTCCTCGAGCAATACTTCAGAGAATGGTTAGTTGATGGAGCCTTGTCATTAGGATGTTTCTCCTGAGACTGTTGTTGGTGCTGAGACCATGAATTATTATGCTCCAGATATCCTTGTTGATGCTTAGATCATGGATGGTGTTCCTCTAGAGATTATTGTTGATGTTTATACCATGGTTGAAGTTGCTTTAAAGACCGAAAAGGCTAGAACTATGATTATAGATATAATTTTTGTTCCTTCATCCAGTGAGCCTTTTACGTTCACGAACTAGTTAGTGAGTTGAGAATCCGGTATACTGGGAGTTCAACCTAAGTGCTCTTGAAAGCATGACTGTATCGTGAGGCGGCTTTGTAAGTGAATCCACGTTGTTGTGGAAGATAGCAGCAGAAATCTCCGTTCTAGATCGGTGAAGGGAACAAGTTCCTCAGTCATGTAGGGTTTTGTGATGTAGAGAAGTCTCGTCGATGAAGTTTCACGGAATCACCTCAGGTTGCCCAGTGTATGTTGAAGGAGCTGGTAGCATTCATGTGTGAATGATGTTGCATCTGCTTCAGAAGTCTTATAATGAGATAATGAAGACTTATCGAATGTAGTGCCGTGCTGGTGTTGAATCAGTGTCGAGATATTTATGTTGAAGCCAGAGGCGCCATTATCGAAGGTGTACTCTTTAATTGGGAGTACAATTTTGAAGGCTTCTTAGATGATTGAGCGTTGAAGCGTCATACCCCTTGAGCATGTCTTAGGTTTGATCGTCTGGGCCCCGAATTTCTTCTGTTGATTCAGCATTCCTTTTGTTGCAGCAGTGGTATTCAACACTTGTGCAGAATTCAGAGCTTTCTAATTTTGTGGCACACATGGACGCTTCTGCAAGGCTATGTAGAAACTCCTAAAGTGTTCTTTGCCATGTTTGTACATCATCTCAGCAATGAACGTCTGAGTGTGTAACCTCTTGATGAATGTCTATGCATCTTTTGCAGGTTCTTGCTTCAATCTCGTCAAAGTTCAGAATTCCTCCAAGTGCTCTGATCATGGAATGTCCGTCAAATCTTCTGGATCAGAACTTTCTTTGTTGGAGAGATATGTAACCAAAGGCGCTTTGTAAGTACCCATCTTTTCAGCATGGATCCACGCTCTTCTGAAGGACGTGTCATATCCTGGATCTTCCTGATTATGTGAAACTTGGTTTCTGTCCAGGTTGAACTTATGTTTACTTTGAGAATGATGTAGCCATAAGTATTTCCGAGCGCTCCTTCAAGGTCTCTGATTGAGATGGAGCATGAGTATTTTCTTGTCGAGTGATGCATGTGGATCTGATGGTTTTCAGTGGAATGTTGTTGATGGCGGTGTCAGCATCGATCAACGTTCTTCCCAATTCGTTCCTTCTAAGATTGACTGTGGTAAGCAGTCCCCATTCGTACACCTCTTGGTCCGTGGGTGGAGGCTCAAGAAGTATTTTCGGAATGGACTTCTTGACATGATGTGTTCAGTGTTGTGAACATGTCTCTCCTTCGTGCCTTCGACAGATAGAGAAATTCACGTTCGACCAGGATTGAACTGCCTCTTTGATAGGTTGTTCAGAGAGAGTGTAAAGCTTCTGATTGGGAGAGGATTCTTGTGTACTCCTTCGGTCCCTCGTTGAAGCTATTGTGGATCAACCTTATCTTTGAAAATTTGCTTCAAAATATTGCAGTTACTTGTTGGATGATTTGATGAATCTATGAAGGTGACAGTACATGGGTTTCTTCATTTTTCTTCAGTTGGCTCTCTATGATGAGCAACGATTTGGTTGCACCATATTGAAACCAGACTTTTAGTAACTCGATCACTGCTTCATGATAAGTTTGAGTATGTCCGATCATCTCCCCGTTCGTTAATGCCGGATCGAGGTTTGTGTAAGATTGGTTATCCTTTCTTGATGCTTTTGTAGGATGAGGTGTTGGATGTCTCATGTTTGAGCAGGATCTTTCCTTTTGCTTGAGAAATAATGTTCATGGAAGGTTGGACATTGCATTGTTTGTTGATCAGGCGTCGGCTGCTCCGAGGTTCCTCGACCTTGTATACTTTGCTCAGCAAAGCAGGTGTAGTATTCGCTGATCGTTTGGCTGCTTCATGAAGTTCTGAGAGAGTCTGGAGTTGCAGAGAAAGGCTCTGTAGATTGGGATCATTTCGTTTTGTTCATGCTCTCCTAGTTCCTCCAGGGATCGAGAGACGTGTTCTCGAGCGCTCCATGTTCCGTTATATAGTGCGAACGTTGGGGAAGTGTAGCCCTTCGGGAAAGAAATTATTTGCATAGCAACAGGGTATGAAGGTTGATAACGATGAACAGATGATGCTTTGTCTTTTCCTCGATCCTTCATGAAGCGTTCCAAGTCCTCACGAGCGATGAAGCCTGCAAGTTCCTTTGCTGGAGAGTCATCTGCATCTTTGAGGAATTCGTCATCTTGTACAACATGGATTGGAGAGATTTCAGGATCATCAGTTGAAGATGTTTCTTTAGCTTCTTCTTTTTCGCGCTGAGGCTGAGTTCGTTCAGACGCAAACTTGTCTGTGAGAGTTTTGAGATAAGCATACAACTCTTTCTGTGTTGCAGCAACGTCAGTCTGAACCTTCATGAGATCAAGCTGATTTCCTCTGGTTTCTTCAGGAGACCAACCGAAGAGTGGATTGTTGATGGCGCCAGTGTCGTCACTTGCAGGGGCGATCTCTGGAGAACCAGTGCTTGGAAGAGTGATAGTAACATGTGACGTGATATTGCTGGCCGGAAGAGTGGTGTTAGCGCTACCACTAGAGCCTGCAACGTTAATATGAGTAGTACTTGCTGGGAGTACCACTAGGACTTGCAATGTTAGAGTTGGGTGTTGAACCCGGATTGGTAACTGAACCATACCTAAGACCGACCATCCTGCCGAATTGAGATTGCAACCGAGAGAATGATCTCCCACTATGGTCTCCAATCTGTAGATGGGGAAAACGATTTGCTGGTTTTTAAGGAATTGAGGAGAAGACCGTACGGAGGAGACTCCTCGAACCGAGCGAAATTTTAAACCTCACACAGATGCACCGCTGTAAAGGGGGTGCTTTAGATTAGAGAGATCAATCTGTAGTACTCCGGCCTAAATCAAGAAAATGACCGTTCCAGAGTAAGTTCGGTCACAAGAGAGGATGGGTTGATCTGTAGGAGGGAAGCTGGAAAACATGTGGAATCAATGGTAATCAAAGATTGTGGGTGTGTGAATTCTGAATATGATAAGCTCTGAATGATTGAAATTTCTCAATTGAGAGTAGTTGCTCAATTGATGAGTTGATGATCTCGTGTTGTCGATGATACGTGAGATTGATGATACTGTTGATGCTGATGATTCAATCATGATTCAGAGACTTATTTATATTGGTGGAATTTTAGACACCATGACCCCATGAAGTGTGATAGTTGATGGAATCAAGGAGTGTGGAAGTGGAGATCGTGTTTGAAACCAGTTGCTCAACGTGTGGAGACTTGGTCGATTTTCCACCCACTACCTCGTGAATTCCTTCAACTGATTGCACTACTTGCTCACATTCCATCGTGTGTTTGAACACACGTGTCGTAGACCGCCAGACCAAAACCCTAAGTGATATCCCCCCAAAGTGACACGATTGACGTCTCGTGGTTTGTTAGTCAATTGATGACTTGTGGTTTGATGGGACGATGAGTCCATGTAGTTGCTGAGTTGAACATGATGTTCTGAAACTCATGAATTGAACATGTCATGAGACAGAGGTATAGTTCTTACGATGAAGTGAGCAAGTATTGCTCATTCGATGGACCGTTGATTATTGATTGTTGAACCAATATTCCTTGGTTTGAGCAAATATTTATCATCTGAGCAAGTGTTTCTCATGTGATGAATTGTTGAATATTTGATCGTATGAGCATGTGTTGCTCATCTGATGGATTATTGGCAGCGTACCAAAAATATTAATTAGAATACTGGTTCGTTGAACCGAGCATAATTAATAAAATTAATGACCATGAGGTCGTCGTAAAATTATTAAGGTTGGAATCTGGAATGATGATCCTTGGATTCAGAAACCCTAATTTGATCAATTGATAATCAATTCATGGTTCGTCAGAAGTTTAACCATGGGACGAAGGAGGGAACGACTACATGGGACCGTGGATCAACCATGTAGTGTCCATATGCCACGTGAGAAAATACAAATAACTCCTGAAGAGTTGACAATTTGTTGGTGAAAGAATGATCAAATGTTGGTTTAATCATTTATTCGAAAATGCTCGTCTGAGCCTTAGGTGAGAAAACCTAATTAATTATGACGAGGCGAGGGACCGACCATGGAGTCATGAAACTGTCCCTGGGTTGTCACGTGACCTCCTGACGATCACTTCATGAAAATCCAAAGTGTTTGGAAGAGTTTTGGACCTAATACGAGCAATTGTGCAAATTAGGTCAAAACTGTGAAAATTGATGGGACCGGCTTCCGTGAGCCAAAGAGCCAATCTTGGTTGGTCAAGATAGTGTGCTCGTGTCCCCAAGGCGTCCACGTCTCAGTCCTGAGAATTTTGATATTTTCTGGCATGCAATTGAGCATCCATTCGAGAAAATATTCCAAAATTAGGGTTTCGACGAAACTGAGGAAAACACCATGAGATGATGAATAATAATTATAAAATAAGGAATGAGGAGGCGTGGGACCTCCGTGGTCAAGGCATGGTCGCCGGTCGTGACCACGGTCCCGTGGTGCATTTTCCTTAATTTTATAATATTTTGATGATTTTATGAAAAATTCATGAATTTTGAGAAATTTGATGAATTTAGGGAATTTCCGTGAATTGAAGGAGTTTTCATGAGTTCATGGAAGCAAAATATTAAAATAATAAAAACACGGGCGTATGAGACCATGGAGGCATGGACGGCCGGCTATGGACCGGTCCCACGAGTTTTTCATAATTTTTTTAATATTTTTAGGTATTTTTGATGATTTGAGGAAATATTTCCTAATTTGAGAGAAATACCATAAAATCAAGGAATTTGATGAATTCAAGGAAAAATAGGATAAATAATAATAAAATAATAAAGCAAAGGGTGTGTGGGACCGGCTAGTGGCCCGGTCCCACAAGTTTTCATAATTTTATTTATTATTTGATGATTTGTGCAAAATACCATGAAATCAAGGAGTTTTTTTTCATGAAATTAGAGAAATAATAATAATAATAAAATAATAAAGAACCGTGAGGTGTGGGGCCGGCTGGGACCAAGGCATGACCGGTTGGACAACGGTCACTCCCCACACTTCTTTCCTTAATTTTATATTATTTTTTACGAATTTATGAAAATACCATGAAACCGAGGAGTTTCCTCGAGACGAAGAAGGTTTGATAAAATGAGAGAATTTTCATCAAATCATGGAAAATAATAAAAATGCATTAAAAATATAAAACTGGCATGGGATTGACCACGACACGGTCGGTCGGTCGTGTGTCCGTGCTCCCAGCACCCTGGTCCATATTTTTAATTATTTATTATTTTCTTCCCTATTTTGCATAGGTTCATCGTTTCGTTGTATTTTGAAATACTCGTTCGTGCGGTGACTGTTAGTGTATCGTCGTTGAATGCACTTTCACCATTTGAATCGAGACTTACTTAGAGGTAGCTCAGACGCCCGGTTGTTGATTATTTATTATTAATTGTGGAATTCAGTGGAGAATATTTCACAAAACTGAGTAATAAGATGTTTATTATTAATTCATAGGATCAGCTGAGGATTTGACTACGAATTCAGAATAATAAAGTGAGCATTACCATTCCATGGGATCGTAGATTCGACCATAGAATCGAAGTAATTAAGATTTATGTATTACCATTTATGAGACTAGTTGTGGATTCGATCATGAAATCGGAGTAATGAGATAATATAGTTATTGTTATTCTATGAGATCAAGTCGTGGATTCGATCATAGAATCAGAACAATTGTTTATTGCCATTTCATGGGACCAGTCGTGGATTCGACCATGGAATATGAGCAATTGTTATTGTCATTCCATGGGACCAGTCGTGGATTCGACCATGGAATAGGAGCAATAATAGATTATTCTGGGAATTCAGTAGTGAATGTCACGACAGAATTAATCTTAACTAGGAATAATTAACTTTGTGGCTCTATACTAGCAGAGCAACCTGTCTAGGAGCATTAATTATCCCGATATGAGCTTGTCGGTAAGTCATATCCTTTATATAGTCAGGGTAAACTCGTTGTTTGTTCCTGAAGACGTTATCGCTCTATACTAGCAGAGCAAGATGTCTAGGAGCCGTCCATCTCGTGATACTATATAGAAATAATCACTGAAAGTGTTCAATATTCATGAGATATGTCGTTGTCCAGTCGTGAGACTACATATCTACATGTACTCTGAGAGAAAGTACTCTCCGTTGAGAATTCAATGAGATACCCGTGTCTCAATAATCACGTCTGATTGCTGGATCAGAGCTTCGTATAATTATGAGTTTACGATTTTAGCCCTTGTCGAAACTCCACCATCTACACTACAACTAGTTGGATTACACAGAGGAGGAGCACTGCTCTCACTGATTAATAAATCAATGTCAACCTCAACATGAATATTATTCATTATAACTTGATTTAGCCTATCAAGAGATTCTTTTTCTTTCTGGAGAAATAAATCAACATCAGAAGTTAAGCTTTCAAGTTTTTTTTCAATTCCTGAAAAAACTTCAAGGGATTTTAAACCTGGTGGAGGTTTAGACAAAATTTCTTCTACAGATTTAATTAAATCAGACATGGAAGAGAATTCTGGAATCCCTGGATCTAGTGGTGCATTTATTGAGATAGCACTTCTTTCCATATTGCTACAAACACAGACTTTTGTGGTTTTAAACGTGTTTGCCGGCTCTGATACCAATTAAAAATGCGGGGGTACAACAACCTCACCCAATATTTCGATTAGCAATCTGTATGGACTAACTCTAATATAATTTTAAGAGAATCAACTAGACAGTCAGACTCAATCTTAATAGAAAGTATATCAAGGAGTTAATATCTCTATCTCTCGATTTGATCTATACTCAAACAAATAGAAATATGTGAGTCTTTATCAAATACAAGAGATATAAACTTGGATGGTACCAAAGACCAATATCCAAGGATCAATCAATTTCCAAACAACAACCAAAGGTTGGATTTCATAATTGATCGATACAACGCACAACCTGTGATATTTCAATTATATAACAAAATATAATGCGGAATAGAAATAACACAGACACCAGAAGTTTTGTTAACGAGGAAACCGCAAATGCATAAAAACCCCAGGACCTAGTCCAGATTGAACACCACATTGTATTAAGCCGCTACAGACACTAGCCTACTACAAACTAACTTCGGTCTGGACTGTAGTTGAACCCTAATCAATCTCACAGTGATTCAAGGTACAGTTGCGCTCCTTACGTCGCTGATCCCAGAAGGATACTACGCACTTGATTCCATTAGCTGATCTCACCCACAACTAAGAGTTGCTACGACCGAAAGTCGAAGAATTTAATAAACAAATCTGTATCACACAGAAAAGTATACGATAATAAATAAATTTGTCTCCCACAGATAAACCTATGAGTTTTGTTCCGTCTCAAGAACTAATTGACAACCCAGACTTACATTCCCGAAGAACAGCCTAGTATTATCAATCACCTCACAATAATCTAAATCGTATCGTAGCGAAACTAGATATTGCGGAATCACAAACGATGAGACGAAGATGTTTGTGATTTATTTTTATCTTTCCCTATCGGATATATAATCCCAAGTCAATTATTCAATTGAACTCGTACTATAGAAAATGGCAAGAACAGATCGCTCAACTACAAGAGAAGTAGTTTCGTCTGGCTTCACAATCCCAATGAAGTCTTTCAGTCGTTAACCTACAGGGTCTCGAGAAGAAACCTAAGGTTAAAGGAGAATCGACTCTATCAAAACCAACTCGTATCACACAAGACGTGTGGGGATTAGTTTTTCCAGTTGCTAGAGTTCCCCTTATATAGTTTTCAAATCAGGGTTTGCAATCTAAGTTACCTTGGTAACAAAGCATTCAATATTCACCATTAGATGAAAAACCTGATTCAACCAAGCTAATATCTTTCAACCGTTAGATCGAAACTTAGCTTGTCACACACAAATGAAATGTATTCATTTAGGTTTGAGTGACCGTACCTAAACATGTACACTTAGTTGGTTCACAATAGTTAACCAATGGTTAGCCATATGAACACTTTCATATTAACTGTATTCATCTTTCTCATAACTAGTTCAAATGACTCATAAGAACTAGTTGAAGAGTTGTTCAATTGCTTAGGTCTTTATTCATAGACACAATTGAAACAAAATCGGTTTGATCCATTTGAATCAATTCATGAACGTTTGCAAAGATTGCATTCCTTATAATTTATTGTTTTAAGTTCATGAACTACCGATTTGAGAAATAACCAGCTTGGGTACGCGTACGGGTATGTGTACCTTAGCTACCGGATTTGAGTTTACAAACTCGGCAGAAATTTTCGGTTCGAAAACTTCCATGGGTACGCGTACGGGTATGCGTACCTAAGGTGACTGGTTTACTAGTTTGCAAACTACAAACTCAGCAGAAATTTTTGGTTGAAAACTTCCGCTGGTACGCGTACCCAACCTGTCTCCTTCACCCATACCGTATGCACCCATATGCACACACTTGGTTTTCCGGCACATGGATTTATACACTAATGTGCGAACACACTATATATGCTTATATCCATAGTTGGTAAGCTCAACTCTACATTTCAATCATTTAAACATTCTTCTATAATGTTATAACAATCGTTATTCACGACTATCGTCAACAAAGCTATTTTCAAGATTGAAACGTCATCATGACTTCCGTCACGGGTAAAGATGAAATTGGTTAAAGTGAAAGCTTACCAACACATATTTCGAGAAAAAGGTAGGCGAGTAAACTCGGCTCGAAATAGCAAATGTGTATGTATGAAAACTATCATACTTATACGACTATTGTCTCAAGAGTATGAGATAGAGTATACTTTTGAGTGATAGATAAGTTCAAGTCTCCACATACCTTTTTATTCGGATGAAGTTCCACTGGTTCCTCGAGTAGTTTTTCGTCTTGGTAAGATGGTCGCCATGGAGTCTGGAGCTCAACTACACTTAAGTATCTTAGACCGAGACTTAGTCATAAGTAAACTAGAAATCAATATATATAGTTCTGATCACTAATATTGACAAACATGCTTGAGATAGCAACACATGCGAGTTCGATCGAGCAATGCTCTAACAATTTCCTATAATGTCGGCTATCATATAGTCGGCATGCAAATAATTTCTAACATTGTCGGCTGACTTATAGTCGGCATGCTAATAATTTCTAACATTGCCAGTTGTTTAAAAGTTGGTAATGTAACCTTGCCGACCTGTAGTTATACCCAACAGAAAACCGAGTATGAGAAGATGTAATTCACTTTATTCATGCAATTTTGGTTACTACATTGATTGAAACGTAAAATCTAACTCCTTGCCGACGGAAAAATGAATGCACTTAGCATGTGCATCAAGCCTTTGAACCCCTAGGCGACCCTAATGGACGAGTGATAGTCTCGTGAGGGTTTACATAGAGATATACCCACAAAACCTACACTAAAACCATCAATCTTCATTGGAAGAATCCCAATCATCTCCGGCCTGCATGAAGTCCGGGGAATACTCCAGGATTTTGGATACCATGAATTGATAGCCTTCATCGAATGCGAATGCTTCCCCCTTTTCCTCCAAGTAGCGCGCTTTCACGGCTTCATGCTACAAAAAACACAAACTTACTTTGTTAGTGGTGTTTAGTAGGAAGATCAAACAACATGTGTAGGATCCAAATATCGCACAAGTATTTGTAAGTGTGCAAGATTCATAAAAGGTTGTGCGATAACATCGCAGGAGGATATGAAATAAAAGGAAATATGAGCTTTCACCCACTAGGTAGAATCCTATATAAAGAGAAAGGTAGGAGAGAGAAAGGGAGAACTGGATTATTATTATCTTCTTCTTCCTTCTTCAACCAAGAGCTCCAAATACTCATTAATGGAGTCTCAATTGTAATCCATATGTAATTACAAACAATTATAGTGAAGATCCCTAACCCCGTGGATGTAGATCACATTGATCGAACCACGTAAATCTTGTGTCTTATTTTCTATTTTCATTATCTTTATCTTTATTTTCATATCAAATAAGTTTAGATCTAGAAATTATTATCATGATATTATAGGGGGTGTGTTGTGGGATTTCCTGCAACTACAACATGGATTATGTAAAATAAACCACACACATACTTATAAATTGTTCAATGGACAAGTTGAAGTGGGTAGCGTTGAAATTCCGGTGTTGAAGAGCTAAATAAGAAAGTATCGCATTTTCGATGACTAGGTGCCTATCATGGACTTGTTGAACACTTCTTTCATTAGGATTCCCAAACTCTTGCCTAAATTTGTTGTGTACCCTAGCCCAAAAGGTTACGGCATCCACTCTTACGGAGGACTGATGTCTAACTCGAGTTTCTTCGTACCACGCTTTGGTGATTGTCAAATCTTCATTTGAATCAAATGATGACATTGTTGTATGTAGAGGTATTGGGAGAGTCGGATGGAGTGTATGATGATATGAGCTTTGTGAGAGTATATGCAAATAGGTGTGTGGTGTTTTGTAGAGAGAACTAATGTATTTATAGGATGGTGCCCAAATTTGGACGTTATGGTAGTCAATCAATGCAATTGTACTTGCAAAAATTTGAAATTTGGACACGCCGGCTGGGTTTTTGTTTCACCAATATGCCGACTAAGTTTAGCCGGCAGGGTCATAATTTTCTTACCCTGCCGACCTTATTATGATTTTAGGCATCAGGAGTTCATTTTCTTCTATATAACCGTCGGAACGGTATTTGGTCATTAGAGTGTCGGCTTTCTTATATCCGGAAGGGTCATAATTTTCTTACCATGTCGACCTTATTATGATTTTAGGCATCAGGAGTTCATTTTATTCTGTACAACCGTCGGAACGGTATTTGTTCATTAGTGTATCGGCTTTATTATAGCCGGTAGGGTCATAATTTTCTTACTCTGCCGACCTTATTATGATTTTAGGCATCAGGAGAAGGTATTTTTTGCAACACAGAGTCGCCCGGGTCGATAACATACTACCTTGCCGGATGTAAAACAACCGTCTAGGTATTAATTTGCTTACCTTGGCGACCCTGGTAACTACACCATTTCTGCTGTCAAGGCCGGCAGTCTGACAGTTCACAACCTTTCCGGCCCTGGTTTAGTCGGCAATGTAACTTGACAAAAGCATGCTGGCGGAACTATTGAAACTTTACATAGCTCAACAACTAGAAATCCAACATTTTTTGTCCAAAATATGAAAACATGTCCCATAAACCTTAAAAAAACATTTTTCCGACCATTAACCTTAACATTTGTCTACCACAACATAAAGAAATAAACTAGGAATGCATTCATTCACCACCACGACCACGGTCCCGTTTAGGAGCATCACCACTACTACTACATTCACCACCACGGGAACGACCCCTCTTTTTGTCAGCATTCATCCTGGCTTGTGCTTCCCTCCTGGCTTTTTCTTCCCTCTTTACTTCAGCATCAGCTTGCTTGAACAATCATAGTGAAAAAACGGGGGTCTAACAACACCACCCAATATTTCGATTAGCAATCTGTATGGACTAACTCCAAAATACTTTGCTAGAGAATCAACTAGACAGTCAGACTCAATCTAGATAGAAAGTATCTCAAGGAGTTACTATCTCAATCTCTCGATTTGATATTTACTCAAGCAAATAGAAATCTGCGAGTCTTTATCAAAGAGAGATAACTTGGACGGTACCAAAGACCAATGTCCAAGGATCATTCAACTACAATCAACAACCAAAGGTTGGATTAGAGAAGTTGATGATCACGAATGCACAACCTGTATTATTTCAAATATATAAAATATAATGCGGAAAAGAAATAACACAGACACCAGAAATTTTGTTAGTGAGGAAACCGCAAATGCAGAAAAACCCCGTGACCTAGTCCAGTTTGAATACACACTGTATTAAGCCACTACAGACACTAGCCTACTGCAAACTAACTTCCGACTGGACTATAATCGAACCCCTATCAATCTCCCACTGATACAAGGTACAGTTGTACTCCTACGCCTCTGATCCCAGCAGGATACTGCGCACTTGATTCCCTTAGCTGATCTCACCCACAACCAAGAGTTGTTGTAACCCAAAATCACAGACTTGATAATAAACAGATCTGTCTCACACAGAAAAGTCAATAAAAGGATAAATCTGTCTCCCACAGATAAACCCTAGGTTTTGTTCCGTCTTTAGATTTAAAATCAAGGTAACAAGAACCAATTGATAATCCGGTCTTATATTCCTGATGAACAGCCTAGATTAATCAATCACCTCTCTACAATCCTTCCTGACTACACAGGCGGATTGTCGAGGAATCACAAACAGTGAGACGAAGATGTTTATGATTTCTTTATCTTGCCTATCGGAGAACTCTCACGATCTCAAGCAAATCAATCGATTGTACTCGTACGATAGAAGATGCAAGATCAGATCACACAACTACGATAAAGCAGTATCGGTCTGGCTTCACAATCCCAATGAATTCTTTAAGTCGTTAACCTGATTTTAGAGAAGAAAATCAAAGGTTAATGGAGATCGACTCTAGCGGGCGCACTAGTAGCACACAGACGTGTGGGGATTAGTTTTTCACAATGCTAGATGTCTCCTTTATATAGTCTTCAAATTAGGATTTTTTCTTAGTTACAAAGCAAACCTTATTCACCGTTAGATGATAACCTGATTTAGATTCAAGTTAATATTTCTCAACCGTTAGATCGAAAACTTAGCTTGTCACACACACTTGGGTAGACGTTTACTGGGTTCGTGAAAACCATGCCCAAACGTGTACGTGTATGTTGGTTCAACATAGTAACCCAAAAGGTTAACCATATGAGCATTTCATATTAACCTTGTTCTTCTTCGCCATAACTAGTTCAATTGACTCAAATGAACTAGTTACAGAGTTGTTCAATTGCTATGAGATCTTATGTAACTACACAAGGCACAATTGAAGCAAAGATGATTCGATTCGATTGAATCGGCTCATTAATATTATAGCCAAGATTTGCATAAAGCATTCCTTAGTAATTTAATGTTTCATGTTCAGAGCACATCTTTAGATCATAAACTCTTAAGTTCACAAACAAGTTCGCGGACTTAAGTTAATCGGTTGAGTTTACCAAACTCAACAGAAATTCTCGGAAAGAGAACTTCCACCAGTTCGCAGACTGGGTTCGCGGACTGAGTTCGCGGACTAAGTACACAAACGAGTATTTGGAAAATCCCAGCATAAATTCTCGGTCGAGAACTTCCTACAGTTCGCGGACTGAGTCTGCGAACTAGTTTCGCGGACTTGGCAAGCCAATTCCACAATCCTCCCGATTTCTCTTGATCAACAAAGTTCGAAAAATTCGGTTCAAGGAATACATGGTTATGTAATCTAAACTCTTATTTCAATCATTGAGACATTCTCAGAGGACGCTATGTAGCCATTATTCACAGATCGATTCACGTCAGAGCAATTCTCAAAGTGATTGAAACTTTTCATGACTTTCGTCACTAGGTGAAGATAAACTGATCAAAGTGAAACGCTTTACCAACACACGATTTCGAGATAAAAGATAAGCAATGAATGCTCGGCTCGAAATGTTAAATGTGTATGATCTAGTCTATATAGCATACGACTTTTGTCTCATAAGAAGTAGGAGATAAAAGAGATAGACTTTTGAGTGATAGATAGTTCAAGTCTCCACATACCTTTTTGTTGATGAAGTTCCACGGTTCCTTGTATCGCTCTTCGTCGTTGTATGATGAATCGCCATGAAGTCCTTGAGATTAACTCCACTTTTCTATCCTAGTCCGAGACTTAGATATGTAGTCTAGAAATCAAGACTTATAGCTTTGATCACTAACATTGACAAACATGCTTGAGACAGCAACGCGTGCGAGGTTGACCGAGCTATGCTCTAACAATCTCCCCCTTTTTTCAATTTTAGTGACAAAACTATTAATACATATGGAATACAAAAAAGATAAACTTTAGTGGCTCCTATTCCTTAGTCTAATCTTCAACTTTCCTTGAAATCTTCGGCCTTCCAAGTACTCCAATGATCCCAAAGGTTGTAAGTTTAGCACCATCGTTGTTGAAGATCCGTATCTATAACAGTGAGAGAAATCGAGATTCTAGATCATTATTATATAATGTAATAGTATTATTATATAACATCAAAGTCCAATTGTATCACGACTTTAACAATAATACTACGGTGATATGTATCACTCCCCCTTAGTCAATACTCCATCTCGATCATGGAAACCACTCCCCCTTACACAATGATCCGAAAACCATATGTATTTGTAGTGTGAACTACAATATTTCTCCCCCTTTTTGTCAATAAAATTGGCAAAGGTACAAGAATGGATCATAATTAAATTTCCACAAGAGACATTTCATGACTAAAAGAAAAATACATACCAACTTAATTTAAATGCAATCTAATAGCCGAAGCTAACAACATTCATCAAGGATTTTTAAGATACAAGATAACCCCTATAAAATTCCACAGCGGCACTCCCCGCAAGATATTACCATTAAGCACAAGTTCAAAAGAACTCTCCCCCATTTGATGTCATTCCCGAGAGAACAACAAGAGCGACCTTAATTTCGAAAGAAAAGAATGATTTTTTATTGGACACCAAAAACCATATGAATGATTTTCCATATCCACAGCTCAACCAAATTAACCACAAGTAAACCCATGATTAATTCAATTGGAATACGCAACTAAATCAAACCACAAAAGTGATCAATTTAATTGAAAGTGCTCAAAATAAGTAAACTCACAGAGATACGACTAAGTCAATCATACGAAGATGACTAACTTAACCGTTCAAATACTCAACATAAGGAAAACCTTACGGAATATATGACTACATTAACCAAAGAACATGATAGTGTATCCTTTCATATACTCAACACAAGAACTTATGGAATATATGAAAACTCAACTAGATTAATTATAAGAGAACCTATAATAATCTAATTGGAATACAAATAACCAAACTAATCACTGCAGTAATCAATTTAATTATTTTGGGCTCAACATAAGAGAACTTATGGAACCCCGACTAAGTTCATCATAGAATATGACAACCTTAACCGTACATGTACTCGACATAAGAAAGAAGACTTATGGAGTACTAACTAAATAACCAAACTAGTTGATTAATTTAGTTCATAATGCTCGACATATAGCATCTTATGGAACAACCAACAAATCCAAGGTAAATCGACTTAGTTGTAAGGTACTCAACATAATACACACAATGGAACCTTCACGGTAAAACATAATAAAATGGATCAATGAAGATCAATACCGTGTATAACATACAAGGATCTATTCTATTTTCCATTATAACAACATAATAGACTTTATCCTTGTTGAACAAAAAATTTTATCCTATTTTCCATCAAATACATGATTGTATAGGCATAACTTTTGTATATGTCAAAAGTCCATTCATCCTTTCATCCATACGAATACTGATTCATGAACGACTTTACTTTTGACTGCAATATGGGACCTTCAAGTTCACGGACGTAAACAATACATTTCCCATAAAAATATTGCAATATCACAAACCATTAAAATACTGCAATGAACATCATCCTCCAAATATTTTTAGAATTTAATAACAAAACCTAAAAAATAACATAAGAAGATGAAAAAAAAATAGCTATGTGTAGTCACAATCATCGCTATTCAAAGCACTAGTTATTCTTCCAGCTAATCCAAAAAGAAGACATACTAAGCATATAAACTCAACAAAAACAGATGACAAGCTTAAAGGGAAATGGATCCCGGTGTATCCTTAACATCGAACAGGTACACAATCCATATGAGACATGAAGTCTATGAGCTTGTGATCGACAACCTTCTCAGCATCAACGGAGAGATGATTCTCTTTTCGAAGATCCTTGATTTGAGATTTTATGAGACCAAGGTCAGACACAACCTTTTCCAACTCAGTTTTCACCATATCAAGACCTTTAAGAGTATCAAAAAGTTGTTGTTTTGCTTCCCCAAAGTACTTAAGAAAGTCATGAACAACTTCAGCAGAGATCATATCATCCTTTTCAGCATCTTCATGAGTATAAGCAAAGAATCATCATGCATTGGGATGATCTTCATATACAAGTGTTCTCTTCCTCTTAGATTCAACCTCAACACCTTTGTCAAGAAATCCTTTTGCAAAACCACCAGGAACATACGTACATGACTTGTAACCCTAAGAGGTTGAATATTTTATCTTTGGGGACAACAATTTAGGGTTTAAAAAAAAAATTGTTGACTCGGGCCAGAACGTAATTCGTTCGAGTACAACAAATACCCAAGAAATAAAGTCCTTCAAACATTTTGAAAACAGGACCTAAAAACAAAATTTAGGACATTATGCAACAACTTCTTTTGACTTAACCAATACTTGATCTTAGCGAATCTGTCAACACAAGTTTAGCTATGGACGATAAGAAAATAGCTTAACTTAAAAGATGCAAGCAACAAGTATACCTGTTTTTAACACTACTTACTCAACAGGATTTTATATGAGTAAATTCTCGAACCTTGTGATTAATTAGCACAAGTACGAGCCATAGGCTCATTACGAGGTTTATGTCTTTGGTTAAGTTTGTTTTTCCTATTAGACTCAGAGGGGGATCATGTTTGACATGAGAAATTATCATAAAAATTACTGTCATCAAAATAAGAGACATAGTTAGAGTTCTTACCAGAAGTGTCTTGACATGAGGAAGAGGATAATCTGTCGACAAGATCTTTATATCTTCCAACTATCTTTTTAATATCTTTTCTCATCTTATTGATTTTCCTTCCTTCTGGGATGACTCTCTCAATAGGATCAACGTTGCTTTCAGAAACACAATGGTTAACTTCCTTAGGATGATGTTTATTAAGACGTCTATTCTACCTGTGAACGTTGAAGAAACTCACTATACTGACATTCTTGGTAGCATTCACATGATAGGTACAAAAACCAATTGGCTCAATCATACGTATGTCAGTCACACCTTTGAGAATCAAATCTAGGGTGTGTCGAATTTGAACTAAGGAGTCTTTATTCAACTTAGGGTTTCTCTTTGTCTAACAGAACTCTTGGTCTCACAGACGAGACATACCTTTTGATCATAAGAATGATTGGAGGAAGTCGTCTTAATATCATCATCAGAATATTTGTGCTTTTTACAGAATATCCTAAGTTTGGTGGGATTATTAGGAACACCTGTTTTTACTTCTGAATGTAAAGCATCAGAAGTTCTTGGTATATTAGATTGCTTTGAACAACCTTGAACAGAGAGTTTATTCAAATGGCGTTCAATATCCAAGGCATCCTTTTTTAGGCTGGCCTCAAGAGTTAAGCACGAAGAATGATCTTCAGCATTACCATGGACTTTGCAATCTCTTACAACACCAAGAAGAACATTGACATGGTGTTTTAGCTGATCCAATCTGACAGCTTGAATTCTAACAAGATTTAGAATCAAATTACTCTCTTCAGTTGTATCCCACTCATTAGAAGACAAGGTATCTTTCGAAAGGAGATCAACAACACACCTGCCATTGTTTGTCTGTCTTGTCGAACCACAAGGTTTTTCTATATTCAAGATAGAATAGCTTTTCTCTTTAATAGAATTAGACGAGAGAGAATCTTTATTACTGGTGACGCGTTTATCAGAGATAGTACTCTTTCCCATAGAGTCAGATCACTACAAACACAGACTGATGAGGTCTTAAATGTGTTTGCCTGCTCTGATACCAATTGAAAAAGCGGGGGTCTAACAACACCACCCAATATTTCGATTAGCAATCTGTATGGACTAACTCCAAAATACTTTGCTAGAGAATCAACTAGACAGTCAGACTCAATCTAGATAGAAATTATCTCAAGGAGTTACTATCTCAATCTCTCGATTTGATATTTACTCATGCAAATAGAAATCTGCGAGTCTTTATCAAAGAGAGATAACTTGGACGGTACCAAAAACCAATGTCCAAGGATCAATCAACTACAATCAACAACCAAAGGTTGGATTAGAGAAGTTGATGATCACGAACGCACAACATGTATTATTTCAATTATATAAAATATAATGCGGAAAAGAAATAACACATACACCAGAAATTTGGTTAACGAGGAAACCGCAAATGCAGAAAAATCCCGTGACCTAGTCCAGATTGAATACACACTGTATTAAGCCGCTATAGACACTAGCCTACTGCAAACTAACTTCGGACTGGACTATAGTTGAACCCCTATCAATCTCCCACTAATACAAGGTACAGTTGTACTCCTACGCCTCTGATCCCAGCAGGATATTGCGCACTTGATTCCCTTAGCTGATCTCACCCACAACCAAGAGTTGTTGTAACCCAAAATCACAGACTTGATAATAAACAGATCTGTCTCACACAGAAAAGTCTATTAAAGGATAAATATGTCTCCCACAGATAAACCCTAGGTTTTGTTCCGTATTTAGATATAAAATCAAGGTAACATGAACCAATTGATAATCCGGTATTATATTCCTGATGAACAGCCTAGATTAATCAATCACCTCTCTACAATCCTTCTTAACTACACAAGCGGATTGTCGAGGAATCACTAACAGCGAGACGAAGATGTTTGTGACTTCTTTATCTTGCCTATCGGAAAACTCTCACGATCTCAATCCAATCAATCGATTGTACTCGTACGATAGAAGATGCAAGATCAGATCACACAACTACGATAAAGTAGTATCGGTCTGGCTTCACAATCCCAATGAAGTCTTTAAGTCGTTAACCTGATATTAGAGAAGGAAATCAAAGGTTAATGGAGATCGACTCTAGCGGGCGCACTAGTAGCACACAGACATGTGGGGATTAGTTTTGCACAATGCTAGATGTCTCCTTTATATAGTCTTCAAATCAGGGTTTTTTCTTAGTTACAAAGCAATCCTTATTCACCATTAGATGAAAACCTGATTTAGATTCAAGCTAATATTTCTCAACCGTTAGATCGAAAACTAAGCTTGTCGCACACACTTGGGTAGACGTTTACTGGGTTCGTGAAAACCATGCCCAAACGTGTACGTGTATGATGGTTCACCATAGTAACCCAAAAGGTTAACCATATGAGCATTTCATATTAACCTTGTTCTTCTTCACCATAACTAGTTCAATTGATTCAAATGAACTAGTTACAGAGTTGTTCAATTGCTATGAGATCTTATGTAACTACACAAGAAACAATTGAAGCAAAGATGATTTGATTCGATTGAATCGGCTCATGAACATTATATCCACGGTTTTCATAAAGCATTCCTTAGTAATTTAATGTTTCATGTTCAAAGCACATCTTTAGACCATAACCTCTTAAATTCACAAACAAGTTCGCGGACTTAAGTTAATCGGTTGAGTTTCCCAAACTCAGCAGAAATTCTCGGAAAGAGTACTTCCGCCAGTTCGCGGACTGAGTTCGCGGACTAGACACACAAACGAGTATTTGGAAAATCTCAGCATAAATTCTCGGTCGAGAACTTCCGACAGTTCGCGGACTTGGCAAGCCAATTCCACAATCCTCCCGATTTCTCTTGATCAACAAAGTTTGAAAACTTTGGTTCAAGGAATACATGGTTATGTAATCTAAACTCTTATTTCAATCATTGAGACATTCTCAGAGGACGCTATGTAGCCGTTATTCACAGACCGATTCACGTCAGAGCAATTCTCAAAGTGATTGAAACTTTTCATGACTTTCGTCACTAGGTGAAGATAAACTTGATCAAAGCGAAACGCTTTACCAATACACGATTTCTAGATAAAAGATAAGCAATGAATGCTTGGCTCGAAATGTTAAATGTGTATGATCTAGTCTATATAGAATACGACTTTTGTCTCATAAGAAGTAGGAGATAGAAGAGATAGACTTTTGAGTGATAGATAAGTTCAAGTCTCCACATACCTTTTTGTTGATGAAGTTCAACGGTTCCTTGTATTGATCTTCGTCGTTGTATGATGAATCTCCATGAAGTCCTTGTGCTCAACTACACTTTTCTATCCTAGTCCGAGACTTAGCTATGTAGGCTAGAAATCAAGACTTATAGTTTTGATCACTAACATTGACAAACATGCTTGAGATAGAAACGCATGCGAGGTTGACCGAGCTATGCTCTAACACATAGGCATCCTCATTGTCAACATATCTAGCATAGTCAATGTGTTTGGTTTGATCTTCAATCGACAAAGGCTCTCCTCTTTCTCTCGCGCAAGACATCACCCTCACAAGGCTCTTCAAATGATCCTCCTATTTCCAATTAAACAACAAACATATAATAGAATGATTCGATAATGTAATCTTAAAACAATAAGAGCAACTCTAAAATATTTACAAAGAACTTAAGACTTGTTGCTAGGTTTTTCGATTCCATCTTCCTCTTACGATCCAATTGTTCAGCAGTCATTTCCCTAATCACAGTAGGATGAGCCCAACCCAAGTACCACGGCATGTATCTCTCATGAGCTTCATGAACTTCGGTCACCTCGTCCAAAAGACTCGTATCGACTTTACGGTAACGTCTTCCGTTCCAATGATCGTTAACTGGCGCTGGAGCGTAACGGACGTCAATACCTTTTTGGGACGTGTTATACTCCTCCCTTACCACATTAAAGAACGGCTGAGCATCGAAATGTGGTTCTTCACGGACTAACCCAATTGTCGCATTACCCGATGTGGATCGTACATTGAAAATCCATGGGTGCACATCAAGGGACCGTCGTATAATGAAACTTCATCTCTCCTTTCGATCAAACCTTGATTTCTAGCATCTCGATACGGATCAAATATTACCTCTTTCGCAGTCAATTTGTCCAAGCCGATTCGCACGTTAATAAGCAGCTGAGGCATATCCTTATCCTTAGCACCCTTAAACTGTATCTTTGTCCTCTTGGCTTATCAATCGCAAGATTCTCATTCACTTTGACGTAGGGGTTGGCTTTCACTAAAGTAGGGAAGTGCTCATATATCCAAACCTATGCAAGCACAAAGTTTAGTAAGAATCTTACATTACGAGCATTTTGCAAATATAAATGATTTAGACAATAAAATTACCTGGAAGAGACATAGATTTGCATTGACTTGTGCAGTGAGTGCCCTTGAAGCCTTTATCAACTCATTGTTCAAGTAGGAGACCACCGCAGTATCCCAAGAATACTCATGCATCTGATCCAAGGGATGCAATAGTTGAATATACCTGGCGTCGACCAAGCTTCCGGAACTGTCGGGGAAGATACATTTTCCCAGGACGTGTAGAAAATAAGCGGACGCGGTATCATTAATTCGCACCAAGTCCACCCTTCCTTCCTATCATAGATTTCCTTGGTCCCAGAGAATGTGTCCCTCAACTTCTTCAGATTAAACTTCTTGCTTAGATGACCCTCCTTCATCACAAGCATAGACTCTGTCTGAACCTTATTCCAACCGAATAAATCTTTGGTCAATTTTAAGATCTCCTCCCAAGAAATGCTATTATCGAAGCCCTCACTAATTGCTTTTCCCTCAACCTCGAGGCCTAGAATTTGATGAGCATCATCGGGAGTTATCGCCATCTCACCGAATGAGAATAACATTGTATCAGTCTCTCCGTAGAACCTTTCACAGAATGCATATATGGTAGCTCTATCATACTCAACATTCGAGCTCTCCACCGCAGGCCACAACCCGGAGTTCTTGACAATCGCTTGCACCTCGTCACATTCCTTGTCAAGTAGCCAATTTTTAATCACTGAACATGAAGCTTGGCGCCTCAAGAGACGGATGGCATGCTTGTGATCCTAAATACAAAAGACACAAAATAAAAAAAGAAATACAAACACTTGAATCAAATTTAAGATAGATACACTTAAATAAAAAGCAAATTTGAGATTACTTACAACAGTATTTTGGATTTCACATGCTCACGCGTCTTTGTATCCAAAAAGAACATCTCCACCATCTTCTGGGGTCCCCTTTAGAGACTCACCTGGTTTCAGTTTAACCTTCAAGTGACGGGGAGGCATGTGTGAATCAGCTGGTTTAGTGATAACCCTCTTCTTCTTTCCGGTTTCAGTTGAAGTTGAAGCTTGGGTTTGTTGATCATTAGCTTGAGTTTGTTCTCCATCTTCTTCTTATTCTTCTTCTTCTTCCTCTTCAACAATTTTATCTTATCTATCCTTATCTTTATCTCTGTTACCATCACCATCATCATCATCATTACCTCCTCCAATAGGTAGCATGTCTTCATCGCCATCATCATCATCATCATCATCATTGTTGCCTCCTCCAGCGGCCGGAGTTCTTTCAACATCATCATTATCATCATCTCTTTTACCATATGGATTCCCTTGGTCTTCATTTGGAGTTTCGTCTGAATCATTTGGTTCTGTTGGTGGTTGGGAATCATTCGGTACATAGATCTTGAGCGTTCCCAGCACAATGAATGCCTCTCGATGTGTTGCAGTCAAGAGTTTCTCACCAACACGAGGAGGTTTTGAAGGAGGAGTAAAAGCTTTCTTATTTGCCTTTTGCAACCTGAACAAGAACAAGTAAGAAAAAATTCATAAGTCGGCAGGATCGACATATATAACCAATCCGGCGGAACCATGGTCGGAAGGGTCGATATCTAAACTACATGCCGGCTAAAGTATATTCGGCAGGGTCTTATTAAAATAACCTTCCGGCTTAAAACAACTATGAACACGGGATTTTCAACATCAATAGTCGGCAGGGTCTATAATCAAAACAATACCGGGTAACATAAAGTCGGCAGGGTGATATTCAAATACCATTCTGACGTTTAAAATTTAAGGCATCAGGAGACGCAAACTATTTTCAAAACATCCGGCAGGGTAAAAATTTATAACACACCGACTATGAAAAAAAAAACTACCGTCGGCAAGTTCCTAGGTTGAATAACTTGCCGACCCTGTAAGAGCAGTTACAGATACTAAACAGCCGTCAAGATCTTCAACCTAAGAGCTTGCCGACTAACCCTAAACATGAAAAGTCGGCAAGGTCGTGGAACAAACACCTTGCCGGCTAAATAACTGCAAATTCAAAAACACGATTTTTCTGACCTAATTTGACATGCAAACATGAAATTGAAGTACTGGAGTGAGTTTAAATAGGCCCTTACTTTCTTAATCGCACTATTTCTTTGGTTTCAGCGGCGTTGATTTCTTCTTCTTCGACGGTTTTTTTCTCCACTTTCCTTTGAACTAAATTTGCAAATCCAGGGTTATATTCATTGGGTTTTCGATTAGCTTCTTTCATACGAGTAGCCTTCCTCCGTGGTGGTTCCATGTTTGAAGATTAATCGGAATTTTCGAATCGACGATTATGACGGATTAATCGACGAGTTTCGGTGGTGGGGATGGAGGAGGGCCGGTAAGGTGTTTGAGGAGGAGAAGAAGAAGAGTAGAAGATGAAGTGAAAAAAATAAACTGATTTAGGGTAATAAGAATTATAAAGGGTAAGGGTAGTATTGTAACTTCACCCATTAGGACTCCCCCTTAGCCCTTAAAAAGAGTCCACTTAAAATTGGGTATACCCCAATTAATCTGGGTATACCCCAACGCCAGGTTCTTCAAGTCTTCGAGTAATACTTGTAAGTCTCATATCCTAATAACTTTCTAGCTAACCTATACGAAGTTGACTCTATTAATACTCAAGCGACTTTTTAAATGAGTTTTGGTTCACTAATATATGACAACCAAACTTGACATACCAACACTTGGTGGGTTCAACTGAGCAATGCTCTAACAAGGTCAAATAGAAAAAATAAATAAAAGTATGACTTTTTCTGAACAGAATGAGTATTATCAATTAATATATTTTTTTCTTATACAATGAAATTAATTTTTATAAAATAAATATTGTGCATTATGTGTATTTTTTTCACGTAAATCAATAACAGATTTTTTACGGTAAAGTATTTAATATGTATTTGAATTTCTAATTTGAACTACATAAATTAGAATCTTCATGAAATTTACAAATTTTATGAGGGTAAAATGGAAAATAGATAATATTGAATATATTTGAAATTCAAATATATAGTTACTAGATAGTGATAAAACAAACATAAATTTAAGAAACATTATATAGTGGATTCTATATGAGATAGAGGTAAACCTCTATGTAGAACCCTCTAACTACATAGAGGAAAAAACAAACATATTGTTACACTTTTGAGTCTCCTAGATATCTATAGATTGACTTAACACGTGGAGTTCTCACTCATGCAAATTTTTTTCTTTTTTATAGTTCTTGATTTTTGATTCATGATCTGATTTCATTTTATAGTCTTATCTCATCTAGTGTATTTACTGTTTGATTTATGTTTTAAACTTACAATCCATTAATGGTTGTGGAACCATACTAATGGGTTTACCAATTTTCATAACATTAGTGTTATAGTTACTTCCTATCAGTTTACTCTTTTCAATCTCCCATGCATTTCTTCTCTCGATTTGAAACTCTCTAATGGTTTTCTAGATTCTTTTCAGGTCTCCTAACTTTTTTGTGGGATCCAGTGGTGCTTTATATTCAGTATGTGGAATGTCTATATTTCAAAAACAGTGGTGTTCAAAAGATTACAGCTCACAGAAGTGGTGCTAACCATAATCTCTGTGATGGTCCTTATCAGTAGTATAAGTCTAGGAGATTTCTTATATCAAAACCAAGCTTGTAGGTTCAGAAAACCCATTACAGCCTCCAACATAAACCAATATTCAGTCAGATACCCCATTTTCCCATATTTTCAAATTCAGAAACTACCCCCTAAACAGTTCCGTACAAGTAGCCAGAGAATAAGTCTTAACCATATTTGGAGATATACTTTCCATCAAAAACCTATTAATCCAATACAAAAAATCTTTGGTCAATTATTACGCAAAATTTTTTATCATAGGTTTTAGGATCGGTACTTATCGTCCAAGGAAAATCTTTACTCATTCAACAACATTCAGTTTAAATACTACATAAGAGTTTCAAAACCCTAAATGTAGTCAGTTATTGAATAATACCAACTTTGCTTCTGGTAATCTCAAAGAAAACCTAACCATGGCTCCGACTTCTGAAAACCGCATCAATCAAATTTCAAGACAACTCAGAAGGGCTAATATAGAGCTACCAGTAACAAGAAGAACTGTTGGTTCTTCACAAATAGTTCAAGATGCTGCTGAAGAATGGACTTTTGGAATCTTGCGAAAGTTAATGTGGAAAACCAAAATTGATATGAGGATCATAAGGGAGGAAATCAACTCACTGTGGAGAAGCAATAAGAACAAACAGATTCGTGTGATGGGTCATAACTTAATGTTGGTTCGATTGAACTCAGAAGAAGAAAGTGACGCAGTTATCCAAAATGGTCCATGGATCGTGGGAGAAGCTCTTTTTGCTGTTCAAAAGTGTACAAATGGAATCCCTATAACTGATTACAAGTTTACACATCATGTTTTCACAATACAGTTCAAGTATTTAAAGTTGGAACATCTTAATAGTCTGGTTGTAGATGAAGCAATAGGGTTTATGAGGAAGAAAGTATATATACACATCCCAAACTGCAGACCATGTTAAGGATAGAGTGGAGATGAGTCTCAAAGACCCATTACACAGAGGAGGGTGGTGGAACACAACCACTAATGAAAATGTGTGGATCAGATACCATTGGGAGTTGCAGCCAAAGAAGATCTGCCCAAAGTGTTTTGTCATTGACCATGATGATAATAAATGTATGCACACATCTCACCTCTTGTACCTAGACAGCTTGTCAGAAGAAGAATATGAACAATACTTGAGGGATGAAGCAGATGTTTATGAGGGAAATGATGGAGAAAGAAACATGGACAAAGATGTTATGTACTTTGAAGAAGGTTCAGCAGAAACTAATGAGGCACCAAGGCAACCAAAGAGGATGAGGAATTCTGAGCTCAATGAGACACCACTTATGAACCCCCATAATATCCATGTCCAACCTCCGAATGCTAGTGACAACACTAACACTACGGATATGGACAACCACAATAACTCGATGATGGGAACAAATGAATCAGGACATACCACTGCTGAAACCACAAACAACAATCAGGATCAGACCGTGCAGGTATACCTAAAAAATTTTCAACAAGAAACCTCTTACGTATCTCTTATTTTAGTTTTTACTTATTTTACGTCAACAACTGCATTTAATTTTTTTCACCTATTTTTCCCACAATATGCGAATTATATCTTGGAATTGCAATGGGTATGCTGCAAAAGATACCATAAACTATCTGTCTGATATTAACAAAAGGCTCCATCCTGATTCATATTCTTACAAGAAACGAAAATTGATTCTGACAGCAAATAAACTTTTAAGTTTCTTTGCAAGTGGCTTCCCACCAGATGGCTTCCCACCAGGATTTTTTCAATCTCAGTGGAATACAACAAAGAATGATGTTGTTCAAATGGTACAAAGTTTCTTTGCAAGTGGAATGATGCTCCGGAAAATGAATAAAATCAATCTCTATTTGATACCAAAAGTTCAACTACCACAAGAACCTGAAGATTATAGGCCAATAGCCTTATGCAACACAACATACAAACTCATTACCAAAATCATGGCTTTACGATTAAAACCATTGATGGAGAAGATGATTTCACCCATGCAGGAAATATATGTACCTCGAAGAAAAATTGGAGACAACATTACTCTTGCGCATGAAATCATCCATTGTATGAGAAGAAAGAAAACAAGGAAAAGCTACATGGCACTAAAATTGGATATGTCAAAGGCTTTTGATCGCGTAGAATGGTATTTTCTGCGTAGGATCATGGAAGGTTTTGGGTTTACAGATCACTTTTGCAATCTAATACAAGAGTGTGTCAGTACAACGAAGATACAGATAATGCTGAATTGATCACCATGTAATGCCTTCAAACCCAGTAGAGGAATAAGACAGGGTGACCCATTGTCACCCTGTCTGTTCTTACTTACAATGGAAATGTTCACCAGACAGCTAGCTAAAGTTGAAAGCGAAAAGAAGATTCAAGGTATCAAGATCGCAAAAAACGCATCACCAGTTTCACACCTCCTCTTTGCAGACGACTGTCTGCTTTTTGTGAAGGCTGATCTCCACAATGTTGATAATCTTCTACAAATTATAAAGGACTTTGGACTGGCCTCTGGACAGCAGATAAACTTTTAAAAATATGCAGATTTCTTCTCAAAGCACTTACACTCAAGGCATTGCAGGATTTTACTAAGAATATTGAAGATGAAGAAAATATCTCTCGAAGAAAAATATTTAGGAATCCCATTGTTTCTGAACAGAAGGAGAACAACATCTTTCTCATCTCTTGTGGAAGGGATGAAGACAAGATTTTTAAAGTTGAATGGCAAGTTTTTAACTCAATTAGGTAGATCAGTGATGGTTAAGCATGTACTTAACGCCATGCCACCCCACCAAATCGGAGTTCTTAAAATTCCAAAGAAAACAATAAGGAAATGGATGGAGTTCAAAGGAGATTCTAGTGGAATAACCAAGATGGGAAAGGGGTTTATTTTATTTCTTGGGATAGAATCAACACCCACAAAGACAATGGAGGTTTAGGATTTCGTGACCTGGAATGTTTTAACAAAGCTCTACTGGAAAAATCTGTATGGATACTATGTCATAACTCTCATGAACTTTGGGAAAAAGCACTAAAGGAAAAGAACTTCCCAGATACCTCGATTCTACACTCAAAGAGGAAAAAGAACACAATATGGGCATGGCAGAGTATTCAAGGTGAAGTACCATTTTTGCACAAATACAGTTTCTGGTTTCTTGGGGATGGAAATAAGATTTTAACATGGAAAGATAACTGGATAATATGAGCACAAGAACCACCAATCACAACAGCAGACTTCGATTTAGCAGTCAACTACAACACTGTCAGTGATCTTATTGATAAAGAAATAAACACATACAACAGCTCTTCCCAACTGCAGATGTTCAGAAAATTCTTCGTATGAAAATTCCTGCAAATTCTCCAGATAGGCTAATATGGACTCTTACTCGCAATGGATAATTCACAGTAAAGTTTGCTTAAAGGAAATTGGTTGAACTCAAAACCAATATAGCTACTGTGTATGATGCTGAAATGGCATCCTTTTGGAAAAAGCTTTGGAAGTTAAACACACTACCAAGGATCAATAATTTCATATGGAAATGTGTACAAGATATCATTCCATCAAGTGAGCGCATGGGAAGAGTGAAGCATTATAGTGGAGAAATCTGCAGTATGTGTCAACAAAGGATGGAGACTACTAAACACATTATCTGGGAATGTGCTTTAGCTCAAGCTGTATGGACTTGAATTCCAGGCGCAAGAAGAAGTATGGAAGATGAAAATTATAGTGTGGCTCAAATAACTTCTCCAAATTTTATAGTGATTGGACAGTAAAAATGGCAAACGCATGCTGGGAGATTTGGAAGGAACGTTGCAGGAAAGTTTTTGATGGAAAGAAACCCAATCAGATAGAAGTCATACGCAATATACAATATCTTAACAACATGACAGGAGAAGGAATGATTAAGGAAAACACTGGTATGGGTAGTAGTTATAACATAACTAACATTACACTTGCAATTTGGTCACCACCTAATGCACCTTCATACTCTATTTGATGTGATGCTTCCTTTAAAAAAAATCTTTCTGAAACTCATACTAGCATTGGACTAATACTTCGTAACTTTACAGGTGCCTTTGAACGGGGTTGTTGCATCTATGAAAGTGGACACCTAGATGCGGAGCGCGCAGAGGTGGAAGGTCTGTTGCAAGCTATATGATGGGGAGAGGAACTTAAACTGCAACACGTTTGTTTTGAGATTGATGCACTGAATGTGGCAGCAACAACAAATATAGATTATAAAAAAGTCGGATGGGAATCACAAGCTCTCATTCTTGATATTATTGGTTTTTTAAGAAAGCATCCATTATGGACTTGCAAAATTATCAGTAGGAAATTAAATAAACCAGCACATAGTTTTTAAACTCGTACGATTCACGAGTCAAATCGTACGAGTCGCTTCAATTTGGTGAAAATCGCTTCAACTCGCACTCATGAATCGAATCTGCCTCAAAATTGGAAGATTCCTCAAGAATATACGATCTTGACCATGTTGACTAGTCCACTCACGTTTCTTGTTTGAAATAAATAATAACATGGGAAATTATTGCTTGATCCTATTTTATGTGGTCCCAAGTTAGTTTGGTCCAGCAACAAAAGGGAAATTTTGTTTGGTCTTTATTTATTCAAAAATATTAAAGTATCTAAAATACTATTTTTCTCTCTTATTTTCTTTCTTCTTCACGTGATTTTCTTTTTTGGTTTTCTCTCTTTTTTCTCTGCTAATTTCTCTCTCTTCCTAACATTAATAGATAAAAAACTTAAAAACTAAATATCTCTCAAAATATAAGTCAAAAAGTAATAAATTTTATATATTCGGAAAGGTCTCGACGAGATCTACATAACGAGTACTTATTATCCTATGTTTCAAAAAAAAACAAAAAAAAAACAAAAAACTGTATAATAGTCGTTCATATCCGAGAATGAACACTATTTTGGAACATGGTAGTTCATTCTAGTTCTAGCTTTTCATTTCGTAGAATGAACTCGTATATACTAGCAATTTGTTCTGTAAAATAAACTCATAATAGTAGTTCATTTTGAAGAATGAAGTCGCAATGGTAGTTCATTATTATAGTTCATATTGTAAAATGAACTCGTGATAAATGTTCTTATTTTTGAATGAACTCATAATGGTTGTCCATATTGTAGGATCGATAATTCATGTTGTACAGTGAACTCGTAATGATAATTAAGAATGGTAGTTCATCTCGTGAATGAACTCGTAATAGTTGTTCATTATTGTAGTTCATATTATATAAAATGAATTCGTAAATGATAGTTCATATTGTAGAATGAAATAATAGTTCATTATACCAGTTCATTTTGTAGAATGAAGTCGTATGTTTGTTTGTACCGTGTATAAAATACACGAGAAGCCCGTTAGCCCGTGAAGGAAGATTAGTGTCAGGAGTTACGCATGTCAGATTAATGCCAGGAGCCATGCAAGGAAGGTTAATGCCAGGATTTACGCATGGGAGATTAATGTCAGGATTTACGCATGGCAGATTAATGTCAGGAGCCATGCAAGGAAGGTTAATGCCAGGGGTTACGCATGGCACATTAATGCCAGGAGGCATGCAGGGAAACTTAATACAATTTGTTCCTACCTGACAATTAGGGGAGACCCTGATTCGCAATTATATAAACGGAGGGAAATGTAATTTTGAGGGGGAGAGCGAAGAGAGACTACTGTAATTCTAATATCAATAAAATACCACCCCCAAAGGGGATTCGTCCGTGGATGTAGGCAAACCATGCCGAACCACGTTAAATTTGTGTCTGTCATTCTTGACTATTTTCTGTTATTAGGCCTGTTTCCATCAACAACACCAAAATCATCGTGTTTAGTGCCTGGAAATATTACATTGGCGCCGGCTGAGGGAGAGAGCGAAAGAAGCGTGCTTTCCCATATAAGAAAAGTACCGCAAAAACTTAGAAGTTGTGTCCGTGAAGAAGATGTTCGTGGTCTTCAACAGCAGACTGGTGGCATCCGTTCGAAGTTAAGGAAAAAAAAAAGAGCTTTCAGATAGCAGATCTCGTGGTAACTCCGAACAAGTCCTGCCAAAAGAAAGATGGGAACTTGAAATAGCTCCGACAAAATTGGCGTTCAACTGGAGTATTTTCCTTGTCCTTGTTCCTAATTAATGGTGGAAGGTGAAGCACACACGTAGAAACCTCGTGGACCGAAGCTTCACCATAAAATCTCATTCTAATAATGTTCCCACAGCTACAAAGAAGAAACTGTCGTCCGCCATCAAGAGCCTTTAATCCAATATTCCATTAAATATTTGGGGCCATGGTATTAATTACAGTAGTAACCCTGCTAGAGTCGTGATCAATCTCATTCAGTACCTCGTCATCTGACAGCTCAGCCAACAAAGGACACACACCGGTCGACATCAGCACTGGATTCCACGTCATGGACCTGATCCAGTCAGCAACATCTCGTCAGCATCAGGTGCCACGTCAGCAGCACCCAATCATCACCCATTTGACTGTGCAATTTTATGACATGTCAGCATCCAGTTTTCTGCCATGTCAGCAATACTGTCCAGTCAGCGTATATTGTCTCAGCACGCGCGCTTTGTTCAAATCTTGTTTCGTCAATAACTTCTTCGTTTTAAGTCCGAATTAAGTGATTTTTGACTCGTAAGAATCGTCTTTCGATTCCCTATAACATGGAAGCAAGAGTTCCTGTGTTCGAGAAACTTTTATGTACATTTGGAGCAGCGATATGATCGAGTTCGAGGTTTGTGGATAACGACATGATCAAGTTCGAGGTACGTGGATAGCGACATGATCGAGTCTGAGATGAAGATTGCTTAGACCCTTCAATATTTAGCCTTGCATCACATCGCAAGCACCTAAAATCACCTTGCACGTGAGCACATATGTCTTGCTCTTATCGCAAGCATAAAATCTCGCCTTGCACGCGAGTACAAAGACTTGCACCTAGGCAAGCATAAAGTCTCGTCTCAACCACGAGCCCAATGCCCGATATTGGTCCAAAGACTCGTACTCAACACAAGCAACAGCCAGCCTGCCCGAGCAGCGAGCGCTTCAGCCTTGTTACGTTGCGAGCAAAAATCCTTGCCCCAACTGCAAGCACACTACATTTAACTCAAGTCTCGACTAGCTCTCGAACATCACAAGTCCACCACGTGGCAAAAAGTCTCGCCTAGCACGTGAGCAAATTTTTTGGCAGGTAATTACAGTTGGGGGCTTCTCTGTAATATTCCACTCACGCTTGGGGGCGAGTTACGTCATCAACGGTCGACGCAGAAGGAAAGACTAACTTCTTAACCCCCAACAAGTTGGAGGTTAAGAGGGGGCGATGTTTGTACCGTGTATAAAATACACGAGAAACTTGTTAGCCCATGAAGGAAGATTAATGCCAGGAGTTATGCATGGAAGATTAATGCCAGGAGCCATGCAAGGAAGGTTAATGCTAGGAGTTACGCGTGGGAGATTAATGCCAGGAGTTACGCATGGCAGATTAATGTCAGGAGCCATGCAAGGAAGGTTAATGTCAGGGGTTACGCATGGCACATTAATGCCAGGAGGCATGCAGGGAAACTTAATACAATTTATTCCTACCTGACAATTAGGGGGAGACCCTGATTCGCAATTATATAAATGGAGGGAAATGTAATTCTGAGGGGGGAGAGCGAAGAGAGACTACTGTAATTCTAATATCAATAAAATACCACCCCCAAGGGGATTCGTCTGTGGATGTAGGAAAACCATGCCGAACCATGTTAAATTTGTGTCTGTCATTCTTGATTATTTTCTATTATTAGCCATGTTTCCATCAACAACACCAAAATCATCGTGTTTAGTGCCTGGAAATATTTCTGGGTGCAAACAATGTTATTTAATCCTAGCTAAGAGTTCACTTTTTAGAATGAACTAGCTAGTATGATAGTTCATTAAAGTAGTTCATTTTGTAGAATGAACTCGTATAATAATTCATTTTATAGCTAAAGAATAAGGTAAAAATTAAAAGCCCCGAAATATAGCAACAATGGTACTCGTTGGAAAGCTCTCGTCGAGGACTTTCCGAAGATATTTCCGTTTTAAGTATACTAGTTTTTCACCCGTGCGATGCACGGGTCTGTGTCTGGGTATGGACTATGGAATGTCGGATTATAAAAAATTAACACAATCAATATGATGACCCTAAATATCAATAAAACATCCAATTAACCAATGACGCAATAGAAATTCTTTCAAAAATGATATGGTTTTTTTAGTCAAACATTTTCAAGACTATAAATTAAAAAAGTTATCGTTCCAATTTTGAGAAAAGAAGTCATCAATAGCATGACATGTCAGATCTTCAAAAATCTCGTTCATCTGCTTGATTTTATCCATAAATTTATTTCTATCATGTCATGTGATTCTCTTGGTGTTTTCTTTCAGGATTTTCCCGCTCTTTGGAATCTACTCAATCCTAAATCATTTTCATATAGAAATCATCAAATACAAAATAAATTAGAATAAATATAAACTGATACTGTACATATATATAGTGTGTACATGAACTTCATGTATGGCGGGTGTATTTAAACCCGTGGATTCTCATGAATTATGCATATGTATTTTAAAGTCGTGAATACATTGTTTTCACCGTTGAAGAGTACTCTGTGTACCATTTCAGCTCAAATTGGATTCAAATCAAGTGATTATATGTAAATTGGGCGTAAATATGTATTTATGTGTGTGTACGTGTACCTTGGAACTATAGGATGACCCTCCAAATGATCAGCAAGATCATCAAATCAATACGTACTAAGAGAATGTAATAATTCTACTAAAATGTAAAATGAAACATGGATTATGATCATGGACTTCAAGTATCGATGTATATCGTCTTAAATAGGAATCATATTTTCATCTATGTGCGACTAAGATTCGACCGAAAAGCTACTAACATTGGTGCTTTACGAAGGAAAAAGGGGATTCATTCACAAAGCCCATCTACTAAGATATGGTCCGGCTTTGAAACTTTACGGTGATTTACAGATAAACTGACGCGGAGAATATGCTTATATAATAAATCAATAAAAAAAACTAATTAATGAAGAGAAATTATGATTATAAAAATTCAATAAACTCGTGTTCCTAAAAATGAAAACCTCGTGCGCATAGTTTTCTGGTGGTTTAATGGTCTTCTTTTGAAATTTTTTTCTCTAACAAACCTCAAGATAATTTTACATGCAAAACATCAAATATTTAATTCAAAATTAAATATATGTAATGAAATATTTTCTCGTTTTTGATAACCACAATGATGTTTTTGATCAGTGAAGTGCAATATTAGGTTTCCAGGAACAGATGTATGTTTTCCGTTAAAGTGGAAACAGAAAGTCTACTATAACTATTATATTCTCTTTAATCTTTTCTCGGAGATTTTCATACCGACTTTATGAGATAACCACGGGAATGAGCGTATGTATGGATTTGTATCCGGAAACTATAAAAGTTTCTCCAATGGAATGTGTGTGAGGATAAATTTATAAATCCACATAGGATACATATCAATTTTCTCTAAAAACCTTCTCCAACCCTAACTTCTTAAATGAACGTGGAGTGACGTGGTTATCCTATCCTAGTCATTCACCTTGACAATGTCTTCCTATCCTACTCATTTTTATGTTAGTGAAATAAGTTATAAAACAAAAATAGAATAATTGTTAACCAATTATTAAATGACACTTAAGAAACAAATGATTAAAATTGATTTGGATTGGAGATGAATTTTTTTAATTCCCAATATTTAGAAATCTATATCTATATAAGGGAATTTTTGCCAAGAGAAAGTCAAAAAAATGTTGACACATATGAAATAAGCACATCAAACATTGAAGAAGCTCTAAGACATGGGTCCGTATCTTCTGTGCCAAAGGCAATATGAGCCACCTGTGCCAAGCCAATGAAATCGCGCCACGTATTCCTCTTTATTTTTAATATCAAAACCGGATATAATTTCCTTAATCCACTCTTCTCGGTTTGGAAACAGTATCAAAACGGATTCCGTTAATGAATTTGGGAGAGAGAATATAAATAGATTATTTTTTATAGTTAAATTTATCAGATTAATTTATTTTCATTGCTATATAGACTACATTTGCTTCAAAAAAAAAAAAGAGTTCAGGCGTTTGTTAGTGTGGCAGTCTTTCAGTTTCACTTAGAATCTGATCTACCTACCGCTAGGAAGTGATAATGCACAATATATCAAAATTTTTAAATTATAAATATAACAATTTGAAATCAAAATTTTTGTATTAAAAGCATAAATATAACAATTTAAAAATTTCTAAATTATCTTATTAATTGAAAGACAGAATATAATTGCATCAATATCCTGCTCCTTCACTCATTGGTAGCTGCGGGGATGTAGGTTATTCAACTGCTCGTTGCCTTGTCTTGTTTGTAGTTGCACTTGTTCCTGCAAATCATTATAAAAATGTACACATAATTAGATATACAAATATCAATTTGAACTAACTTGCTAATTAACTTATATAAAACAGCTTCTATGAAGCGCACAAGCTTCAATGACCCAAATCCTTGACGTAACAAGGTTCTCTTTTCAGTAGCAAGGTCCAATGAACAAATGTTTGAGGGGAACAGGGAAGACAAACAAATTCATCAACTGTACCTGTAAGAAGTTAACCATGCCATTGGAATGTTGTTGATAATTGCTTGTAGTATTGTAGCCTCCACTACCTCCCGTATACCATTGCTATTATATTAATAATTAAAATTAGTTAAATGACCATGTATCATCGAAACATGAGATGTACAATTGAGTTCACAATCAGCATGCGTACAAAAATGAAAACAGTCGTGAAAAGTATATTACCGGCACATTGTTTGAAGGTAGAGTTGTCTGTAACATAGGATTACTATAGATAGGTACAGACGTCAATGTAGGCATGGTTCCCATATAGAAATCATGCGAAGGCAGAGACATGGGTAGGTGCATCGGTAGCTCATGGCTACTACGTTGAGGTATCAATGTCGATGACGGCATCGGCAACATTTGACTGCTATATATTCCCATGGTTCCAGTAAATGAATTTGGTTCCTGAGACATGAATAAAAATGTTTAATAACTAACAAGAATGAACTAAATTATTTAGCCTTGATAATGGATGATTGATTAAGAAATGAACTTTGTATCCAATCAAATCAATCAAGAAAATATAATTTTACCTGTTGGATTTGATGTGGAAGTGCAGATGGGTGTTCATGAGGATCTAAAACTGTCTGTCGAGGTTTTTTTGGTTGTGTAGCTCTTTCTAAAGCGGTTTTTGGCCTAACGGAAGTAGTACCAGTTGCCTTCTCTTTTGTTTTAATCCCCTTTACTACTGCTTGATAGCTATTATGAATAGCAGTGACAACTAGCTTTGGGTCATCGCTAGTTTCCGATGTGATGTCTTTGTTTATTGGGTCTTCCTGAATTGTAAGTCCCCTCAAACTTGCATCAACTTCCTTCAACGTGGTATCCAGTCCTAGTTTGGCAATTTCATATACCTCTTCAGACTCAGCTGCCCTTGTTGCTAGTTGAATATATGATCTACACAACTCTCTATATCTCCTTACGACATTTTCCCTTGACTCTCTTTTTTCATGAAGATTTGAACCGATTTTCGTGCTAACGCACTTAATATCTTTTGTCCATCTCTTCAAAATATACTGATCAGGAATGCTCTTAATATCCTTTACACAAAGGATTTTTAAAGCATGTGAGCACAAGTAACCAGCAAATTCAAATTTCCTGCAGCTGCATGAAACATTATTATTTTTCGAGTCATAAATGACTGTGCGGTGGTATTTTTTCCCATGTGGAATAACTTTATATTTACTTAATGTTTCACTTTCACCATCGTTAAAGCAGCTAAAGGAATAATCATGAGCTCTACATAGTTGTATCTGGAACAACTTGAATACTGCTGGTGTATAAACACTTGCTGCATGCTTCAAAATTTTTACTGGAAATGATAATGTAGGAGTACTTTGGCTCGCTCTAAAATCCATCCTTTTTTCTTCGTAACGACGATCATCCACTAGTCTTTCAAAATTCTCGAAAAAACGCAATAGATCATACTTGTAGCTGACATATCTTTTTACAAGACTATTTAAGCTTTCGCTGCGTTGAGTGGTGGTTATTTCAGCACAAAAGGTGTCTCGCCCATAAACTAGTGCCCATTTTTCCTTTAGATCATATAATCTTCTTAGCCAATCATTTCCATTGAGATTGTATTTTTCAAGCATCTTAAACCAAGCATTTGTAAATTCTTCTTCATCCTCGTAATCATAGACACAATTTGTGAAATCAGTTGCGAAGTTGGTAAATTTATGAAACACGTGGCTAAGATGCTTTGCAGCATTTTGATAAATATGCCAAATACACAACCGATGACATGATTCTGGCCACTGTGAAGCTAATGCTTTAGCCATTGCTGCGTCTTGGTCAGTGAAAATACTTTTTGGCTTTTTTCCAGACATAGCTTTGGAAAAAGTATCAAACAACCAGATAAAAGTTTCTGCAGATTCATCATATAATAATGCAGCACCAAAAATAATTGATTGTTTATGATGATTCACTCCGACGAACATGGCAAAGGGTCGTCCTTCTTTGTTTTTCCTGAAAGTAGTATCAAAACATACTACGTCGCCGAACAGATCATAATCTAACATCATCCTTGCATCAGCCCAGAAAATGTTAGTTATCAAATCATCTTCATCAACTTGTATAGCAGAATAGAAATTAGGATCATTTACTTGCATTTTTTGTAGATATTCTAATACACCACCTGTCTCTCCATATTTTATTTTTCTTGTTCGCTTAGTACGTAAATAATTTTTATGATCAATAGGTATAAACCCAAGATTCTCACGACCACCAGCTTGTCTACTCATAAACTCAAAAGCCTCTTTAGGAGCAATTCCTGAACTATCAGCCATATCAGCTTGAGCTGCATTTGCGATATTTAGCTTTCTGTGTGACCTAAAAAGATGAGACTTACTAGGAGTTGTAGTCACATGTGTATGATACGGAAAAAATTTACTAACACGATACTTACAATCGGGTGTGCGATTAATTTTCATTTATGCTAGGCACCCAAACCTCGTTTCTGCTCGGTGATTTTGTACAGTATCATCGCGTTTATCTTCTTCGCGGGTACCTTGGGCTGAACAAACCTAAAGTCTGTCTCTCAATTTGCCATCTTGGAATAAATGTGTTCTACTTTTCCTAACACTAAAACCCATCATAAAAGCATGTGCATTATAAAATTTGAATGCATCATCTTCGGTTCCGAACTCCATTCCAACGACAGGAATTTCTTCTTTTCGTATTCTAAAATGCATTAAATCGACGTTTCTAGTATTCGTTGGCTCTTCAATACTTTCATCAACATTTCTAGTATTTTCTGGCTCTTCAATAAGTTCATCAGTTAAAGAAGTGTTTAAATCTATACCTTGATCAAAATCCAATCTTCGATTAGTTTGACTTCCTTCTATAAACTTATCCGCAGGGCATGCGTTCTACAGCATCAAAATACAAAACATAAATTAGCATATGAAATCTAGAAACAACATACATATTTTGACTGGGTAAAATATACAATATGATTAGTATTCATATAAGTAGTACCTCCAGATCATCAGGCTCCATAAAACTCAACTGTTTGTGTTTTTTTTTTCTTAGCATCATGAACGAAGTATATAAAAGTAGATATATAGTGTATATATACGGTCAAATATTTTTTATATTTTCTATTTATATAAAAATAACAGAAAATAATCTATTTATATTCTCTCTCCCAAATTCATTAACGGAATCCGTTTTGATACTGTTTCCAGACCGAGAAGAGTGGATTAAGGAAATTATATCCGGTTTTGATATTAAAAATAAAGAGGAATACGTGGCGCGATTTCATTGGCTTGGCACAGGTGGCTCATATTGCCTTTGGCACCGAAGATACGGATGGACTCCTGAATTACTTATTTAGTGACTCTACCATACTAGTGAATTATAGCTGAGTGATATATGAAATTAGTTTTTGCATGCCCGTGAATTAAGTGTTAATATTTATAACACTTAACACTATTTTACGTTTATTAAGTGTAAACACTAATAACATGCTGGTTAAGATGCCCAAGTGGGCGCATTTCTTTGATGAAAAAGGAAAAGAAATACTATGAAGATATATTTATAAACTGCACTACTCAGATCGACATTTGTGCTTAAACTTATTAATTTGTGTTTATTTCAAATGATTTAAGTCTTTAAGATTGTTTAATTGGCTGATGTTTGTACTGTTTAAGGCTTTAGTTTACAATTACATTCTAATTGAAATGAGAAAAGATGAAGAGTGAAATGCTCGACATCATACTTTTGTTGCGCAGGGGAGTGACTCAACCTCCAGACGGAACTCCTGTCTAGTTTTACCTACAGGCATTTACCTACGGGCAATGAAGTTAGCTTAATAGAATAAAGGCATGCCCTTCGTTTCATTAAAATGTGAGACCGTATTAAAATGCATCGTAGCCATATTAAGTACCAAAGGAGCAGTTTGATGGTTTCTGCAAGGCACCTAAATATGACTTTAATAATCTGCATATCCACATCCAAGTAGAATTAAACTCAAAACTTTTTTGAAAGTTGGAAAGCAGTAATTAAGAATCGTAAGATATCAAATCAAATGATTTCTAATGGTTTATCCTCTGTAAGCAACAAACGAACATGGACGTATAAACTGGGAGTCAGCAGTTGAAATTGCTGACTCACAAATGCTTTAATCCCCTTTGGTGTAAGTTTATGCATGCCAGTTGCATCAACATGAGTCAAGGTCTTCGAACACCCAAGAAAACCTAAGTGAATGGAGTTTGGAACACTTTCTTATAAGAGAACTTATTCCTGAATAAATAATCCCTCGACAGCCTTTGTGGCCACGTATGCTCTTCCCCATCACTTCCTAGTTATGTGTCCACTAAGTTGTCTTGTTCACACAACATCTGTGCTAAATCTTGGAATACAGGTCCAAAGAACATGGTAGTAACAATAATAGCCAGGATAAGGAAACTCAACTAAATATTATACACATTGCAAGCCCCAAATTGGAAACCGATCACATCTGAAGCCCTACAAAAACTGCGAGTAAAAATATCAAGAGATGAAATGCAAGTATTTTCGATATCCTAAATCTCTGAAGAGTTATTTCATCTCTTCCTAAGAACGCCAACAACTGAAAGACATAAAGAGACGGGAATCAGTGGTACAGTTTCCAAATCATAACTTAAATAAGTACATACTTGTATATAATATTTTCTCTTCTATTTCCCCTCCTGCACTTTGGCCAGGTCGGAAGTGCAAAACACGGGAGACGATAACAATAACAATGTGAGGTTACCTTCTGGTTTTCGATTCAGTCCAACTGATCAAATCTAGATAGTTAAATTTTTAACCTTGGACGCAAATAAATTCTATCCTTGCACACTCTAGAATACATTGGTACATGTTCTACCAAGCTAACAAAAATTATTGTGCATAATACACCAATATCCATCTTTATCGTCACAACACCGCTATTACCAGCATGTAAAAATACCAGGAGCAGGCAGGGTTACTTTTGTTCTATCTGTACACCATTTACGTGGAAAACCATGAGATTGTTGAATGATACAAAATATTTTAATGAAACTCAACTTGCTATCTTTCACAAAAGCTAGCTTACGTGTGTACTTCTGGTTTATTGCAGTCAAGCGATCCAAGTTAACTTGCTATCATAAGAAAGTATCAAAAGAAAGAAGGAAATTACAAACATCAACTATGGGTTCTCAGCAAAAAAATATATATATATATCAAAACTTAGCACAAATAACGAATCAAAACATAAAATATATTACTAATTATTTTACCTTCCTTTCCCAACTAATTTTCTAAAAAATAAACTCGTCACTGCCAATTTCTTTTTTCTTTTAAACTTGTTTTGCTCTTTTGAATTATGAGGACTACAAAAGAGAGAACAATTTGGAAAAATTAGTATTTTTCTCGCCATTGCCACCATAGAATGAAAACCATTTAAGTTAAGAGCTTTAATCCCTGGTAAAAAAAAAACTTATGAAGGAGAGAACAATACCCTTTCCACGGTACCTATAAAAACAAATATAACCACAGAACCTAACAAAATATTAATATAAACAGTTATACAACTATAAGATATTCAAAATTTTCCTTCCCATCATGTGTAAATAGAAATTATGTCAGTACAAAGGAATAAAACCTAAAGTAGCAAAAATACAACTAAGATAGAACACCACCTCTATGCGCCTTTGAGATTGGCTCCAGCTTAACAAATTTTTCATTAGCCATGATCTTGTTCAACCAAGTTCCAGCTAAAAAATTACGACACATACAAAACTGCATACATTAACAAAATGCATTAATGGTCTTCCTCATATTCTTTTTCATCAAGTTTTTCCACCCTGTGAAGAAACGTTGGTGCCAAAGATTTCTTTTGTTACCTTGTTTTTAATACACCATGTGAAAAAACACCCTGGCCAAAGATCTCTTTTGTTATCTTGATTTGGTAATAAGAAACTTAAAAAGAGAAAATAAACATAGTTATAGTGCCAAAGATTTCTTTTGTTACCTTATTTTTAATATACCATGTGAAAAAACACCACTGCCAAAGATATCTTTATTACCTTGATTTGGTCGACCAACAATAAGAAACTTAAAAAGAGAAAATAAACATAGTTATAGATATGAACATAACCAGTAATAAAATTGAGCGAACCTCTATTTCCTGATTTAGCAGGTGAAGCAGCGATAAACGATAATAAGAGTTGCAAAACTCGTTTCGATGCATCAATAAGACATGTAAAATATAAATCATAGCGCAACAATATTTGCATGAATAAATGAGTTTATACCTTAGAATTGTTTGACGTATGTAAAACAGGAAGGAGCTTGATTGAGGGATTAAAAAAAAGAACAAATTAGATCAGACAAAAAAATAGTCATAAACCGCTGGAAAAATGAAAGCGTGGAAGAGAAAAAACCTGGACAATAGGGTTTGGCCTTTGCATCGAATGCTTTATATACAGAGATACCATATCTACAAAGTCCACAAAATAAAGATTTAATTTTGAATATCATATCGATTTATTTAAAAAATATCAAAAGTTTTTCATTTATTTGGAAACTTGTTGCAATATTCACATGGGAAATAATAATGAAAAATATCTGTTGTATTATACTTTACATTTTTGGTTGATCCCTTTTATTCTTTAGTATAATTAGTATAATGTTGTCAAAAAAAAACGTGCACGTTTAGGAATAGTAATTATTTTTGTATGAATAATATTAAGAAAATTTTGATACCCGTATCATTATATTTTTGATATCCACATTTACTTCGATATTTTTTTTTTTGTTATATTTTGATTTCCACGTTAATTTTGAATATCGTATTCCATTTGATTTATTTTTTGTTTCCTTCGATGTTTTTCTTTATTATATTTTGATTTCCACATTAATTTTGATATCTTTCAATAACGTATTCCATTTTTTTTGTTTGTTTTTTTTCCTCTCTGCAAATTTTATTGTTTGTTGATTTTTACTCTTAATGATGTTGTATTATTTTTATTTGTACAGGATTAACAAACCCTTTTGTAAACCTTCAAAAGAAGATTTCTCGATCCATGTGTGACATCCACAAATCAGGTAAATTTTTTTAAGTGTCAATTTAAATTTTGTATTTTCTTCTATCAACTGAAAGTGTAATTGCAAGTATTTTCTTTTACCCGTAGTTTGGAATTGTAATTAGGCAAATTTTATTACAAAAACTTTAAATGAACATTGGACATTGGATTTTTTTTTATTTTTTTTAATTGATATGATTGATCAAATTTTATGATGATATCATGATGCACATTTAGGGGTGCACATACCCTACCCATACCCGCCAACCCTACCCTACCCGCCAGTTTTTTAACCGTATCCTACTCTATCCACTATTTGGCGGGTAGGGTGGCGGGTGAAGATTTTCTTAACCGCCAATAAACGGGTAGGGTGGCGGGTAAAGCTCGAAATTATCCTACCCTACTGGTCTTCGAGCAATTCCTACTAGGGGTGCACATACCCTACCCATACCCGCCAACCCTACCCTACCCGCCAGTTTTTTAACCATATCCTACCCTATCCACTATTTGGCGGGTAGGGTGACGGGTAAAGATTTTCTTAACCGCCAATAAACGGGTAGGGTAGCGGGTATAGGCCATATCCTACCCATCCTACCCGTTGTGCAGCCCTATGCACATTGCATATTTAATTTTATTTAATTTTATCATGATGAAGTCGTTTTTTTTTTGTAATGTTGAAGTTGTTTATATTTGTTTTGTTATGTTTCCTGGATTAATAAGATTTAATAATTTTAGGTAATTATTTTTTAAAAATGTGATTGGTTAAATAATATTTTGTGGGCCCAAAAGATTCTCTTAAAATTCTATTGGCTGAAATTTAGAATGGTGGGGCCAGAATCAATCAGAAGCTCTGATTAACCAGGTCGCTCGAAAAAAAAAATATTTCTACCATTATAAAAAGACTGTGACATCATTCCATATATTACTCTTACGGGAAGATTAGAACCAGACACCTCTGTGTCATACGAGTGAGGCTCAAACCACCCGGCCAAGTCACTTTTTGTGATTACATTTTTATGATATATATTTTGTCATTATAGACGACGACTATTGGTTTTATTTACATTTTAATCACACTGAGTTATGAGTACACCAACATTATTTGTGTATATGTATATTTCAATAGTTCATATGTACTATATATGCCCCTAGAAAACAATTAAATCATCATAATATTACCAATTATTAACTAAAAACCAAAGATATAATAATTTTTCATAAATAAACGGTATATATTCATACATAATTAATTTTTAGAGGTATTATGACTGTGAATCTTCGATTCACGATTCAATATACGTTCGATTCTTAAAAATGAAAAAACGGTTTACGATTCGATTCACGATTTAAAAACCTTGAACCAGTGGATAAGCTGGCTAAATATTTTGTAACAAGTTCCCGTATCTAATAAATTCTTTTCTTGCATAAAAAAAAACGTGGAGTTCATCTTTTGTCTATAGCCATTTCAATTCATCGTATTTTTGCATTTGGGACTGGTGATGCAAGAATTTTATTTAGTGTTCCATTCACCACTACTAGTCAAAACAACATTTTCTGAAGGGTTTCCTCAACAACTATAGGCTAGCTACAAAAATCAACACCAGCCATTTCGTATATTTCGAAGCAGGTGTTCTAGAGTGATCAAGTCGATTTATATGAAGTTAGTTTTAGTTTTAATTTCTAGAAAAAGGAGGATCTCTACACGCTCATATGTACACGTTATCTCACATTATTTGCACCATTTTTTTCATAAAACTCAAATGACAATGAGTTTAAAGCTAATATTGTGATGGTAAGTTCCTTATGCATTTTTTTCTAAACTATATTCCCACCAAAAATGAGCACAATCCACGACAAACTGTATTATCACTCTTATGCATGGTTTTGCTAGAGACTTGAAGTCTGGAATTGTTACAGCATTAATAGTCTGATACCTTATCATGTTGAAGCAAAAATTATGAACGCAATGGTTTTATCCATATCTCCGAGGACAATGTATCCAAGGATCATCTGATACAACAGAACAACTAACCAAAATACAATAGCCGAATAACCAAAATGGTTGAGGTAAATGATCACTACTGCAACCATGCTCATACTGCGCAGGTCAATAGTGAAACAACATCAATTCAACAGTGAAACTTGGTATTATTGAAACTAGAACAATTTTATCATTTGATTATCAGCACGCATCAAGATCGCGGCATGGTGGAGGAGTTGGATCACTTAACAAAGTGGTGTTTCCACCTTCAGGCCCGCTCATTATACGATTAGGATTCTGAGTTCCTTTCTGCAAATACATAGCAAAAGGTGGAATGCAACTTGGTCAAACAAAGTCTATAGTACAGTAAAATAATTGATGCTCTGGTCATAAATGGTCTCACCGGCGGTTTCTCTCCCCTTCTCAGCATCTCGACGATCTCAACAACTCGCTTTGGAGTAACATCTTCCTGAAGGTACCAAAAAACATATAAGAGTCGGCATGTTAATTATTGGACATTTCAGACACTTCAAATGCGAAGATAGCCTACATAGTAATTATATGTGTATCCTTCTGAACCATTGGAGTAGTCTGCAACAGTAATCATAGGAGCATTTACACAGCAACCCTGCAAAATACAAACCATAGGAGGGTCAGCAATTATAAAATCAGTTCAGACACAGTACAACTGGTTCACATCGAGTGACAGCAGCAAGTATTTGTAATATCATACTGCAAAAGAAACAAATGTTGATAGATCGGTTAGAGATATATGAGTGGAGACCAGACCATGCATTCCATTTCCCCAACTGAGAACAAGCCATCTTTTGTTACTTCTGCATGTAAGAATCATCCAAGTAAGTGGGATAACAGGTCACTTCAAATTGAACCTTCGCGCTCAACAAATCTCAAACTACAATCTCAAACTACAATATCTCTGGTCATGGGAATGCCATTGAAAAGAGAAAAAAATGATGTCTTCCGTTTACTAACCATTTCGCTGAACTCCAAGGTGTTTCAGCAAGGCGTCTTCTATTTCACGTGAACCCCGTATCATACAAGGTGAAGTACCACAGACTAAGAGGTGATAAGTTCCCACCTACATGACCAGCGGACAAAAAGTGCAAGTTTCATACCAGAAAATACATAGAAGCACTCACCATTCACTGGTGAATTCCAGTGAATACAGTGATATCATGAATGCCACAAAAAGTATATCTAGAAATAACATTTGCTTACCTTTGCACGGTTGAACATTGAATAGAATGTTGCCACTTCATATACACGAATAGGAGCAACCTCTATGACCTTGGCCACCTGAACAACGACAATCATTTAAATATAAGTGGTCTATAAGCAACCACGAGATGAACAGTAATGAACTTGTTGCTATTGCTGCTGGTTCTCAGCCCATAGATAACCTTCCTCAGAATAAGCATTACGGTATGTGCTTTTCTTAATAGTAGGTGCATATGTATAACTTTCCCTAAATCAGAGAAACAAAATAAAAATGGACTTCCTAACGCTAATTATAATTGCTGGGGTAAGGGTGCCTCCTCGCAAAGAGGGTTGCAGATACCAGTATTTGGCAAGAAAAGCATGTTGGTCCAGAGACTCTAGGCGAGAATGTTGAATAGCAAACCAGAAAACCCTATTTTCAAAATATTGACTTCATTCTTTCAAGAAGAAGAAGTGAATGATGCTAACTTACAGCATTCATCGCTGAAACAGTCAGCCATCCCCCATGTTGTTGCTGTGCAAGATCTAGAAGAGGAATGACTGCTGATTGCTTGTAGTTGGATGGGTAGTGTGATAATATCTCCCTGACCTGAACATAAATAAAGATATGTACAATTTCAAATTCTCATCAGTGAAGAGATTCACAACAAGTTGTTTCAACCCTGAATTTGATTACAGTGACAGGAAAGAACATAAACTCCAGAATTAAAACATCTACGGAAGTTTTGAAATAATTTAATCTATAAAGGAGCTGATATAAGTCGAATCACTCCAAATCCAGTGCAAATATCATATGTATACTTCTTAAAATAAGCTAATTGTAAGTTAGCAAGAAATCATAACACCAATGATGTGAATGATCCAGATTGTGAAGAAGCTCAGCAAGATACACATATATACAGGCCAAACCAGGAAGTTGGAATAAACATCAAATTCTTATCTATGATACACATACTTTTACGAAGAGTATTGGTCTAACAGATTAAGAAAGAAAGAAAAAAGAGGCATTGGACACTTAAGTGGTATCATCACCGGAAGCTCCATACAACTCTGTTTCTATTAGCGAGGAGATGTACTTTGTATTCTATATGCATCCATGGCAGTAGGTAAACAAGAGACCTAAGCCAGTATCAAGTTGCCACCATAACTCTGATAAAGTTCCTCATACTGTGAAGCCTTCGCCCATAACAAAGGGACCTGTATATATTCTTTTTAAACTTCCCGACCCAACTACAAGTCCAAAAATGTCCTCGCAAACGTCAAGGACTAAACTATATGCAGATTAGCAACGTGGCAGGTATTGAAGATAATGATTTTTACCCTTGAAAACCCAGTAAAACTTTAATTTCCTTAACATGGGTTGATTTCCAAGGGATTACAACCCACTGAACAAATCTTAAACATTAGCACCCAAATTATAAAAACCATAAACATTCTAAACTCCTTAAACAAAATGTTAACCTACAGAAATTTGTTACGGATAAGTGATTTTAAGCTTGAATAGGTATAAAGTATAAACCCAAAAGTCCCTTATACTTATTTGTTGCCATCCACCCATAAACAAAAATTGAGATATACTACAAACAAGATTTTATTTTTCGAGAAATTACAAACTAGTAACAAGATTCTATTTCCACATGCTGTTACCGGATATTCTACACCCAGATGCCTATAGTAAAATTAGAAACAGTGCACTCGTGGATGCTTTTACAAGGAGGCATTTGCTCTCATCTGCTATTCATACATTATACGAACTGATATTCAAAGGCATAAAAGTTGGCAAATCATAAAGACTTTATGTTTCCTCTAGCTTGGGTTTATTTGTAACTAGTAAGGAGTTATAAACATGAATGAAATTTGATTAGAATCTCTACTCTGTTTACATTTACAATGTAGAATAACTTGACTTTAGAAAGAGTATGTGGTATAGTTAATAACAGTCGATCTAATTTCCCTAACCTAATAATTGTCCATGGTGAAAAGATCCACCTGGTCGAGCGAAAGTATACTTATATAACTTATATAAGTGTCAGTTTTGAGCTTCAAGGACTAGATGTAATTTGTTAGATAAACTTCTTACTTAACCACTTGGTTGCTGATTAAACAACACAATTAAACAGCACAATAAATGTAGAAATCAACACTCAAATTCCACAAAATAGAATCATCTTAAGCTCCCTAATCGCTGAACTACAGATTTAAACCTAAAGCAACCCCCCACCCCCTTATGCAAATTTAATCTTCTTGTTAGCATGAAAATAAGGTATAAGCCCCAAAAAGCCAGTTGAACTGTTTAATTTCACCCAGCAATAAACAAAAATCAACAGCTACTGCAAACTAGAAAAATCTCAAACAATCGTGCCCTAACTGAATATTCTTAACAGAGATATGAGATGCACGTAGTAAAACTAGACAAGACGAATTTGTGAGTATTTTTATAAAAACCCTTTTTCCCACATATGTTGTTCATGCAAACAGAAGCTCATTTCGATTAGAATAAAAACTAATGTACAAAATGATCATCAGTTCACAATTAAACGTGTACTTCTACTCCTACATTCAGCTCATTCGCAATCAAGGCCTAATTTTTTTCTAAAGAAAATGATACTTACTTTTTCCTTATTCTTAGCGTTGAAATCCCATGGAATATCTGGATTGTTATCCGGAGAATTCAAATGCTGTTCAGAAATATAGCAGAAATATCAAGAATTCAAATCATTATTAAACAATAATGGAATGAAATGAAATGAAATGAAATGGTGGAGTGAGGGAGTGACTTACATAATTTAGGGCAGTTGACAAGGAACGAGAACTCTGCAGATTAGGAACATAAAAATTAATCAATCAGATCGGTTGGGATAGAGAAAGATAGAACAGGTGGAGAAAGATAATGGTGATTAGTACCTGAGAAGGAGATTGATTAAAGATTTGACGGATCTCCCAGAGGCGTTTGCTGGCGAGACGGGCAAACATTTTGAACGATTTGCAGAGAGATTGGGAGTGAGGAGAACACGCTCTATACCTGAGGGCAACACGCTCTATACTTAAGGGCAAGTCTTGTTGGTGTGGATGTTTGATCCACTAGGGCATGTCCAAGGATGGTAACAAAGGATTTCGGAGGGCACCATTTATTTATTTTTGTTGGCCACGTCATAAGATTTTTTTATTTTTATTTTTTATGCCAAAGAGGAGAAGTTTTAGGCTTAGTCTTATGGTCTAGCATTTATACTGGAAGTTCACCTCAGCTAGAATACCCATTTAAATCTTATGGCCATTCCAATGTAGCATCTAGATGTGTTGAACCATTTCACGTAGTGCCGCTGAATGGAACAACGCAACCATCTCAGTCGTCGGATCAAAAAATAAAACAATCTCACTGAACCATTCTGCGAAAAGTAGAATTTTGGTTACGCTAAATGAAACAGCGCAACTATCTCGCTACTAGCTGGCATTCGAGATATATCTGGAGAGAGAAGTAGTGTTGAAGAATAGACAACGCTGTGAGAAGAATTTGCAACGTTTTTTGCCTAATCTAGAAACCAAATCTAGCCCATAAGACTTAGTCTCATCGCTGGAAACACTTGACTTAGACTTAGTCTGACAATACAATTGACTCCTCTCCATAATATAAGGTGGACTATCTGATCAGATCCTAGTGACTCCATGCTTTTTGCTGAATTTTGCTAATTTAGCAGCAGTTTTATTACAAGTTCTTGGAATAAAATGACACCCCTATTTTGGGAGTTTTCAATTTATCATTGACATCCAGAAGAATGATTTCATTCTCCCATGTTATCATTGGAGATGCTTTGTTAATATAGCCTTCAATTCTTTTCAGGTCCCTGTCAAAATAATCTGATTAGACTACAACTATATACTCTAATTAACATCATCGAAAAAAGTTAGACATTTTGCCTGTTCAAAATATCTTATTCCTACATAGCACTTTAAGAGACTGTCCCACCATTTTCCAGCATAGTCACGCAAGGTTAGTGCAATTCCTGTTAGTCTAGTATTAGAATCAAACGAGGCATCACAGTTAATGGTAAAGAAGGGAAATGCAGGGGCTTTCCACTATCGTGCATTAAGCAAAGCATTATGCTTGTTAGTACTGCAAACTAGTTGTTTAATGCCGAGGTTCTCAGTATAGTTAGGAAAAATCGGAGCTTTCCTCGCTGCCATATACAAATCAGTCTTTTATTCTGAAATTGGACATCGCATCTTTCATTACAGATAGTTCATGAGACAACCGTAACAGTATTTAACCGGCCAGTCTGAGAAACTTGTTGTTGATCTTGCATCATCCAACTCTCAAACATAGCAGCAACATCATTATGAGTTCCTGAAAGCACACCAGAACCATCTGGAATCAAATCCATACTGCTCTCGATAATTGACATGAAAACAATGCATTCATCGTACTTCCACCATATTGGTTGCAAAGAGGGCATTGTCGATTAATTATATGCAAATTATTGAAAGTCTTTCCTTTGTGGGAAGAATATCAGATAAACACTTCTAGAAGTAATCCCCGACCATGTCTGAATGCTCCAAAACTGTTTCTAACTGATATTTGTGTGGTATTTTAGGAGAGATTTGCAAGCCACCTAATATGAGTTCATGCAGCCTATTATACTAACTCATAAGATTATTATTAATATCTTCCAGGGGTACAAGAAAATTTAAAAAGGCATAAATTTAGGCCTTTAAGACAATTATATAATGTTACACCCTTCTACATTAGTTGGGAAGTCGATTTCGGGGGCACCAAGTTTTGCTAAGTAGGCGACCCAATTGGTTGCATAAGTTGTCAAACTCTCTTTTTTTTTTTTTGCTTTCTCTTTATATTAAAGCAGCTAACCAAATCGGACAACAAGAATTGTCACAAATTTTTAGTGGAATATCGACGATCATTCACTATTTAAATGTCGGAACTATGTGTTATAAGCCTATGATAGACTTAGTTTTTGCGTAAACGAGAGTCAATTCTCTAATAATCACATTGTAATAAAATTTAGTTTCTTTACGAAAAGAATCTGCAGCTCCATTAACTTTCCTAAAAATAAAATTATTAAATTTCAAAAAGATTATTGCAATTCAATTTCCATCGAGCACTTATTCACGCTTTCATTGTAGTTTATGGTTGATTTCATTGAGGTAATTTATGATTCTTTTGTAATCTCCTTCAGTTCTGAGAATTTGAAGCTCTTTATTATTTGCCAACCTCGCAGCCTTCGATGCAGTAAATTATTGTGTTTCTTGTGTAGTAGTTGAAAATACTGGTCTTGCTTCAGCTCTCTCGAAGATACCTATTGCACTTCGAGTTCCAGATCAGGGTCAAACCCATATGGAGATCCGAACTCAAGGTGTTACGGGTCGGAATGAGGCTTAGGACAATATCTCTCACGATTTATCTTCATAATTTTCTAATAAAAAGACGAGGGTACCCAAATACACCACAATCTTTTAAATATCAACTTATAAGTCAGGTATCTTAAGTGATCGTCTATCGACAGAGTCGAGACAATAAAACTTAAGTTTTATACCTTGTGTGATTATCTATGGATGAGGTCGATATAATACGACAACAAGATATTTACTTGACAATAGTTACAGTAATAACCTATTGACTATTAGGTTCGATGTCAAGTAATTCGGATTAACGTACGTGTGTAATTTACTTAATTATAATAACAATTATAATGCGAAAAATAAAGTAAATGACACAACAAGATTTTGTTAAAGGAAACAACAAATGCAAAAAAAAATGGACCTAGTCCAATTTTGAATACTCTCGGAATTAAGCCGCTATAGAAAATCTAATATCAACTTCGTATAGTTGAGACCAAGTAGACTACCCCTAGATACTTAGTTTCCTCAGTATCCCTACGCCTTCGACTTCTAGAGTCATACACATGAATCACCAATCCTTTTGATCGTATTTCAAACAGTAAAGGATAAAGCTGCTTGGTAACCACCATATTCAATCTTTGGTAATAAGATATTAATGAGTCGTTTGACAAAGGCTCTTTTATTTAAACTAATAAACTCCTTTGTCTGGTCAGATCAACCTAAAAGTTTGATTACCGAAATAATCAATTTTTAGATTCGCGATCAATCAATATAGAACTCAAAAAGTAACTATAAAGTGATGTCGATCTCACGCAACTAGACAATCAAATCTACCAAAGATAAACATGATTCCAGTTGGATCCCAGCCGACCAAGGTTTGTGCACTATATTCACAAGATACGAAAACTAATAAGAAAATCTTTTTCGTCTTCAAATCTTCGATTGTCTTCTTAATACCTGTACAACACAACTTGAGTCCTCTTGTGATCAATCACGCACAGAACGGAGTCTGTTAACAATGGATTATCACAAGATGTCTTTATATTCGAAAATGGTTATAAATATCCCGTCGATACTTTGATTTAGTTTGAGTGAGCCTTGTATCGGAAGAGAAGGTTCTCAAGAATAAACAAACTAGGTGCAATCAAAGTTTCAACAACCGTTAGTCAATCAAATCAATAATCGAAAACTAAAATAACAATGCAATATCTAGTTTCCCGCCAACGGTACTCGTAGAGCTTCTTGATCCCACAAAAGTCTTTAAACAAGCGGTCATAAGAGATTTTGCCTAATTAGGGTACTTTCCTCTAAGGATAGACGACTCCTACAGAAACAACACGAATGAAGTTTCCCCAGCTCTTAGGAAAGTTTGCAAGAAATGCAAACTCAAATATTTATAGACCAAGGTTGTTTGGAAAACAAAGAAATTCCAAAACAGAAAATATTCTCGAGACATGCATTAAAGTACCTAATCTTCGGTTTTCCTATTTCCAATTAATTACCAACCCATATTTCCGAAATCTCTCTTAGAAAACTTTTATTATTAGTGTAGCACATTTACTAATAATATTTTCCACAGTATTTGTCACCAATTAGAAGGATCGATTACACAACACTATGTGATCGATCACACCAATTACTAGGATTGGTCACACCAATTACAAATATCGATCATACCATCTCATGGTGATTTACTTAGGATCGGTTACACCAATTAATAATAATCAGTCATACCAAATCATAAGTCATGCATTATGATTAGTTATAACTTATACCAAGATACATAACATAGTTACGATCGGTTCTACCATCTCACACATATGGTCATCCAAAGATTTGCAATGAATAACCGGACCAATAACCCTAATGATTTATCTTTCGATTCATGAAACAAGTTTCATGAATGTAATTCGTTTAATGAAATGTAAAACATCATTTCCTATGATGAAATATTCACCATAAACCCATACACATAATCATAAAACTATATATAAGATTATGTCAATCTCATATCTACAAAGTTCAAAAGATAAGCGTTATACTTCGTAGTCTAATTCCTTAATACCATGATCATTCTATTATGATCATGTCTCTTCACTAAAGTATTATATACAATATGTACACTGCATGTTATGTTTTCAATATAGCACAACTTGAAATATACGTTAGGAATGAAACAAGTTCGAGTCAATATTACTAACCTCAAGTGGAAGGATGATGTCATCGTTGCAGTTCGTTACTTCTTCACATTCTTCAGGTCTTCAAAGTAATACTTGAATGTCTCAACATTCCTAGAATTTCTAGTCTAACCTAAACTAAGTTGACTCTAGTATTTAATCAAACGACTCTAGATAAGTTTCGATACTAAAATATGACAACCAAACTTGACATACCAACGCTTGGTGGGTTCAACTAAGTTATGATCTAACATATAATTTCAAACATAATTAACCTTTTAATAAAATTAGGTAAACACCATGATTTAAAAGGAAGACAATTATAAAGAGCATGGATTGATTCAAAACGATTTAAAAAAAGAATTCTACGGTTATAACACAAAAGTGCATTTATGACGACCTTTAGTCGCAGCATTTCGTAGACTTAGTTGGATTGGCATAAATCTGGAAACTAAAGAGACTCATATCTATAATGCGAAATTTATCGATCCAAATTCTAAGCTCAAATGGTCTGTGAAATGTCTATGCAAAGTAGCTAACATAACTACATTTCTACATTTTTCTGATTAGACGCATTGTACATCAAGTGTCATATCTATTAAAACATAACCAAAACATGAATATCTATGAACCTCTTATAGTTGAGATATAGATGAGTATTTTCTGTGAATAAGTTATCACCCAAATCCATACTAATTGGTACAGATTTTACCAACAACAAGACTGAAGTGCACATGACAAGAAAAATGGAATAATAACATTCACAAGCAAATTATATTTTCAAAATTATGATAATTTCATTTCAATTACCAGTAAGAAAATAGTTAAGAAAATAATTTGACGTATTCAAATGTTTATTCTTAGCTAAAACATGTGAATCCATTGTACACTCAAAAGGAAAACAAACACCGAACAACGTGAACAAGCTAGATAACTTCTTAGTTCCACTTCCACGTTCGATGAATCTGTAACAATGTCAATTGGGGTGAGATGGTGGATCAATATTCATGTTTTCCCATCCTCAAACGGATGCAAAAGAATATCAATAAGCAAGAAAACAGATAAGAAGAAAAACGACTGTACAACTTCAAAAGAAATATTTCGTACTCAATAATTCGCTAAACCTATCACCATTAACGGATACAATAAATCATTAATTTCAATGCATATTCTAAAGAGTTCATGGCACGAGTTTCATTAGTTCATACGCCCACCTACTGTTTTTCTCGGTGCAGGCGCCGCCATCTATCGACTCGAAGAAATCATTTCCCTTTCATTTTGGGAATCATTACCGATTCGTTATTTGGAATCATTACCCATTTGTGTCTTCGGAATCATTACTCATATTTTTTTAGAAGTCATTACCCATTTACTTTTATAAGTCATTGTCCATTTACTTTTTGAAGATGGAACCAAGTTATTTCCATACAAAAATCATGAACTCATGAAGTTTTGAAATCATTTTTTTATGTTTAACTACAACGAGATGGATCTTTCATTAGCAACCAAAACTAATTTTTGAACTTCAAATACAATATACCCCCAAAAGAAATTGTAACTTAACTGTTATTGATAAAGAGATTCGAATAAAGATTGTTAAAAGAATAATCAAATAAATCTTTCACCAACAATACATGTTCATAGATATGAACATTATACATTTCATAACTCCATGTGACATCCATCTTAATATTTCTAATCATAAATATAAAGTTCTATACAAAAGGACAAACATCAATTCACTCTTGACGTATATGTCACTAGGTTATGACTCGTGTTGTATTATATGTTATACTTGAAATTGTTTGACAATGAATATGTTTGCCAAAATTTAATTAACATCAGTATGGAAACATTAATCCAAAAAAATTATGTATTTTGGTATTTGTGGTACCTCTAACATTGGTTCTTTATTTTACTGGTTTATCCAATGTCCCATTGATAATTAAGTGCATACAATTTGTTTTGATCTTTTACCAAGTTGTTGGAGCAATATAACATCCCCTTTGCAGTATTTTAACAACGATCGTCTGTAACTGTTTGGGAGAAGTTAACGGAGAATAAAAGATATATTAGATACAACCAATCAATTATCGTGAAATTGGGCAAAGACAATTCAACTTGAATTCTCTAACTAAATTGTAACAACACAAAAGTATTTCTTGTCAATATTTGTTTTTAGTTGAAGATGATTTTAAATTATGTACTAGTGGTGCTGCATTATAAACCGATCAACTAAGACGTCTTATTCCAAGGGGATGATATTATATATCTTGGATAGTCATGGTTTTTTTCTCATTGGGTTTTTCTTCTTGAGGTTTTAACGAAGTAACATGTGTGTGTCCAACTAGAAGAAAAAAAATTCTCGATTCGCTCAGGTTTTTTCCTTTTGGATTTTGCTGACAAGGTTTTGATGAGGGAAACATCTTAAATAAGTTGCAAAAATAAGTGTTTGAAGATATGTTCAGAGACATTATTTGAAGATCAACATGTTATTCCTTAAAAAAGAAAGACCAACATATTTCTTATTTTCAGCAAAAACAGCTAGTATATGGGTTTTAATCAAAGAAGAACATTGATTAAATAGTCTTACGTTGCATGAGGGGATGTTTATCACCAAATCGCTCTGAAATTAGCAAATCATGAAGCAAGTCGTGTGTGTATGTATGGTTACGAACTATGAAACATCATATTAAGCAATCATGTGGGCTTCCTTCGATTAAAGACACCCAACAGTATTATATAAAGGAAATACTACTTACATTGCATGATTCGAATATGGTTATATGAAAGTTGATTGAAGTATCCAAAAAAGCATATTTCTCGAGTTTTTTTCCACATATGAGCTTTTAAAGAACAGAGGGCTTCAAGTGAGCAAGTAAAATTACTTGAAAATCTTGATAATAATTCATCAAAGCATTACCAACTTCTACATTTAAGAATGAGGCACTCAAACATTGGAATGAGATAACTCAAATATTTGTCAAGCTAAAGTACTATAGAAGTTTTCAAGAGAGGGATAAATTCTAAATTATACTTTTTTCCCTCCACTGTGGTTTTCCCAATGGGTTTTCCTAGCAAGGTTTTAATAAGGTAGTTCTCTCAGTTTCACCCCATACTGCACTCTTTCTCTTTAGCTCCACTATTTCCCAATAGGTTTTCCTAACAAGGTTTTCACAAGGCAATATTTTTACGTGGTAGACATTGTTAGAGCATTGCTCGGTTGAACCAATCAAGTGTTGGTATGTAAATTTTGGTTGTCGTATTTTAGTATCAAAACTTGAAGCTGCTTGATTCGATTACTAGAGGCGAATTTGTTAGGTTATACTAGGAACATAGAAATATAGAGACTCGTTCTTGTTACTCATAAAAAAACTGAATACGTATCATCATCAACGAACACATACTTTATTTCGAGGTTAGTAACACAGACATGAATTGTTCCATTTCTATCATAGTTCATTCAAGTCAGTGTTTATTAAAAACATAACATACGGTATATAGTTTGTTTACTTGTCTCTATGACTTGGTCATTATACTATGATAAAAATAGTAAGGAAAAATATACTAGTTGTTTTATACAACTTGGATATTTAGAATTACGAAGTATAGTTTATTTATAGGCTTCATAAATAGATGTTATAATTTGTAACTTGTTAGTATTTTGTGAGTGTGAACTTCCGGAATGAATTCAACCCTTGAGCTTATATATATGACGGAATATACTAAACATAGTCTAAGGGAGTAGACTTGCGAAATTCCGTTTCGTAGTCGAAAGAGAGTACATGACCGATCCAGGACCGATGCCTTGTGGCAAGGACCGATACTTGACCGATCATGTTTGTAATTTGATATGTATTTATATTTTCAATATGTTTGGTAATCTTAGGGTTTATACAAACATCTATACGTTCATAGATTGAACTTGGAATGTTCACAAAATGTCGGCATAGTGATTTGAATACGTGTTATACTCTTATTACTTAATGTTCAAGTATCTTTCTTGATTCTCAAGACGAGATCCCGAAACCTAAATATTCTAGTATATTTAAGATATTCAGATTTGTATGATTTTCATATCCCATAGGATTACATATCTCTTATTGCTATATCACTAAAGTATATGTATGTATGATAGATAATATTAGTTATCAACTAAGAATGATTTCGGTATAACAATTGGAATTTTTCAAAACCAAAAATATACATTTATTGCGTATCTTAAGGATTTTCGGATTCGGTAATTCCTTATTGTCCAAACAGATTCTAATCTGTGTGTGATAAATTATTAGTAGGAATCAAGTTGTTTGTACATAAGATGCCTTGAGGATTGAATATTGAAGACTATATGGTTTTTATTTTTGGTATTCTGATCTTGTGATACTCCGTGCACACTTGATTCTCAAAGATCAAACAAGCAATTTATTTCGATAAGCACCAGACTTGTGAAAAAATCGGGCAAACTAGTTAGTTGATTCTCCTCGTAGAATTTCTTGACTAGAGCTTATCGACTGAAATAATTATTTATACAATATTTGTCTTGGTATTGACCTTTGACCAAAGCAGTTTATATATGGTACGCGAAAGGTCCTTTATACTCAACTTATCTCTGACCATTGTAAGGTTTGGGAGGTAGACAATGAGGTAGTTACTAGAATAGGTTAGTCCTTTATTGTTTCAGTTTACGATCTAATGAGTTGATCTAGCATAAGTATTCATAACTTGAGATAGTGAACTCTATCTTGGGATTCACGTGCATATACCAGATTGGCTATAGGTACAGGAATACTGAAGAAACTGAGTAACTAAGAATAGTTTACGTAATTTCAACTATACAAAATTACGGTAGTCAATTTGTATAGTCGCTTAATTCTCAAAGTGTTCAAAAAAGGTCCCGAGCTTCTTTTTCCAAGAAGTTTTCCTCATTAAAAAAATCTTGTGTGTCGTGTTATTTACTTTACTTTCGCATTATCATTTTCATAGTTATTAACTAAAGTAAATACACATGTACATTAATCCACTTGGTATACGATTTCATAGTTAGTTTGGTTTTGAACGTATAACTATATACCAAGCTAACATCTTGTTGAAGTAATATTTTGGCAGTTATTGTTTCTGTAAGATTACACAAGGTATGTCTATAGTAGGTTGATACGAAAAGATTGTGGTGTACTTGGCACCCTGGTCATCTCAATTGGTATATATCAGATCAGGCAAACACGATAAGATCTAACAATCTTTTTTTTGGCAAAATCCAACCTACCAAAAACAATGAATTCAGGTCAGTTAACTTACCACCAAAATTTGATGGTATTAACTATATGTGGTAGAATTCTGCTATGAAATCTTTTCTTTAATCCCCTGACTTTGATACTTGAGTATTAGTTTTCAATGGATATGTACGTGCAGAAGTGGCAAAGAAACTGAGTTTAAGAGCTTAGTTTCATACACTGAATAGGAAAAGTTTCTTGCCACATAGAATTCAGATGGTTTGAATGTTATGATACATGCAATAAGCCAAGATTTTCAGCATCATGTATCCACGTGTCAAACATCCAAGGATACTTGGATAGTCTTGAGACTGTATTCGAAGGTAACACGTCATTAAAAGAAGTTATACTTCACTCTCACTTCTGATTGGAAAATTCTTCGTATGGATAATAACGATACTTTTGAGGAGTTTCACTTTAAACTCTTTGAGATTGTCAATGCATCTTTCTCTTTAAGAAAGATTATTTATGAAAAATATATAGTATGCAACATTCTCGGATTGTTACCATCTAGACACGAGTCTAAGAAAGATTGTTCATGGAAGCAAATCATCTTTCGACACTTTCTCGAAGCTCACCTGTTGGAAAGCTAATGATGTTGTCCCAATCTAACCAAACAAAAGGAATTGCTTTCAAAGTAGATGATTCATGATTATAATTTATCCTTGTCATAGAAGTAAGTAAAGTAAACAACTTAGGAAGGAAAGCAAGACAATTATATAAACGAATGAGCAAGGAAGTAAGTCAGCTAAGGAACTGATGAATGGGCTTGCTGTAATACAAGCTTCCATTTCCCTAAGCAGAAGAAAGCCGAATCGAAAGAGAAAGAATCTTTTTCATGTCTTTCTTGGTTGGATAAATCCAACTGGTCATTTCTTATAAATATTTTTTTAAAGAGCAAGAAGCGGGAGATAAAATGCAAAGTTTGAATGGTGCACAACCCACTTGAGAAATTTGTCATTATTCCACTCATTCCTATGAAGGTAGGGAAATTGTACTTTTCATTCACAAATTCATATTCTTCTATGTTGCTCACTCTCAGTTCGGTCCTACTTCTAGTTCATTTTGTAACAAAAACGGAGGAGGCAACTTAGTGCCAAATGCATGACAATCCTTGGTCGGACAAATCTATGACTTCATACTAAACCCGGTAAACGAGCAAATGAATCAGATGATGATATTGATTCAATCATGTCTTTGGTTACTAGACATTTTCGAGATCTCTTAAGTAACAGAAATAAGAGATCCATAAAAGATATTCATCATCCTATACGTCCTCATGATCGTGTTCTGGACAAGAAAAAAAAGGCAACGAAGATGATGGATATCATCCATAGTGCCTCAAGTGTAAAGGGTTTTCAAAGCTCTTGTTGTAACTCTTGATGAGACCTCGGATTCATATAACTTCTAAGAAGAGGATACAACTAATATTGCACCTATTGCTGAATGGTTTTTTCCGCCAGGTGCCATCGTAATCCATCCATTTTAAACATGGATACATATCCTGATTATGGGTTGCAATCGACATGGTGAAGGAGGAAAAAGAAATGTGCACAACTGTCAAAATTAAAGAAAAGCAAAGGTTCTCTTTGCAGTTTCTATCATCGATATGGGCACAATTTTGATAATTGTTACATGTTCAAGAGAAAGTCAATTCTTTAAAACGGATAACTAAAAGACATATGGATATGTTAAAGAATTTTGATTCTAACAATCATCATCTGGAGCACAAAACTTCTAAATTACTTCTCTTCAAAACCTTTTTATTTTTTTCCTATTGTTGGTCGTGGGTTTTTGCTTAAGGCGAAAAATTGTAAAAATCTGTGTTTCTGACCTAGTATCAAAAAGTGGTATATTTTCCTTCTGAAAAGAATTTTAGGAGTACGCTAAAATCATAATAGGTGTTTATGCCTATCTCTCTGCATATTTATAGTTATATCTATGTGCTTCACCCAACTGAACTCATAAAATATACATATATGTGCAGTGTATTTACCGTATGAGTCGGTATGTGCATACATACAATGTTATTAGAATAATAGTGGTTCATGTTGCAACATTCCCAGATATTCTATAATTTTTGCACAATAAATCTCGGGATCCTAGAGGTATTACCCACTAATACAGAGCAATTCTAAATAATATTGATTCATTACAGTGTTTAAACAAGCTGCACATAAAAAATACTAAGCATCACATCTATGTTCATAAAATCAGGTAATTCTCGTGTCAGAGATAAGAAGTACAAGAATCTAACAATTTTGTGTGAGCACACGAAATTTTCTTATTTTACTCAATTTTGTATGAGCATGTAAGGTTTACATATTCACTCAATTTTGTGTCGACACGCAAAATTTACTTATTTTGCTATATTTTGTGTGAGCACGTACACAAGATTTACCTTGCCTTATGGTTCACGAACCGTTTCACCAACGGTGCCAGGAAAAGTTTAGCAGTGTTTAGCATTGCTATGACTCTCATAAACACCTCTAAGACATCATTGATCAATAAAACACTTGTGTATGTGTATCATGATTAAATTATTAAGTTTTTAAATGAACATGAAACTGGTTATAGTTTATAAAGCATATTTTCCAGAACAAACCATTATATACGGTTCCATAACCGGAACGTTGTGTATATTCTTTTATGTGATTTCAAGACTAATTCTCACATGCTTACTTAAAATCCTAATTAGAGTTAATATAAACATAGAAAGTGTTTGCTTGAATCTCAAGTTATCATTGCTTGAATTCTAAATAACCCTTAGTCTAGAAAAACTATAAATAGATATGTTATTTCAACTTGGAAAATCAATCTCTGACACCTTGTGTCCTAGTTGATAGCTAGAGTCGTCCTCTATTGACCTAGATTTCCTTTGTGAAACGTTATTAGGTCTACAACTAAAACACTTCTCTTTGTGGATTCGTGAAGCCAAGTTCGACTATATTTTATCTTGATAGTTTGTGTATCTTGATCTTGTTATTCTGTTTTGAGGTTTTCGTATATCTCTTTCAGGTAAGATAGGTAGTAATTGCAAAGTTCTCCTCATGTCAGACTTTGTGATTCCTCAAGATAGATATCTGAAAAACTATTCTTAATTGATAAGTTGAAAATTGTTCGTGAAAGGGTGGTAAAGAATCTAGGCTTCGCATCTAAGTGAGTGTAAGTGTTCCGAATTTGTGAGGTTTGCTATATTTGTCTATCGCAAACAGATTTCCAAGCCTTGATCTTTGAACAAAAGGGAAAATCAAATAGACTTATCTGTTAGAGGCAGATTGGTATCAAAAGTCTTCAGTTAGGTTGAAGCAACGCTTAGGCTTAAAGGACGTCAGCTAAGAGAATAAATTGCGTAGAGCCTTGCGAGGTTCAAAAGACGTAAGGAGCGCGACTGTAACTGAATTTCTTAGAGGGTGGATTCGGTCTCAACTACATTCTAGTCCGAAGTATTATAATATGCTAGTGTGTGTAGCGGCTTAATAAAGTTTGGTCTTCAAATCTAGACGAGGTCCTGGGTTTTTTCTAGCTATTGTGGTTGTCTCATTAACAAAACTTATGGTGTCTTGTGTTTTTCCCTTTATGCATTATATTGTTTATGTTTATAATACGATTTACACAAGTAGTACGTATTCAATCTTAGTAGATACGTCCATATAATTGTGGTTGATTACGAGACTTGTTTCTAGTAGAATTCGTATCTTGAAAGATAGATAACAAGTTTATTAGTGGAAAAATTATGATTGGCTATTTGGATACGACTAGATTGATCTTGGATATTGATTTTTGAGATCATCCAAGTACCCTTTTTAACAATCAAGTTCACAGACTCTATTTTCTATACTTTCTGATAAAGAATAAATAGAGATATAAACTCTATATACATATTGTCAAGGATAATTCAGTAGGTCTACTTGCAATTATATTCGGTTTTGTCCATACAGGTTGCCGATTGAAAAAGTTGGTGGTGTACTTGGTACCCTCTCCTTTTCAATTGGTATCAGAGCAGGAAAACACCTTTAGACCTAATAAGTTTGTTTTTTGTAATTGGTCATTAAAACATATTCTTATGCAGAATTATTTTGGGAGGTTTTCTTCGTTCACCTGCAACGTACGCCAGAGTTCCTTTAAGTTTATTCGGATATTTATGTATAGAGATTCTAGTTCGGCTTCTATAGATACTCTCAAATCAACTGAGACCTCCAATACCTTAGTTGAGGGTAAAGAATTTAAAGGAAAAATAAATGTTCCCCAGGCAAGAAAAAAAGTCAAGAATACGTCCATCAAGAGTATCAGGTTACGCAGTCTTAAAAAATTATATATCCAATTGTTTAAGAAATGCAACAAAGGTAGATCTATAAATGAAGATCTATTTATAGCCATTAAGAATACTCTGGCATTATTGCGACCTCTTGCAATGATCATGAAAGAAGAAATTTTTTTACATTGTTCCAACTCTATTAAGTTTTGTTTTCAGCGCGGATAAATTGGTCATATCAAGAAATTGTACACGATCCCTAAAAAAGAAACTTCTGAGATTTTGACATCGTCTACCTGTTATGAAACTCATCCAGTTATCACTTCATCAACAAGAAGGGAACTGAAAGGAAAACTTCAAGCATGTTCAAGAATAATCACTCCTTTGATTATGTTCCAGACACAAGAGACGACAACTATCATTCTGAGATGGTTCTCGCTCACCCAACTTCTTGCTAGCAAGAAATTGAAACCATCTCATCATATATATTTCTTGAGGTGGGAAAAGTAACAGATAAGTAGTTGTACTTTTTTTGTTTTGGTTTATTTGTGACTATTCCGTCCACATGTCTTATCTGATGTTCTGTTATGCCTAGTACCTTTTTGTTTCAACATTGAAGAGACATAAAAAGACATTCATGTCATGTTGAGCTTCGCTCCATTATCATGAATTGTCACTATCACGTAAAGCCACATGTGTTTTCATGAGTTTCTTCTTAGCACCTGATTCGGTGTCCTTGTGTTTGAATTTATCAAAAAGTATTTTGGATAACACATTTTATTTGATAAATTTTATGTACTTATCGAATTATGTATCAACTGCCAATCTTTACCACAAATATTGATTGAATTATGTTTCATCAATAAGGACTTATCTGTAAACCTCAGTAGAAGAATCTAACAATTTTATTTGCAGATTACTTTATTTTTGGTAGTGGGTCAGGAATCTACCATGCCCATAAAGTCTTTTATAAGGTCCAAGGGTTGACGAACCTCCCTTACCTCCTTCATTCTCAAACAAATCATGAACGGGAAAGGAATGTTAGGGGTTAAGAAACCGGTTTCCGTTTGCCTTTAATAGAATTTTCTCTATGAATCTTAGTTTAATTCAAGTTTATTGCATAGATAAAGCATCAATTGAAGTGACTATTATCATGAAAGATCTCCTTCGAGTAAGTTTCATCCTTCTTCTTCTTCAATTTACTATTTTTAGTAACACATGGTTAGAATCAAAGGAGATGCTGGAAAATCTAAGAAAAACTCTAAGGGTGTTTCAAAGGTAACGCAACTTCTTAATGGAAAAGGTTAAGTTAGGAACCAAACATCATTTAGAATAATCTTTGTTAATGAAAATTATGCTAAAACCTATGGCAATATTCTTTCAAGAGGTTTCAACCGTGAAAAGAAGTTGGTCAAGGATCAATTGCATGCCAACAAACTATCTTGTTTTGAAAAGTATAACCTCGATGACATCTTTGATGGTCATGGTGAAGGATTTGATGTTTTTACCAGAGTTTTCTATGCAAATGTTCATAATGTTAATCTTGAGAAATTGTTCTTTATAACCATGACTAGAAGAAGAGTTTTTGAAGTGGATAGAGAATTGTTGGCTACTCTCAAAAGTTTTCCTATGGGGAATTTCGAGTTTCCTACACTAAAAGATAAGAAGCCATCATGTGAAACTATCTCAAATCAACTTAGTGGGAGAAGTATTAGTTGGGAAAATTGGAAATTTCCAACTAAAGATCTTTCTATGGCCTTGAAAGTCTTTCGAAAGCTTGGAATCCCAAACTTATGTCTTTTGTTAATAATTAGGTAGTGGTCCAACCCTAATAACAACAAGACATGTTAAAATGTGGAGAATAAGCTTGGTTTCATTAGCATAATCTCCTTACTTTTATAGTTATACCTCTCCTTGGTATTACCCATAAACCTCTCCTTTATGAGATATCTGCAATCATGCCCTTCCTTTTTAGCTAAAACCTGACTTTTTGGTGTTTCCTCTTGAATTTAGTGTCTTGACCTTCCTTGATGGGCTATTATAACTTCTCCTCTTGGACCCAGATTACTTCGAAATCACCATATAAGCCCTATTATTTCTCTATTTTGGCTTGGTTCTTGTATGATCATTTTAGGGTATCAACATTAATCCTGTAACTGTTGACTCGTGTATACAACTTGAGCAACAGTCACCTAGTCCCCGATAAACTAAGCGTGTTTCTAGACCTTCCTTTTTCTGTTTCAGGTGCACACTAGACCCTTTAGTCCCCACTTCGTATTGCTAACCTTTCCATCTCTGATTTAGTCCGGTATTGGATCGTCACTTTACATCCCACGTGGCCATGTTTTCAAGCGGTTATATTTTATGTGTTTCAATAGTAATTGTTGGTGCCTCTTAGTTTTATAACTGCCTGTCTTTTCACCTTCGTAACTTTTATTTTACCCCCTTCCCCATATAAATGACATCCCTCTACTCATTAATCTTATCCTTCTCGTCGTCTATTGCCATAAGTTTCCTCTGTGAAACGTTATTAGGTCTACGACTAAAAGACTTCGCTTTGAGGATTCGTGAAGCCAGGTCCGACTATCTTTTATCTTGATAGTTTGTGTATCCTGATCTTGCTATTATGTTATTTATGTTTTCGTAATCTCTTTCAGGCAAGATAGATAGTAATCGTAAAGTTCTATCGTCTCAGACTTTGTGATTCCTTAAGATAAATATCTGAAAACTATTCTTATTTGATAAGTTGAAGATTGTTCATGAAAGGGTGGTAAAGAATCTAGGCTTCTCATCTAAGTGAGTGCAAGTGTTACGGATTTGTGAGGTTTGCTAGTTGTGTCTATTGCAAACATATTTCCAAGCCTTGATCTTTGATCTAAAGGGAAATCAAATAGGTTTATCTGACTGGTATGAAAAGTCTCCACTTAAGTTAAAGAAACTCTTAGGCTGTAAAGGACGTCATTTAAGGGAACCAATTGCTAGAGCCTTGCGAGGTTCAATTGAAGTAAGGAGCGCGACTGTAACTGAATCACTTGGAGGGTGGATTTGGTCTCAACTATATTCCAGTCTGAAGCCTTATAGTAAGCTAGTGTATGTAACGGATTAATACAGTTTGGTTTTCAAATCTGAACAAAGTCCTGGGGTTTTTATGCTATTGTGGTTTCCTCATTAACAAAATTGCTGGTGTCTTGTGCCTTGTTTATCTTTATAATACTCCCTCCGTCCCTAATTAGATGACCTATATCATAAATAAGTGGAGTGATAGATTAGTATTATTATAAGAAATATGTAAAATTTGATAGCCATATTTATATTCATTAGATAGATGTTTTAAAATGCTTTCCGATGATACAAAGTTTACGAAAATCCGTTGTATAGTTTGAGAGATAAATAATTTCTAAATTTACTAGTAAATTTTAACTAGGTCATCTAATTAGGGACTGAGGTAGTATGATTTACACAAGTAATACGCATTCAATCTTAGTAGATACGACCATATAATCGTGATCCATTACGAGACTTGTATCTTGTAGAATTGGTATCTTGAAAGATAGATAACAAGTTTATTACTTGGCAAAATTCCTATTGGATAATTTGGATACGACTATTTTGATCTTGGATATTGATTTTTGAGTTTGTCCAAGTACTATTCTTGACAATCAGGTTCACGGGCGTTGAGCCAGGCCCTGTGCGAGTGTGCACCTCGCACTGCCTCAGACCCGGCTTTGGCTCCTGAGACACCAATGTAGCTTCATATCTTGGACGAGGATATCCCAACTCCTAATATAGCGCGAACCCCTTGTCCTTTCTGTCAAACAATATATACGAACCCTCTTTGCAATCCCAAGCTTGCGGCATTAGACTTGCAAGAGTTTAGCAGCTGCACGCACGCGCACACAGGTCTAAAACTCTCTTTGCTATTGCTATCAGTCTTATCATGTCATTATTAGACATCCTCAGTAATCTGAAATATGCAATCTGGGAAAACTGGTTTTCTAAAAAATTGAATCCCGTCGTAAATACATAATTTTCATGTAATTGACTTAGCTCTCAAAAGGGTCAACGATGTCACCCCCTTTACCCACGATTACATGAATCGCTTTAGTAATGAAAAAGGACGGGTCGCGAATTATAACCCCAAAGATATCACTATCCATGCACAAAAACTCCAAACAAATTGTTCAAAAAAACCCCATTTATATAATCTCTCTATATTACCCTTTTAATAGTTTAAATCACCCCAACAAAAACAAAAATCAACCCCACCTTTCAAGTTTATTATATTATCACCACCAACAAACAACCCACCACCAACAACACTAGCAGCAGCACCACCGCTCCACCACCACTGATCACCACCATCGTCGCCCACTGTCGTCGTCTACCACCGACCACCACCGCCGCCGCCGCCACCGCCACCGCCAACCACCACCACCACTGACCACCGCCGCCGCCGCCACCACCAACCACCTTCGCCGCCTCCACCGCCAACCACCACCACCAACCACCACCACGGCCACCGACCACCACCATAGACCACCACCGCCGCCGAGAAACACCACCACAATCACTGGCCAGCACCACCACCAACCAACCGCCACCGCCACAAAAAAGTGAGTTTCGTTGATCAATATTCAACAAAATGAGAAAAAATAATGAAACCAAACAGAAAAAAATGATGAAACCAAAATTGGTTTCACCAAAATTAGATACATCATAAAAGAAATGAGAAGGAAAAAAGAAGCAAAAAATGAAACACAATAAGATGAAATCTGCCACCACCGTTGTAATGACCCGTCCCTCTACCGATACTGTCCCCACTTAGCCACTGCGGTTATCCGACAGTGTGGGGTTTTGAACGGGCATCGCTGCGGTAATCCAACAGAAACTTTCTGGATGGTCACCCATCCATGGATTACTCCCGCCCGAGCACGCTTAACTGCAGAGTTTTCTGCCAATTCTGGAGCCAATTATTCTGAAAAGGCCTCGGTATAATGTAGACATTCCTTGCCTCCTGCGAGAGCAGTATCTGGCATAACACCTCAGCATACTCTCCCACCCGAGCACAAGAGAACGACCCCTAGTTGTATCCCAACTAACACTGATATTGTTCCAACTTACCCACTGCGGTTATCCAGCACTGTCGGATTTTTAACGGCACTACTGCGGTTATCCAGCAGCATCTTCCCGAGAGGTCACCCATCCTGTGACTACTCTCGGGCGAGCACGCTTAACTGAAAAGTTTTTTCCACAACTCAGTCAAGTGAACCCATCAGGCCTCGGTGTTAGGAAAGAACAAATCATTACGTATATTCCATTCGGCCAACCACTGCCGAATATCGGGTATTACAATACCACCACCTTAAATTGGAGCCGTCCTCGGCTCCGGAATATATATACAATCCCAGATCTCCGACGTTCCCTACCCCTCATGAGAAGCACCTGGACCAACCCCGTCCAGCGTACCTTCCCACCCTCGGCAGGAGACCCGTCGTCCAGGGCCATACCAAGTTTTTTAGGGGTCCTAGACGAAAACTTGAAATGGGGGCCCTAAAAAAAAATTCCCCGATCGTTTAAATTAAGAAGATCGACAACATAAGTATGTTTCAAGAAAATAAACAATAACATAAGTATGTAATAAAATTTTCAAATGGAAAACGACTACACAAGAATAGTTAATCTACGAAAAATTGATCTTCCTGGCCTCCTAGATGCATCATCAATTATCATATCGTAATCGATGTTATTTACCATGTCGATATCGATAGATAATATTGCTAGGTCATCTTTCTTGTGACATTTTCCACCGAAGGTAACACTTGATCAACTTTAACTTCGAAAAACTTCTTTCTGCAAAAGCAACTGTAACTGGAATTGTCAATAAGATCCCGTATGCAATTTCTGCATTTGGGTAGCAACCTTCATATATTTCAAGAAACTCGAAACCTCAACAGGCCTTTAAGTTTCTTCTGGCAAATAGCATTTGAATTATGGGACGCAATGTTGTACGTCCCATAATTCAAAGAAGAACTAAAATCTGAATTAAACAACAAATATAACAACACCATGTATAATTTTTTCTTGCTCTATTATTTTCTCCAATCCACTAAAACTAGTCCAATGTTCAATTATTGATCATGATTATGAGATTGACAGTAGTTTTTTTTTTTTTTGCTTTGTGACGGTTGAATACACATTTAAAAAAATAAAATCGGAGGCCTCTATCATTCGGGGGCGCTAGGCGATTGCTTATGTTTCCTAAGCAGTTGGTACGGCCCTACCGTCGTCGGCTCTGATACCATTTGTAATGACCCGTCCCTCTACCGATACTGTCCCCACTTAGCCACTGCGGTTATCCGGCAGTGTGGTGTTTTGAACGGGCATCGCTGCGGTAATCCAGCAGAAACTTGCCGGATGGTCACCCATCCATGGATTACTCCCGCCCGAGCACGCTTAACTAAAGAGTTTTCTGCCAACTCTTGAGCCAATTATGCTGAAAAGGCCTCGGTATAATGTAGATGTTCCTTGCCTCCTGCGAGAGCAGTATTTGGCATAACACCCCAGCATACTCTCCACCCGAGCACAAGCGAACGACCCCTAGTTGTATCCCAACTAACACCGATATTGTTCCCAATTATCCACTGCGGTTATCGAGCAGTGTGGGATTTTTAACGGCACTACTGCGGTTGTCCAGCAGCAGTTTCCCGAGAGGTCACCCATCCCGTGACTACTCTCGGCCGAGCACGCTTAACTGAGAAGTTTTTTTCCCACAACTCAGTCAAGTGAACCCATCAGGCATCGGTGTTAGGAAAGGACAAATCATATTTAAATTCCATTCGGCTAACCACTACCGAATATCGGGGTATTACAATACCACCACCTTAAATTGGAGTCGTCCTCGGTTCCAGAATATATTCGCAAGCCCAGATCTCCGACGTTCCCTGCCCCTCATGAGAAGCACCTGGACCAACCCCGTTCAGCGTACCTTCCCACCCTCGGCAGGTGACCCGTCGTCGGCTCTGATACCATTTTTAATGACCCGTCCCTCCACCGATACTGTCCCCACTTAGCCACTGCTGTTATCCGTCAATGTGAGATTTTCAACGGGCATCCCTGCGTTAATCCAGCAGAAACTTCTCGGATGGTCACCCATCCCTGGATTACTCCCGCCCGAGCACGCTTAACTAAAGAGTTTTCTGTCAACTCTTGAGCCAATTGTGCTGAAAAGGCCTCGGTATAATGTAGACGTTCCTTGCCTCCTGCGAGAGCAGTATCTGGCATAACACCCCAGCATACTCTCCCACCCGAGCACAAGCGAACGACCCCTAGTTGTATCCCAACTAACACCGATATTGTTCCCACTTACCCACTGCGGTTATCGAGCAGTGTGAGATTTTTAACGACACTACTGCGTTTGTCCAGCAGCAGCTTCCCGAGAGGTCACCCATCCCGTGACTACTCTCGGCCGAGCACGCTTAACTGAGAAGTCAGGCCTCGGCGTTAGGAAAGGACAAACCATTACTTATATTCCATTCAGCCAACCACTGCCGAATATCGGGGTATTACTTCTCAGTTAAGCGTGCTCGGACGGGAGTAGTCACATGATGGGTGACCTCTCGGGAAACTGCTGCTGGATAACCGCAGTAGTGCCGTTGAAAACCCTACACTGCCGGATAACAACACTGGCTAAGTGGGGACAGTATCGGTGGAGGAACGGGTCATTACAAAGTGGGGTTTTCAACGGGCATCGCTGCGGTAATCCAGCATAAACTTCCCGGATGGTCACCCATCCCTGGATTACTCCCGCCCGAGCACGCTTAACTGCAGAGTTTTCAACCAACTCTAGAGCCAATTGTGCTGAAAAGACCTCGGTGTTAGGAAAGGACAAATCATTATTTATATTCCATTCGGCCAACCACTGCCGAATATCGAGGTATTACAACCGTCAACTGCACCACCCCCATCACCGCCACAACCACCACTACCATTACCTCCTCAACTAAAACTAGTTTCAACAAAAAAAATATCCACCTGTGTGTCACCATCAAAAACTGGTTTCATAGAGAACAATATTCAACAAAAATGAAAAAATATGATGAAACCTAATTCATTTTTCCACACAGTCATTTCACCAGCACAACTTCAATGATGAAACTAAACACACCGACTTCCAAGTCAGTTCGAATAAAATAGGAAAAAATCAGGTGAAACCAAAATTTGGTTTCATTATAAAAGAAAAGGAGAAGGAAGAAAGAAGAAAAAATGAAACACAATAAGATGATACCTACCACCACAGTCAACTGCACCACCTCCATCGTTGCCACAACCACCACTACCATTACCTCCTCACTAAAACTAGTTTCAACAAAAAACAATCCACCTGTATCTCACCATCAAAAATTGGTTTCATAGAGATCAATATTCAACAAAATGAAAAACAATACGATGAAACCTAATTAGGTTTCATCATTTTCCCACATATTGTCATTCACCAACATAACTTCAATGATGAAACCAAACAAGCTGTCTTCCAAGTTATGCCGAATAAACTAGACAAAAATCAGGTGAAACCAATATGATGGTTTCATCATAAACTTAATTTTCATCATTAAAATATTTGGTTTCATGGTAGAAAATAGGCAAGTTTATGATGAAACCAAATTTGGTTTCATCATAAACTTACTGTTTTTCACCAACCAAAACTGTCAGAATTTGATGAAACCAATTTTGGTTTCAACAGAAATCTGTCATTTCCCCAACACAAATATTGATTTCGACGATAAAGATGAATCATCATTTGCTGGTGATGATACATCAAAAGGTGGTGGTGTTGATGGTTGTAGAGGATTGAATGAGGTCGGATCTGCAAGTACTGTGTTGATTGTAGAGGATAAAAGGAGGATGAGGTGTTGGTGGCGGATTTGAAGGTATTGGTGGTTTTAGATGATAGCAGGAGGAGGCTGAAGTAGTGATGATGGTGTTAATGGAGGAGACGGAGGTGTTATTGGTGGCGGATCTGGACATAACAGGTGGTTTGGTGGTGGCGAAGCTACTGTTGGTGATAAATCTGAACAAAAAACTAGAAGAAAAAGAGAAAGAGGTGTTCGTGGATGAAATAGAGGTGTTGTTGGTGGCGGATCTGGACATAACGGCTGGTTTGGTGGTGGCGGAGCTACTGTTGGTGATAAATCTGAAAATAAAACAATAGAAAAGAGACGGAGGTGTTCGTGGAGGTGATGGAGGTGTTGCTGGTGTTCGTGGAGATCTGTTGTTGTTGCTGGTGGTAATGGTGGTGGGGAGAAGGAGAATGAAGAAAGGAGAGAAGAAGAAGAAAATCTAAAAAGGGTATATTAAGCTTTTTTTAAGTAAAAAAAAATTAAATTTGCTCATTATTATTTGACCTGAATTTTTGTGCCACTTTTTAATAAAACTGTTTTAATTTATTAAAAATAATATGATTGAATTTTTTGTACCACAAAGTTGGTCACCTAGTTGTTTTGCCACTAGTTTTGGAAAAAGGATCTATTAAAAGAGGTCAAAAAAAACTTTTAGAAGCACATCCCACTAACTCGCGACAACAAAGAATGATAACCAAGTTAAGAGCACCAGCACCAAGCCACCAACAACGTCAACATGTATTAATGATTTTACTGTGAAAACAATAAGAAAACATCCCAACACAAACTTTCCTTCTTCACATATTAAACAATCAAACCAACCATGAGTCATTTCAAAATCCATTTCTTCCCTCCTTTACATGACCCACTCTTCTCTCCACTATCACAAAAAGAAAAGTAAAGTATAATCCTTACCGATAAAAGAAAGAAAAGAAAATTTTCTTTGGCCTTCTTCCACCACTATCTCTCTCCACCATTGATTAATTTAAGAACATACCCGAGAGAGCTTTGACAACCTAAGAAAAAGCTTTGAATTTTTCTTTTTTTCCTTTCTATCCTTTTCTTTTCGAGGGTGATGACATTACATCTTTTGGACGAAGCAAAATTAGAAGAGTGAAGAAACAGTGAAAAGGCCAACTTATGGCATCTGACTTTGATACCAATTGTCAAAAAGTAAGGGGATGAACAAGGGTTTTAGATCACTCTCAAGACTTGAGTAAGAACTAAGAACTTACCTGAAGAGGTGGGGTATGTAAGATGGGAAGTGGAGTTACGAATTGACATGAGCAAGTGTTCTTCTTGGTTGGCCGGCTGTGTGGGTAGGTGAGTGTGTGGATCTACTGATTTTGGGCATTTGGTTCAGGTTTGATGGCAGAAGAGTTATCTGTTTGTGTATGGTAAATCGCGCTCGCAAGTGATATGGGCATTATACAAAGGGCCTTGGATTGAAGGAACTGCATCGCAGCTCCAACATCTTCTTCAATGAGCTTTGCTACTTGATGTTCTGTACCATCAGTTGACCACTTCTCCCATGCTTGTCTATTGCTTCCGCCATCACTAGCCTCCCCCTAAAATAGCACAGAGAAATGCACTAGTGGTTACTTGGAAAGAAGAAAACGTGAAAGATGTGCACACTACATAAGAACCAAGGATTGAATAACACAATCGATGCATATACTAGACAATTCATAACTGTGATCCACAAATATATTAAAAGAATATTCTTAAATGTAAGCTCAAGATCCTTCCTGTTTATTCACCTCAACTGATGAAAGTGGGGTGTCAGCAACAAGTTGGGCCACTGCACCAGCTCCTCCTAATCTGCTCATGCTCAGGACCTGTTAATTTCATAAGAGAATGTGGTAAGAACACAATTAAGCTTCTTCAGGTAAGAAAATTATTTAAGTTTCTTTTGGTAGGAATATTCCTTGTTAACTTAAGACAGGAAGAGACAATTTTGAATTTTCCATAAGTTGAAAGTTCAGGCTTCAGACTTCTCTGGTTCAACTAGGAACATTTAACCAGATAACTTTTATCTCGAAACTGCCAAAGATTTTTTGACAACATGACAAACTTCACTGACGTGTATACATGAAAATGGCAAGTGACTAGCAAATCCATCATATTGATATTATCTTGCTACAATGCTAGGTCAGATGCATAAGCTCTTTTGTGCAAATTAGAATGAGGGAATATAGTGAAAGTGACAAAGACAAATTGACGGGATGCCTCCTCCATAGTTGAAAAAAGAACAAGAGCCTTCGCAAAGACTTGTTTGAACCATGTACAGAAATGAGCCCATACTAGGAGGAACATAACGAAGAAGATGCTCTTTTATAATATTCCCTCCGTTTCGGGGAAACAGACACTTTCACTTTTCGATTTGGCCCATCTTTTAAGCAAAAATGAAAAAGTGAAGGTATCACTTTCCCTGAAACGGAGGTAGTATAACTTTTAAACTCAAAGGGATGACAGATTTACCTTCACTTGCAGCCTTAAGAACTTGACATAATCCACAATTTCATCAAGCATAGCTGCTCTATCCGTCTGCAGAATAACACACACGACGTAACTCCTAAGAATTGAAAAAAAAAAAAGTAAAATAAAATTATTGTACAAGTTGAATGACCGAAAAATTAACTTATAGTTAGTTTTTATTTGGGCTCCACGGAAAAACTAACGGTAAAATGTAAGGATATGTCGATCTAAGCAGGTGAAAGGATGCTACTCCATTATAGAATAGATCCTCGCCAACCACTATATGTATATTCAGAAGGCTGATAACCACACTATTCCTGTCAGAAAGACTGGTACGCATATATATATCTGGTACTCACCCACATGCATCAATACAACTTTAGCTTTAAGGAAAGATGTGATAGTCTATTACGATAATTTCCTTGATACATGAGGAAGTGGCCAAATTGGTTTGGTGAAAAGGAAAGAACATGGGCTTAAATGCAATATGCACAAATTGAGGGTTAGTGCCTATATACCCATCAGTTGGCAATTTTCAGCACAAACATTAAGAGATGCATTTGATCATAGGACAAGATATTATAGTCATAAACCACAGGGGGGTAGATGATCGCATTCGGTAGGAGGAGTTACCTTGTTGGAACTAGGAACCAGCTCTTGCAAAGCCTTCATTCTTTCAGCTATTCTTTCTCTTCGTAACTGCAACGAAGAAGAAAACCAGACTCTTTATGCAATGCGAATAGAACCCAGAGCTAACTATAACATACACGAGATGTTTGTAAAAACCGATGTCAATGGGGAAAAGATGTCATCAATGACAAAAGAGTTGGAAACACGGTAGTTACATCTATAAACCAAAATATTAAGGTAGCTAGGTAGATCCACATTGATTTGTTAGTCCAAGTTTCTAACAGTTGTTTACCCGCTCTGCTATACTGTGGGGATCAGTGGCTTGTCCTCTTCTAGCTCGCACTCTTGGTCGAATTGCAGGTGGATGTTGTACAGTACCTGCAGCACCTGGTGTAGGTTGCCCGTGGAAAGGCTGCTGCAAAAATGTAAAAATACATCCAACCTCAGAAAAATAGACATCACAGTTTCTTGCATTGAGGACAGAATTTGAAGTCCAAATTATAACTTTATAGCAAGTAGATCAAGGGTGCAACTATTTCCACAAAAACAGCAAATTGCACCATGTTACAACATGACTTTGCAACTGATGTCACATTTGAATCTGATCACCAGCTAATGCAACCAAAGCTTATACATGCCAAATTGGGTTAATCCTAGTATCAGCTAATGTGGTTCAGGAAGAAAATCAATGAAATTCTGTAGCTCAATAAGGACAATTGGCCAAGAAACAGTCAGCTTCCTTCAACCAAATTGACATCAATTACCCTTACAGGCGGTAATAATACCAATCGAACAATCGCCCGTGTGAATCCTTGTATGGACCCACTCTTCGACAAATCTTCACAAGTCTCATTTCATTAACATAGGATTGCATTACTAATTACACTACAATTCAAGATAATCACTTACTTTCCTTGCATAAACAAAGATTATCTTGTTCATTGAAATACTTTCAACTAAATAATTAAAACACTTTATGAATAAAACAAAAATTAAATAGATAGTATAAAAAATTATTTGGTGGGACCCAACCTGATGAACCTGATGGGATTGTAGCGTAGGTCTCACAGAATGTCGTTGTTGCTGCTGCTGCTGTACATGATGTCCTCCAAATGCACTGGGAAATAAATTTGACATATGAGCTGAATTTCCTAGCCCTCCTCCTCTGTTATCCTGATTCAGGACCACCATTGAAACAAAAAACGATATAATTCATCTGAAATTTGTCACAAAACCGTTTTTTCCCGAAATACCATAAACGAGGTTGATGAAGTAAAGAAGTAAACAAGGAAACAAAATCTAGTGAAGTAATTAATTACTTACATTAGAAGAAGATGAAGCATGTCCCATTCCTGAAGTTGTTGATGATTCTTCATTTAGCTTCATGAAACTAGTACTACTAGTTTTCCCTAAAGATTGTTCTAAACCTAAACCTAATGGAAACAGATTTCCTTGTTGCTGCTGTTGTTGATGATAAATATTACTATTCCCAGAGTTGAGTTGTAAAAGCATAGATGAAGATGGTGGTGGTGGTGTTCCCGCCAAATTTCCAACATTTGTAGTTAAACCTGAAGAATCATGACGCTGGTGTTGGTGATGGTGGTTTCCAGGGTAAGATGGAATGGCCAAGATCTGTTCAAAGAAATCATCTGTTAATCCTTCTGGATGATTTTGTTGATGATTCTGATGATGATTATGGTGGTGGTTACTATTAGCCATGACTACTACTGGATTGAGAAAGTGAAAAACAAGAAATGATGCTAGGGTTTTTTAAGGACTGAGTATCTATGCACTGTAAGAGAGAAGGTTCTTGAGAAAACCCAAAAGCGTCCGTAAAACGGGTTACAGATCCGTCACCCGATAAACCGGAGTGGATTTTGAAGTTCTGTGAGAGTGTTTTTCGTTTTACTTATACAAAAAGAGAACAGAAAAATGAGAGGCGAGGGAGGGAGAGAGATGAAGAGACTGTACTATGGAGAGAGAGAGATGGTTTGGTGCTTGGAAAGAAACTATCTACTTTCACTTTGTTATACATCTCGTTTCTTGGGCTTCCAGAGAGAGAGAGAGAGAGAGAGGAGAGTTTAGAGTAAGTGAGAACTGAATTGATTCAAGGGGGAACTTTTTTTGTTTTTTTGTTTTTCATCATCATCGTCATCATAATCAAATACTCGCAATGTCATATATCACCAAGAATGCTTACGCCAAGCACCATGGAATTGAGTTCCATGTAAATAGTGTCAAACGGAAACTCAGTTTTCGTTTTTTCTTTTTCCAATTCTTTTTCCATTGGAATATATTTGTATAGGTAAAGAAAGATAAACGCGGGGTATAACAACCACACCCAATATTTCGTTCGACAATCTGTATGGACTAAACTCCAATATAATTCCGATAGGACCAACTTAAAAGCGAAACTCAATCAAGAAAGATATCAAAGAGCTTTGTCTCTTTCACAATAAAATCAGTAAACCAACTAGATAGAAATCCGTGAGACTGATTGATATGAGAATAACTCGGATGGTACCAAAGACCAATGTCCGAGAGTCAATCAAGTTATATCCAACAAACAAGGTCGGATTTATCAACTGTGATTGAACTACGCACAACCTGTGATATTTCAACTCGTACAAACGTGTTATTCCCCAGATTTCACAAGGTAATGACTTGCATGATGTTCATTTAGATATAAAAGAGCAACCGACGTATCTGATTATAATTTTTCGTGGGTTGTAGTAATGAGGTTCAAACTCTCGGACTTGTGAAGGATAATTTTTTAAACTTAATAAAAAAGATAAATATATACAATAAAAATATTAACACTGGTGCGAGAAACTGGGACTAAAGATTCGGCCATTTTTCATTTTCAAGTGGTTCAGAATTTAATTCTAGGCGATTATAGTTCAAAACAAAACAAATATTAACTCTATTCTTTGCCAAAGTAGATTCTATAAAATATTACTTGTATTTTATGAGCATGGCGCATCAAGAATCCCTAAGACTAAACATGCTCCATCAAATAAAATCACAAATAATTAATTAAAATCTTAATTCAATTAAAATTGGTGCAAAAAGTAAATAAAGAATTAATTTAATTTACCACATGGATGAAACACGGCCTCCTCCGTCGTCCCAGTGCTTGGGGTTTAACTCGTCATATTAATCATGTTCTCAAAATACATAATTGATGCTCAAAATTTGATTAAAAGAGTGAAAAAGTATAAAACAGTGAATCTACGACCCACAAAAGGCGTCCAGAAATCAACGATAGAAGTTTACTGCTGTAAAACAACGATACTTAGCTGCTGCTGTTGACACTGTTGAAGAACGACGGTCCTGGGGCGTCTGTTCTTCGTCTTCTCCTTCTTCAACAGCAGCAGGAAACTTTCCTGCAGTTCTTCTCTTCGCCTCTGCAACCTCCCTGTGGTCTCTCAATCGACCCCAAACTCTCGACCCCAAACTATGACCTCCAAGGACTCTATTTAAACCCGAATCATGCATCGAATCTCCTCCATAACTCCACAAATCCTCGGCAGTGAAAGAAAATATTTTCGGATATTTTCTTTCTTGTTTTAACTTTTCACGCGTTTTCTCTGGTCCAGCACGCTCCAATTAGATTACACATGCTCCAACAGGGTTGCTCGATGCATGAAACACGAGCAGAACACACACAAAATCTTCCAGAAGTCGTAGAGAAACTCTTCTGCATGTGTTTTACCTGTTTTGAGCCCGTGAATTGGATAGCCAATTCTAGCCAAATTTGAGCTAAGAGAACACTCACAACAACTTTTCCATGTTAAATCACAACTTCTCACCAATTTTCAGCGATTGAATCGCACTAGAACACCCTCATTTTGGTGATTGAAAATCTGTCAGGAGTGAAAATGGTTTTCCCGCCAAAACACGAATTTGAATGTTGAAGATGATATGCCCCCTATCCTGAACTGGGGTGCGAATAGCATATGCCTTGGGGGTGACCCGGGGTGCCCCTTAGGTTACCCCTTATCCAAAAGCGAGAGCCCGAATAACACTTGTCCTTCGGGTGCCAAAATCAACTTTTCGAGCCGAATTTTCCAAAAATGTTTATTTCCTAAAAATACATAAAAACACAATATTAGTACAAAAATAGAGTTCCAACAATACAGACATTGAGGAAAAAGTAGACACAAAAATGTGTCTATCAGTATCGTCGTCAATATAACATGCCAACATCACCGCAAGTAGCTGCTATCTTAGTTGGCGGAGAAGAACCGAGTGAAGTGCTTCTCAGGGACATCATCGTTGAAACAAATTCTGGGCAACTTCTGAATGTACCCAACACGACATGTTTCTACGATCCACTTCAATATCCGTTGCTACTTCTTTATGGGAGTTTTGGATGGAATTTGACAATTTTCTCGGATAACACTAGAAGGATCAGTTGTCGAGCATATTATGCATATATGCTACAAGTGAAGTTAATTTACTTTGAATTGGGGAATTCTCTGCCTTAAAATTTTTTGACTGCATGTTGCTCACTAATTGACCTGATGTCATTAGATTCGAGAAAACGATGACTCGATTTTGTTACGTGCTGGAAAGCTGCTGCTGCAATACGTGGTCGATAATTACGTGAAGATCTCAACAATGCAGTTGAGATGGGTTCGAGATAATCAAAAGACATTTCGAGCTGATTGGTACTCTGGCGCTCTTGACGCCGCAGATGCAAACACGGGTAACAATAATTCATGTGAAACTGCTAGTTAAAGTTAGACTTCAATAGACGACTTCTCATTACAGAAGTAATGTGAAACTGTTAGTTGAAGTTTTGAATTGCAGAAACTGTCACTTCTGTTGTAGATTAAAATTCCTCTTATTTCCATTCCATAAGTAACTTATTTACAACTTCTCCTACTTCAATATTATCTTTGTAGTTCAGAACTGTATACACATATAGGTTAGAGTAACTTCCCTTAGAATCAGGTGGTTTTGAATTGGACCGTCCATTCCTTTCTCTTTTAGAACTCTCTAAAATTATGGTGATTCTTTGCAGGTGATATTGGACAAAGGGTTATTCTGCCTCCAAGTTATACATCAAGCCCACGTGATATGCATCAAAGATATTATGACGCCATGGTATTGGTTCAGAAATACGGAAAGCCTGACTTTTTCATAACCATGACATGTAATCCTTGTTGGAACAATATTTATTAATTATTATTTTAATGTGTTTAATTAAATAAAATTAATTTATTGTTTTGTTTGTGAATGAAAAACTTATTAGTCCCACATTGTGGAGTTTCCACTTTTTAGTTGTTTTAAGAGACTATATAAACTTTTTAGTCTCACATCGGGGAATTCCTCTTCTTAAATTGTTTTATTCCATTATATAAAGAAATTCACTACTTTTGTAAAATCATGGGAAAGGGGTTGCTCTATATTTTAGAGGGACCCCTAAGGGAAAATATTTTATAGCGTTTTTTAAGCATTCGCGATTTTCCTTAACGGTTTTTTCGGAGTTGCCAAGCTCAAGTTGAGCATCTACTACATATGCTAGTAGTAGGTGTATTAGGGTGTTTTATCCTGGAGATATCCGTCCTGTGAGGGCTATAGCATCACTCTTGAGTGTAGCCGGGCGCTAATGTCTTAAGGACAGCGTGTTGAACACGTGACTCACTCTATTTTCCAAAGTTTTGCCTTGTTGCTGTTGCGGAGATACGGGGAGCTTGTTCGTTTCGTCAAAGCAATCACTTCCATTATAAAGGAGCTAAGTATCAATAACTTTTGCTTATTTGATTTTTCTTTGTTTTTGATTATTGCACCCAACAATCTTAAGACATTAGTATTTGTAATAATCGAAAACGATTGATTGGTTTGTGAATCATGGATGTTAATTGTGGAGTGAAAAACAAAAACGAATTTCTGGTCAGATGTAGAGTTTCAATTTTATCTTTTAATCTAGAAGGAATTTCGATGAACCCTTTTTACACAACGTAGTAGACATCCTGATAGTTACCCGCGTAAAGTTTCAGAATTTTTGGAGTTGTAAAAGTATTTTTTTGATATTTTACAAAACAGAAAAACGTTTCTTAAAAATTCTGACGAGCAGAAAATTGTTGTTAACTAAATTAATTTTTGTGGGGTAACCATGAGTTTTTTGAAACGCTGATTCAAACGAAGTTTGTATATATAGATGTTATCTTCAAAACTCATATTTTACTTTCTGATTTGGAATTGTGATTTGTGAATAAAGGTGTCATCTCCGAGGGACATGGCTAATAGCCGCATGTGGTTGGAAACAAATCTTCCAAAGATGGCAAAGGTGAGAACATCGAAAGCAACTCTAAGCATGGTCTTAATGATAAAGGTATATTTCGTAAACCTGAATCCGGAATTACTTTAGTTAAGGGTGAGTGTTATGTTTGTAAAATTCCTGGCCACGCGGCAGTAAATTGTAGACAACATAAAAACCTTAATAAGTAGAAAGTTAATGCTAATTTAGTTGAAACAAACTAGAACGAGTTTGGTGGCATGATGTCGGAAGTTATTTTAATAACCAATGTGAGAGACCAGTAGGTGGACTCTGGAGCCACCAAGAATGTTTGTTGAAACAGAGACCTGTTCACCTCCTATCATAGGATAGGGGATGTCGAGAAACTCTTATTGAGTAACTCATATGCAATAGAGGTTGCATAAAAGGAAAAGGTCGAGCAGAAGCTCATATCTGTAATATTCTCACATTGAATGAAGTTTTCATGTTCCGAGCATATGCGAAAATCTTGTATCTTGTTCTGTTGTAGATGGAAAAATATTTAAGATCTTAATTGAATCTGGAAAACTTGTTGTAACTAGGCAGTGATTTTTTAAGCAAGAGTTATAGGACTTTGGGTCTATATAAGCTTAACGGAAAAACTGATGATGTGAACGTAGTTGATTCTTGTGATCTTTGTGTGATTGATTGTTTTACGTGGTAGACTTGGAACCGTAAACTTATAAGTCAATGCTTAACTGGCTAGCATAGGCTTCGTACCCAAATTTAGTTTGGATTTTGAACACAAAAGTGAAATCTGTGAAGAATCAAAATATGCTATAAAATCTTTTAGCACAAATGTTCAGAGTAATTCTAAGCCTTTAGAATTAATTCAGTTAGGCCTAGTTGACATGAGTTCAACCCAAAACCACTGTGGTAAAAGATGGTTATAACTTCCGTAGATGATTGTACGAGGTACTATCTTGTATACTTGCTTAGGATAAGGATGACGCCTTAGAAGCCTTAAGATGTATAAACTTGAAGTTGGAAACCAATTAGAAGCCTTGAACATAACAACCGTATCCTTAAGGAGATGATAATTTCCATGTTGATTAGTTCAGGATTACCTGCGGCCTTGTGGGGGGAGGCAGTCCTCTTAACTAGTATATCCTGAATAAAGTACCCTTTTAAGAATCAGATGAAACTCCATATGGAACGGTAGATGACCTTCTTATGAATGTGTCAAAGTGTGGGGGCGTTTGACTAAGATTGTAATTCCTCTTCCTAAAAGAACTAGATTGAAACCAAAAATGTTGATTGTGTTTTCGTATAGGGTATATTGAGTATACTTCTACAAATAGATTTTTGGTTGTGTGTTCTGATTTTTTCTGACATTGGTGTGAATATTATGGAATCTAGGGATGCTGAGTTCTTTGAACATGTTTATTCTAAACCTGTACCTCATTAGAGATGTGTTGTTGATCCCCTAGATTTATTTCAAATAGTCAGAACTTATTTTAAAGGAAGATGAAGTTGATGTTGAGCCTAAGAGAAGTAAAATAATTAGACTTGAGACTTCTTATGAAACCGACTTCATAACATGCCTAGCTTAGTCTGAGCCACAGACTTGTAAAGAAGCCTTGATATCTACTGAAACCCCATTCTGGTAAGAAGCTTCATTTAGTGAAATGGACTCAGTCCGTTGGAACCAGACTTGGGAGCTTGCTAGTTTACCTCCAGGTTGTAAGACCATGGGATGTAAATGAGTCTTTAAGAGGAAACGATAGGTAGATGAAACTGTGGAAAAATATTAAGCTAAGTTGGTAGCTAAAGGCTATAAACTAAAAGAAGGTAGATTTCCTTGATTCTAATTCAATTGTGACGGAAATTACTTCCGTTGAGATACTAATTGTTATTGCTGCCATAAAGAACGTAGAGATACATCAGATGGATGTTAAGACAGCTTTTTCTAAAACCGTGAATTAGGTAAAGAAATTTACATAGATCAACCTGAAGACTTTGTAGTGAAAGGTTGTGAATACAAAGTTTGTAATTTGAAAAATCTTTGTATGGTTTTCAATAAGCACGTAAACAGTGACATGGAAAATTTAATCATGTGATAATGGATAGTGGATTTAAATTAATGAATCTGACAAGTATGTTTACAAGTAACTTGTTAAGGATGTCTGTGTAATTGTATGCTTGTATGTTGATGATATGCTTGATACAAACATAGATGTGATCAATTCCACTAAAAACATGCACTGAATGAGAACATTGACTTGAAAGACTTGGGCCCTTTTGATGTAATCTTAGGGATGAGGATTAGAAGATAATCAAACATTTATAAGTCTTAGTCGTTCTCATTATGTTGAGTTGTGCTTAAGAGATACAATCAGTCTGATTGTAAACCTGCTTGTACTTCGTACGATTATTCTTGTAGTCTCAAGAAAAATAAGGGTAGTGGAGTATCTTAACTTGAATACTCAAAAGTTATAGGATGTCTGATGAATATAGTGAACTGTAAGAGTCCAGACATTGCCTATATTGTGAATAAGTTAAGTGGATATAATTGTAGTCCAGAGCAAGAGAATTCAGATGCACTGAGTAGAGTATTATGGTACCTAAAATACTCTTTTGATTTATGAAAGGTATCTTGTTGTCCTTGGGACTTTATGATGCAAACTGGATAGTTGACTCAGAGGAGTCTAAGTCTACGAGTGGATATGGTTTCAACTAACATGTGGGTTTGTTGTTGGAAGATTTCCAAACAAACATATCGCTCAATTCATTATGGAATCTGAGAGTATTGCGTTAGATAAAGCATGAGAGGGGGCCGAGTGCCTAAGATGCTTTTTAGAAGACATTCCTCTTTGGCATAGGCCTGTGCCAGCTATATCTATACATTGTGTTAGCCAAGCTATAATAGTTAAAGCTAAGAAATAACTAATCTCAATCGGCTTATTTCCATTGATTGGATAAAGTCCAAGGAGAATATCGCGCAACCTTTGACGAAAGGTTTGTACAAAGAGATAGTTAAAAATGCATCGAGGGGGTTGGGGCTTAAGCTCATATATTAAACTTGCCATGAAGGATACTCAACCTTGCTGACTGGAAATCCCATGATCAAGGTTTCGAATGAGACAACTAATTTGTGGTGGGTAAAGGTAAACACTATCAGAGATTTTAATTCTATGTCCCTTCCCTATGGTGTAGACGTGATAGTGTGACTGCATGTGGAGGATGACTTTTTAATAAGTCTTAATGAGTTCTATAGTTTCAATTTAAGATTGAACTGGGGTGTAGCAGTAACACTCTTTATGGAAACTCACCTATCTGAATGAGGAAGTGGGTCGCTTCCTGTGAGAATATGAGCTGATTATCTAGAGCATTCTGAGAAACAGGATACGTCCAGGGCCAAAACGGACAAAACGGCACGAGCTTGGCAGCAACCTTGGAGATATCATCCGTGATTGTATCGCGAATTACATCAAATGCTAGGAGTTAAAGACATAGTTCACTGTCTCTAGCAAGTAATTCCGGTAATATCTCACTAAGCAAAGGTTCAAGACCTCATGGACACCTCTGCCTAAAATGGTATTTCCTGCGTTTTTTATATGATTTTCGCTTTTGATGGTTTTGGTATTACTGGAACTTAGTACCTAAGGGTCACTAAGTGTTCACTGGTTCATGCTTTTTCACTTTCGTGAAAGGAACCTTTAGTCTCACTTGTGAGGAGCTAAAGATGAAAGCTCTCTATACTATATGATTTTTGCAATCCATAGTATGACCCTGGGGTCAACACATTTTTGTGTGAAGGAGAGGACATTGAAATGACTAGTATGATTTCAACACACAGACGTTCCATATGTCTGTTCGATCAAGCCGGATCATGGAGATTGGGTGTTGACTTACCAAGATTTATCTGTGTTTTTCATGTTTTATTGAGGTTTTCATTCATGTGGGGGATTGTTGGAACAATATTTATTAATTATTATTTTAATGTGTTTAATTAAATAAAATTAATTTATTGTTTTGTTTGTGAATGAAAAACTTATTAGTCCCACATTGTGGAGTTTCCACTTTTTAGTTGTTTTAAGAGACTATATAAGCTTTTTAGCCCCACATCGGGGAATTCCTCTTCTTAAATTGTTTTATTCCATTATATAAAGAAATTCACTACTTTTGTAAAATCATGGGAAAGGGGTTGCTCTATATTTTAGAGGGACCCCTAAGGGAAAATATTTTATAGCGTTTTTTAAGCATTCGCGATTTTCCTTAACGGTTTTTTCGGAGTTGCCAAGCTCAAGTTGAGCATCTACTACATATGCTAGTAGTAGGTGTATTAGGGTGTTTTATCCTGAAGATATCCGTCCTGTGAGGCCTATAGCATCACTCTTGAGTGTAGCCGGGCGCTAATGTCTTAAGGAAAGCGTGTTGAACACGTGACTCACTCTATTTTCCAAAGTTTTGCCTTGTTGTTGTTGCGGAGATACGGGGAGCTTGTTCGTTTCGTCAAAGCAATCACTTCCATTATAAAGGAGCTAAGTATCAATAATTTTTGCTTATTTGATTTTTCTTTGTTTTTGATTATTGCACCCAAAAATCCTAAGTGGGAGGAGATCCAGAAGGAATTAAAACCAGGGCAACAAGCACATGATAGGCCAGATCTGACGACGAGAGTCTTTCATTCTAAGTTTGAAGAACTAAAGACAGATTTATTCACTAAAGGGGTTCAAGGAAAGGTTGTTGCACATGTTCATGTTATTGAGTTTCAGAAAAAAAGGTCTACCACATGCACATATTCTTATCATTATCGATGAAAGAGACAAGCTACGTAGCCCAGATGACTATGATACAGTTGTTCGAGCAGAAATACCCGATCTGAATGTTGAACCATAGCTGTACGAGGCTGTCCTGAAACATATGATACATATGCCCTGTTCGTTGTCGACTGATAGTGTTTGTAAGAAGAACGGGAAGTGCAAGAAACGGTTTACGAAGGAATTTTCACCAGCAACTCTTGAAGGCGGGGATTCATATCCAATCTATCGAAGGCGAGATGATGGTAGAGAAGTTACACTCCATAATGGGAAAGTGGTGAATAACAGTTGGGTCGTTCCGTATAATCCATGGCTTTTAAAGAAGTACGACTACCATATAAATGTTGAGGTTTGCTCAAGTGTGAAATCTGTGAAGTATTTGTACAAGTATGTTTGGAAGGGGGTAGATTGTATCTGCATGGAGGTTTCAAGCGAGAAGGGCTTTGAAGATGAGATCAAGCATTTTGTAGATGCTCGCTGGGTCTGCCCGCAAGAAGCTCTTTGGAGAATATACAAGTATCAGATGAATAAGATTTCTCCACCCGTTGTCTCATTACAAATACATCTCAAGGATCAACAAAAGATTTTACTTTCCGAAGGGCGAACTGTGCGAGGTGTGTTGCGGCGAGAGAATGCATCCCGTACAAAGCTTACCGATTATTTTAAGAAAAACGGAGAAGATGAGTTTGCAAGAACCCTTTTATACAAGGAATTTCCTGAGCATTATGTATGGGATCAGTCATTAAGGCAGTGGAATTGACGGCAATGTAACAACAGAGTCATTGGAAGAGTTAATGTGGTTTCAGCTCGCACTGACAATTACTATTTGAGACTTTTGCTGAATAATGTAAGGGGCCCAACCTCTTTTGAGGACCTGCTAAAGGTAGGTTCTGTTACCTTTTCGACGTACAGAGAAGTGGTGCAGCATCTTGGTTTGTTAGAAAGTGACACTGCCATGCGTGATACACTTCTTGAAGCAACACAACTGCAGATGCCTTCGTCTTTGAGAAGGCTTTTCTGCACGTTGTTAGCCCTATGGAACCCAACCGGAGTTCGTGAATTGTGGGATGAATTTCTTCCGCACCTGATTGAAGATCACCTCGGTTCCAACACAGGACAAGGTGCTATTCATCTTCTGTTGCGGGAACTTACTTTTACTCTTGGTCCAGATTTAATGAAGAAATATGAATTCCCAGCCATCACCGAAGACGTAGGTACTTCAGGAACAAATGATTTGGTCATGGAAGAAAAATCAATTCTTATTCCTCCAGAAGATTTGTCGGTTATTGGCAGGCTAAACAATGACCAGAGGCATGCATTTGACAGGTAAAATTCGCTACAACATACTCATATTGTAATCACAATTTTACTAAGTTAAACTCGCCACGAGTCATTCATTTTGAGATTGTAGTAATAAGAAAAGTGGTGACTGTATAGTGTTCAGTTGGAAGATAACATAGAAAGCTTAGGTTAAACACCAAAATTTTTTAGGGACATTAGTCAATGTAAGATTGATGCCATACCTGCATGCCTATAAAATAGTGGGTTATAGTTTTACTTAATCATTTTCTGTTGATTATTATTGTCACTAAGTAAATGGAATTGGAGCCATATGAATTATGACCGACTGATGGTATGAGTTACTCATTCTTATAACATTCTTCATAGCCAACATTTGTAGTGTTGTTGTTCCCATAATCTCAACTATTTATCCAGCTGTGAACTTAGTACCAGCCCATCTGATCCACTAAGTGGAGTGAGTAAAGTTGTAACCAGTAAAGCTTAATGTTGTTTTATTACACCTTATAATATTTCATTACACTTATATCAGTATTTTGTTGTATATGGGTTGATTTGTAATAATTGTATTAACTCTTACACAGGGTAGTGAAATCTGTTTATCGCCGCGAAAATTCTATATTCTTTATTGATGGTCCGGGTGGTTCAGGGAAAACTTTCTTGTACCGGGCGATACTGGCCTATCTAATAACTGAAGGACATATTGCAATTGCAAGGGCGACGTCAGGAATTGCTGCAACCATGATGCCAGGTGGGCGGACCACTCATTCTAGGTTCAAGATACCCGTACCAGCTGACTTAACATCTTCGTGTGACATACCTTTGTCACTGATTTAGCAGATCTCATTCGGAAGGCCAGCTTGATTATTTGGGACGAAGCAACAATGGAAAACCGATATGCATTTGAAGCTTTAGATCGGACTTTAAGAGATGTAACTAAGGTCGAGCAACCGTTTGGAGGTAAGATTTTGGTTTTGGGTGGTGATTTTCGTCAAGTGTTGCCTGTAATTGAACGTGGCACCCGAGCACAGGCAATAAGTGCATGCTTAACCAATGCAAAATTCTGGAAGGATGTAAAGGTAATTCATCTCAAAGAAAACATGCGTTCAAGGTTGGATCCAGACTTCTCAGAATTCTGGCTTCGCATTGGAGATGGAGTTGAGCCTTATGTTATGGAAGACATAATGAAACTTCCAGAGGATATTGTGTTGGAATGGGATGGAGAGCAGGATGTAGAAGATTGATTGACGAGGTTTTCCCAAGACTTGAAGAGAATGCATTTGACAAAGTTTATATGAGTCAGAGAGCCTTGATAACTCCAAAGAATGACGTTGTCGAAAAGCTCAATCAGAAAGTTGTTGAAATCTTCTCAGGAGCTGAGGTAGTGTATCATTCCTTTGACACAGTAACAAATGACCCCAAAAAATTGTGGACAGAAGATTTTGTCAACAGTATTGCTCCAAGTGGATTACCTCCTCACAAGCTTATACTGAATATAGGTGCTCCAATTATTCTCTTGAGAAACCTTGATCCAAAGTGTGGGCTTTGCAATGGCACAAGGTTATTGTGTCGAAGACTATTCACAAACTTCATCGGTGCAAAAATTGTTACAGGTAGTTGCTCAGGGATGAGAGTGTTGATTCCGAGGATACCCATGGAGCCCCCAAAAGACTCAAAACTTCCTTTTAAGCTTACACGAAAGCAGTTTCCAGTTCGTGCAAGTTTTTCCCTAACTGTTAAGGGGATACCATACCACATGTTGGTGTTTACCTACAAGAACATGTGTTTAGTCATGGACAGTTATATGTTGCTTTTTCCAGGGGAGTCTCAAGAACCGCAAAAAAAGTATTAGTCAAGAATGGGGCTATTCCAGATAATACTGGAACGTGTACCAGAAATGTTCTTTTTCAAGATGTTCTGAAATTATGTGATAGCGTTGGGTGATGTATTTCTGATTGATGTAATTTTAAATGAAAAAAAATTAAAAAAATTTACTGTTGGTATGTTGCTGAGAAACATTTTATTATAGCGGCATATTTTTTTTGAACATGGTATAGCGAATTATGCCGACGTGCAACCCACGTGCACTCTACTTGTGCACTGTAAGAAAGAGAAGGTTCTTGAGAAAACCCAAAAGCGTCTGTAAAACGGGTTACAGATCCATCACCCGATAAACCAGAGTGGATTTTGAAGTTCTGTGAGAGTGTTTTTTGTTTTACTTATACAAAAAAAGAACAAAAAGATGAGAGGCGAGGGAGGGAGAGATGAAGAGACTGTACTATGAAGAGAGAGATGGTTTGGTACTTGGAAAGAAACTATCTACTTTCACTTTGTTATACAACGGGCTTCCAGAGAGAGAGAGAGGAGAGTTCGAGTAAGTGAGAACTGAATTGATTTGAGGGGGAACTTTTTTTTTTTTGCATCATCATCGTCATCATAATCAAATACTCGCAATGTCATATATCAATAAGAATGCTTAGGCCAAGCACCATGGGAGCGGGCATCCCTTCCCTATCCCTCATATGTAGGGAATGGATATGGGTCACAAGACAGCTTCACTATGGTCTGTTTTTATCCCTTTCCTACATGACACGGAAACTGAGTTCTGTGTAAATCGTGTCAAACGGAAACTCAGTTTCCGTTTTTTCTTTTTCCAATTTTTTTTCCGTTGGAATATATTTGTATAGGTAAAGAAAGATAAACACGGGGGTATAACAACCACACCCAATATTTCGTTCGGCAATCTGTATGGACTAAACTCCAATATAATTCCGACATCACCAACTTATAAGCGAAACTCAATCAAGAAAGATACCAAAGAGCTTTGTCTCTTTCACAATAAAATCAGTAAACCAACTAGATAGAAATCCGTGAGACTGATTGATATAAGAATAACTCGGATGGTACCAAAGACCAATGTCCGAGAGTCAATCAAGTTCTATCCAACAAACAAGGTCGGATTTATCAACTGTGATTGAACTACGCACAACCTGTGATATTTCAATTATATAAACAATATAATGTGGAAAAGAGATAACACATACACCAGAAATTTTGTTAACGAGGAAACCGCAAATGCAAAAAAACCTCGGGACCTAGTCCAGATTTGAACACCACACTGTATTAACCCGCTACAAAATCTAGACTACTACAAGTTAAATTCGAATGGGAATGTAGTTGATCCCTAACCAAGTCTCACACCGATTAAGGTACAGTCGCGTTCCTTACGCCTCTTGAATCCCAGCAGGATTCTGCGCACTTGTTTCCCTTAGCTGATATCACCCATAACTAAGAGTTGCTACGACCCAAAGTCGAAGACTTATAAAAAAATCTGTTTCCCACATACATGTCTATTCTGGTTTTGTTTTCGTCTTTAGATAAATCAAGGTGAACATGAAACTCAACTAATAATCCGGTCTTATACTCCCGAAGAGCAGCCTAGAAATATTAGTCACCTCACAATAACCTAACTGATTAACAGAAGAAGTCACTGCGGAATCACAAGATCCTGAGACGAACAACTGTTGTGATTACTTTTTATATCTATCACCTATCGGAGATAAATCTCGAGTAAATCTTAGAGAAGATAAAACTCAATATGATAGAAAACGTAAGATCAGAATACGCAACTACAGAGAAAATAGTTCGATCTGGCATAATGAATCCTAAATGAAGTCTTCAAGTCGTTAACCTAATAATGGTTTTGGAAAACCTAGGTTAAAGGAGAATCGACTCTTGTTTACAAGTAGGACACATGAGAGTGTCGGGATTAGGTTTCCCATATGCTAGAGTTCTCCCTTATATAGTCTATCAAAACGTAAGATCAGAATACGCAACTACAGAGAAAATAGTTGGATCTGGCTTCACGAATCCCAATGAAGTCTTTAAGTCATTAACCTATAATGGTTTTAGAAAAACCTAGGTTAAAGGAGAATAGACTCTAGTCGCAACTAGTATCACACGGGAGGTGTGGGGATTAGGTTTCCCAATTGCTAGAGTTCTCACTTATATAGTCTTCAAATCAGGGTTTGCAATCAATGTTAACTTGGTAACAAAGCATTCAATATTCACCGTTAGATGAAAACCTGATTAGACTCAAGCTAATATATTTCGACCGTTATATCGAACTTAGCTTGTTAAACACAAATGAAAAGTGACTTCATTTAGATATGGGTAACCGTACCTAAACGTATACACCTTGTTGGCTCAACAATAGTTAACCGAAGTTGGCCATATGAACACTTTCATATCAACCTTGTTCATTTTAATACAACTAGTTCAAATGATTCAAATGAAACTAGTTCTAGAGTTGTTCAATTGTTTATATTCTCATAGAAGTATACAAGACAATTGAAGCGAAATCGATTTTGATTCACTCGAATCAATTCATGAACATTATATCCCCGATTTGCAAAAGATTGAATTCCTTAATTTATAAATGTATTAGTTCATGAACAAACCGATTTAAGAACATAAACTACTCAAGTATGCAAACGGGTACGCATACCTAAGTGGCCGGATTTTGCCTGGGTTCGCCAGTATGCGAACGGGTACGCATACTGTCGTACACCACCAAACTCAGTTGAATTCCCGGACTTGAACTTACGCCAGTACGCATACGGGTATGCATACTAAGTTCTCAGACTTTCAACTAACCAACCAGTACGCATACGGGTATGCATACTATGGTTCCCAGACTTGGAATAGCTTGCAACAGTTAGCATACAAGTACGCATACTGTGCTATATCCAATCATGGTTAATTGTTCTAAACTCTCATTTCAATCATTGAAACATTCTTAGAAGATGACAATAGTTGTCTCACACAAACTATTAGCTTCAAAGCAATTTTCAAGTGATCGAAAGATCAATACGAAACATTCCGAGTCTACATCAAATGACTGTCTCACACAAATCATGTAAGATGTTACCAGGCGATTTACACATGATCATCTTTTGAATTTAGTCAAGAATATAAGATGAACTTGGTTAAAGCGAAAGCTTATCAACACATATTTCGAGAAATATGTAAGCGAGTTAAACTCAACTCGAAATATCAAATGTGTATAATCGAAGTCTATATAGCTATACGACTTTTGTCTCAAATAGGAGATAGACTATAAATAGACTTTTGAGTGATAGATGAGTTCAAGTCTTCACATACCTTTTGTTGATGAATTCCACAAGCTCTCCTTAGTAGTTCTTCGTCTTCAATCGATGAACGTCGTGAATTCTAAAGCTCAACTACACTTTTTATCCTAATCCGAGCCTTAGCTATAAGTAGACTAGAAATAAAGACTAATAGTTTTGGCAACTAAACTTGACAAACAAGCTTGAGATAGCAACACTTGCGAATTCGACCGAGCAGTGCTCTAACAATCTCCCCCTTTGTCAATTTTAATGACAAAACTATCAATACATATGGATTAAAAAATAAATAAACATTGTAGCTCACTACACCAAAAATGGAGTTTTGCAATTGGCACCCGCTGTTGCAAATCGGGGAGCAGTTGCGACAGGGGGCGACTCGAATTTTCGCAACAAAAATGTAGTTGTTGCGAATTTTGAGTCGCAACTGTTATAAGCTGTTGCGACTCAAAAATTTAGTAACAGCGAGTCAGCAGTTGCAAATTTTTTACTATTAGTTGCTAAATCTTGACTAATCAACGAAGACTGACCCAAATTTTTATGGTAAAAAAATTAGCAACAGATTGAGCTGTTGCGAATTTTATGCAACAACAAAAAAAGGAAGTCGGTCTTCAATGACCTAGTCAAAATCTATTTCCCTATTTTTATATTAACCTGCAATTACCCATGTTCCCTTGTTATTCTTATGATTCAATCAATCTTGGAAAACAGAAAATGAAGTAGCTTCATTCTAATTCAACACACATTTCGATTCAATTTAAACTTGGACTAAAAAACAAACAAAACTCCAAACTAAACAAAACCATAATATTACTTATAATCAGCAAGTGATTGTAGTTGGATGACAAATATAATCATTATGTTGTTGATGATAAAAATATATCAGATCCACCATGAACAACAAGATTGGTACATACACAGAAAGATAAATCTTTTTAGCATCTTTGTTTGAACATTAAGATAAATACTACATGCAGGTAGAGAAGTATTACCAAATCAGTAGATGTTTTGATACACTACAATAGTGTTTCAGGAGCAGAAGATGATATTTCACCAGTTTGTACTGCAAGATGGTTGAACAACAAAAGACGTATCCCATGCTTGAGTTCCATTATATCCCTGTAGGTGGTCATCTCCGTAGTCGTTAGAAATTAATACTCAATTCTCAACTACTGAATGGGAAGAAGAAGTGTCAATTTCCAACTTAACATTCCCTCGAGATGGAAGAATAATAAGCAAGTTGGTACTTAAAGCACGAAAAAACAAAAGCTACCCCTGACCTGCATTTTCATGCCATCCTCGGCAAGCCATAAGTAATCCTAAATTCTTGGAAGGTGCAACTTGAATACTTCTGAGTTCGCAATAATCTGTGTGTCCCATAAAAACCTATAGTTGATGAATACCTTTGCAAGTTAAAGGTTGCGGTCAACATGCTCACTTTTTCCCTTTCCAACTTTACTATCACGAACTGACTTCTTGTCCTGGGCCTTTGTGATATTGTTGGTGGCATTTGCTACTTGATTTTCAAGGCTGGCACCAATGTTGTTATTCTGTCCTTAAACTCAATGCTTCAGCAATAGTGACACCATCTTTAATCACTTTAGCTGCACCAAAGCTTTGTTCTATTACAAGTTACGCCCCTTTCAAAACCCAAACATCAAATAAACATTGTAAGTAATCAACCATGTCATTTAAATTGCATAAGACAACAATTTAATAACATATTCTAATTACACCGGAAGCATGCAAGTACAACATACACTCACCTAAAGGATGAAGAATAAGTATACTTCCCAAAAATCTCGATACCCAAAAACTCTACAATTTGCTACGCATGTGAAAGTCAAACAGATGCGCTCAGTATTAATGCAATCACCAAATTTCTCAATACAGATTGACTCACTAATATAAGGACTGAACTCTGGAACAAATTTGTTAGGTGGTGAGTTTTGTACGATGCCTGTCTCCATTGTTAGAACGTCCTGCAATAAAGGTAAAACAAAAAAGATATAATATAAGTATGCAATTGATCGTTAAAGTCTTCTACACAAGTAGAATCTCAATAAGAGGAGGTACTAAAGAAGTATTAGTCACCTGTTAAGGAAAATATATTGAAAGTATATAGAATGCTAAAGCTCCATCCTACCATTGACATGCCAGTTAAATAACCTAACCCTAACTCAACAACATCAACAGCTTTGATCGCCTGGACCGAACTATCAAGTAAGAAATCAAACATGCAGGAGTTCAGCTAGCAAAAATAATTATAGCTAATTCTGTAGCACACTCCTACAAGATCGGTAAGTCCTTTTTTCGTTTCTAAGGGTAGATTTGTGCAACTAGTTGATATAACAATTAACAACTATCATGGAGGGAAAGGAATCAGCCTCACTCACCAAGATCTGAAGTGAGATAAAGGGCTCAGTATCCAAGTATTTAACGCATTCACCTGAGAAATAGTGGTGAACATCATGCTTCACTAACGTGATATTCCTGCAATCCAACTTATGAACCCCTACATGTTCAAAAATACTTGATATTTAGTGTTGAACATGGAAGTAGTATCTTTCAGTAGTATCCTTCAGTAAGAAGGGATAACATTACCGTCGCACCAGCAGAAGGATCACGGTAGCCAGTAAGAAGGGAAACACATAGTTCTGACCATTGTAACGAGCCTGAAAGTAAGATGAGTTAAAACTCTGGTGTATAGCAATAGCGGCATTAGAGGTTATCAAAGCAGGGAGTAAAATAAGTTAATACCTTAGTTATGAGGCTAAGATCAGGAGGATATGCTCCTTCATTGGCAAATCTTGCTGCATGTTCATATACAGATGGTTGCTAAGCTTCCCTGGGCGGGTAAACATCTCACCTTCATCATTTGGCCCATAAACCACCTCAATCTCTGCTTCCATAGCCTTTGTCTCCACTTCTGTGTATACAACACCCACAAGATCATGGTATGAAATCAACGACATTGATTGACAAGATGCACAAACTTGCTGGTAAGTGGTAAACCTGATGACCACACATAATCCTGATCTTGTCAATTTCAACTTAAAAGTATTACGCAATACTCGCGGTAACTCCAGGATAGTTTAACAATAACCAACATTTAATTCAGCAGTACATTGTCATCATTCTAGTAGCAAAACAAACTAAGAAAACAGTTCATAATTTTCACAACGAAACCAATCAATTTAATACCTTTGATAAGCAGAAATAAAAATAAAGTCGTATACTTACGAAGAATGCCAACGCTCTAAGCCATGGATAACTTTGAATCTGTAAGCCATGTTCTGCCTCATCTGCAGATGCTATTGTTGTAAAACCCAAAAACTCCAAGCCATGGATAACTAAGAATGCCAACACTCTTAATAACTTAATTCCAACAGATCCAACTCCATATTTATCTTGCTTTGATGATATTGAGAAGATAAGAAGTCCTTAGACACTCTTCTCATTTGATTTCATTTCAAATAAGATTTCAGGTTTCATTACAGACTCTAGACCAGGACAAGAGTATTTAAACTGAAAGAAAACATAACCCGATACAACAGGTAACTAACTTACAACTGACTGTCAGGTGTCGGTAAACACACACACACAAGGTGCATCCACACACTTGATTCACACACATACAAAACCAATTCCTAACACCCCCCGCAAGGTCAGAGTCCACAGACACTGAGTTGAATCTCAAAGTGGAAAAACGAGCAGTAGACAAGGCTTTAGTGAATATATCAGCTAGATGATCCTGTGCAGACATAAATTGCACATCCAGAGCTTTAGCAGCAACAAGTTCTCTCACATAATGAAATGCAATTTCTATATGTTTCATTCTATTGTGAAAAATTGGATTTGCTGTCAGATAAGTTGCACCCATGTTGTCACACCATAAAACTGGAGCTTTAGGAATAGAAAAATGAAGTTCAGCAAGTAAAGATTGAACCCAAACCAATTCTGATGTAGCATCAGCCAATGCTCTATACTCTGCCTCTGTACTAGATCTGGAGACAGTTTTCTGCTTCCTAGAACACCATGAGATTAAATTGGGGCCAAGAAAAATTGTCATGCCACTAGTTGACCTTCTGTCAGATAGATCACCTGCCCAATCAACATCTGAATATGCCTGCAATTGGAGAACTGAAGCTCTTTTAAACTGCAAACCAAAAGAAACAGTACCTTGTAAATATCTCAATATTCTTTTGACTGCTGTCCAGTCTGTATTTGTTGGAAGCTGCGTATGTTGACAGGCCTTGTTGACAGCAAATGCAATGTCAGGTCTGGTTACTGTGGCATATTGGAGTGCACCAACTGTACTTGTATAGAGAACTTGATCCTCAAAAGGAGTGGAATCAACGTTTGAATGATAAGACAATATAGGAGTTGAAGTTGATTTGGCATCATCCATCTTAGTCTTGATAAGCAGATTTGTAACATACTGAGCCTGAGATAAATGAATGCCTGCTGAATTGGTGATTGCCTGAATGCCAAAGAAAAAATGTAGAGAACCCAAATCCTTGATAGCAAACTCTCTACCCAAAGCAGCAATAAGACCATCAATATCAGAATTGGAACTACCAGTAACCAAGATGTCATCTACACAGATGAGAATATAAAGAGCAGACTGAGCAGTTATTCTGTAAAATAGAGAGGTATCTGTTTTAGAGGGTAAGAAGCCATTAGCACTGAGAAATTTACTTAACATGTCAAACCAAGATCTTGGAGCTTGCTTCAACCCATACAGGGATTTCTGTAGCTTACACACATGAGCAAGAAATTTTTTATCTGAATAACCTGGTGGTTGTGTCATAAATACCTCTTCAGATAAATTTCCATGTAAGAATGCATTCTTCACATCTAGTTGTTTAATCTGCCAATTCTTATAGAGAGAAATAGAAAGAACAATTCTTACAGTGGTTGGCTTGACAACCGGACTGAATGTGTCTTGATAATCAATGCCTTCCAACTTGATTGTAGCCTTTTTCTACCAATCTTGCTTTAAATCTTTCCATAGAACCATCAGCTCTCCTCTTAATTCGAAAAATCCATTTGCATCCTATGAAATTTTGATCAGCAGCAACAAGAACTAATTTCCATGTTCCATTCTGCAGTAATGCAGTGATTTCTTCATCCATGGCAGCTCTCCATCTGGGATCCTTACAAGCTTCTGTATAACAAGTAGGTACAGTAATATCCTCACACACATACTGTACTTCAGAAGCAAAGATTCTAGGTTTAGGCCTTGAAATACCCATTTTACCTCTGGTATTCATTGGATGAGCATTAACAATAGCTGGAGTGACAGTATTAGGAGTTGCAGAAGACTCTAAAGTAGGTGTAGATACTGAAGAAGTAATTGGAGGTGCAGATGAGATGTCAACCTCATTAGATATAGTGGTAGGTGCAGAAGGAGATGTAGTCTTAGATGCAGGAACTATAGATGGTGTAAGAGAGGCAGTTGTTGATTTTTGTGAAGAAGCAAATAAGGTAGCATAAGGAAAAATGCTCTCATAAAAGATGACATCCTTTGAAATGATTTAGTTTGAGGATTAAAGCACCTATAACCCTTGTGCATATGATTGTATCCAAGAAAAATACATTGAACTGATCTTGGTTCTACTTTATGATTGTTGAATCTTCGTAAGCATGGATAACTAGCACAACCAAAAGTGTGTAAGAACAGATAATCAGTTTTAAGATTGAATAGATATTCAAGAGGGGACAACTTATCTAGATTTGGTGTGGGTAATCTGTTGATTAGAAAATTGGTTGTTTCAAAGGCATAAGACCAAAAAGATAAAGGTAATGAAGCATGATGTAACAAGGCCAAACCAGTTTCCACAATATGTCTATGTTTGCGCTCAGCAGTGCCATTCTGAGCATGAGCATGAGGACAAGAGACTCTGTGTCCAATACCACATGAATCTAAATAAGATGAAACATTTCTGTATTCTCCTCCCCAATCTGATTGAATAAACTTGATACTTCTATTAAGTTGGTTCTCAACAAGAGATTTAAATTTAACAAATGTAGGAAGAAATTCATATTTATAAGCTAAGGGATACAACCATGTGAACCTACTAAATGAATCAATAAAAGAAACATAGTATTTATAGCCATTAATGGAACACAAGGGTGAGACCCATACATCTGAGAATATCAAGTCTAAAGGACCAGAGACATTATTAGTGCTGGAGCCAGTTGGATAAGGCAAAGCATGACTTTTGGCTAATTGACAAGAAGAATAAATTGTAGAAGATAAATGAGAATCAATAACCTCATCCACAGAAGGCAGAATGTGTTTGAGAGTCTGATATGCTGGATGACCAAGTTTGGCATGCCATTGTGCTGATGTAGAAACTCCAGAGGATAAAGCTTGCTTCAGTTGACTGGTGGTGAACTCCATGTGATATAAACCATCTCTAACAGGACCATGAAGTAGAACCTTATGTGTAACCAAGTCCTTTATGAGAAATTTATCAGAATAAAATTCAAAATAACAGTTATTCTCTTTGGTGAATTGAAGTACTGATATTAAATTCTTTGTAATAGAAGGAACATGAAGGACATTGGAGATGGTAAATTTAGCAGAATCACTATGTAATGTAGAAGAGCCGGTATGAGTAATAAGCAAACCTGAACCATTTCCAACTCTGACTTGATCTGTGCCTTGATATTCAAAGTGTAAATTGAGGTTGGACAGATCATAGGTGATGTGATGTGTAGCTCCTGAGTCAGGGATCCAACCAGAAGAAGAAGAAGCAGAATGAGCAGGATCTTCATTGTAGACTGCAAAGGCAGGGCACCAGTAATCTTCATAGTCATCACCATCATAGTCATTGGAGGCATAATAAGCTTGCATAGAATGATCATTAGTTACATATCTATATCTGCATTCAGGAGCTAAGTGGCCTGGTTTCTTACACAGTTGGCATTTGGCATAATAGTTATATCTTGGTGGATAAAAATTTGATGAATTATCATGTCTACCACCTCTACCACCAAAATTATGTCTTCCACCTCTAAAGCCTCCTCTGAAGTTACCACCATTTCTTTGTCCTCTGAAATTAGAGTTTGAAGATCTCCCAAAATTTCCTCTAGGTGGAGAAGGTGACCAAGATTGATTACCAGCAAATGAAGGACCAGAGTAATGTAGATAATCATTAGGGGGATAAGGATTGTGTGGATAACCATTAGAGCTAGCATATTGGTGATCAAAATGATTTAGTCTTGATGATGATTTTTGTTGTTGAGTAATATTAGCAGAGGCAGTGTTAATATCTAATTTAGAATCTGCATTTACTCTAGTTTCCTCAGATAAGAGCAATCCTAGTAATTCAGATGAAGTAATGAGGTTCTCATTCTTCAATTGTTGAGTACAAATTGAAGTTTTGAACGCATTGAACTCAGAAGGTAAACCATGAAGGATATGAATTACTAAATCTTCATCAGATACAAGTCTATCAATTTGAGCTAGTTGATGTGAAATTGAACGAGCCTTATTGAAATAAACTAACATTGAATCTGAACTTTTGTTTAATCCTATCAGATCGGTTTTAAGTTGTAACAAACGAGATTTAGTTGTAGAATTATAATTTTGCTCTAATCTATTCCAGATCTCATGAGAAAAAGTGCAATCTATAACCTGAGAATGAATTTCTTCAGTGCAAGATGAAAATAACCAGGATAAGAGAGCAGAATCTTGATTTACCCAATAATTGTACGCTGGATTCAGAACAAATTCATTATCAGGATCAGTATCTACAAATTCAGGATCGGCGATAATAGCAGCACCAGCAGTTGAAGTTCGTCGTAGATATTTGACAGGACAGTGAAAAGAGCCATTAACAAATCGAAGTAAATCATAACTGCGTAAGAGAGGAGCTATTTGAGATTTCCATAGAGGATAATTTGTTGCAGAAAGTTTTGTTGGTGGTTTGAAAGTTAATGGAATGTGTTTGTTGGAATTTGATTTTGTCATTTGTTTTTAGAGATTGAAGATCAGAGAAAGAAAGTTTTGAATTAATTAGGGTTTGAATGAATATCTGATACCATATTGAGAAGATAAGAAATCGTTAGACACTCTTCTCATTTGATTTCATTTCAAATATGATTTCAGGTTTCATTACAGACTCTAGACACAGGACAAGAGTATTTAAGCTGAAAGAAAAAATAACATGATACAACAGGTAACTAACGTACAACTAACTGTCAGGTGCCGGTAAACACACACACACACAAGTGCATCCACACACTTGATTCACATAGATACAAAACCAATTCCTAACAGATGACAACATTGGAGATGCTTAACAGTTTAACCCAGCAATTACAGGAACCTTTTCTTTTTGAAATTACAGGAACCTTATAGGACTGATTCTGAAACAGCCAACGAAAACTTTAATTAGTTATAGGAAATCATATGTTGAAAACCTTAATTCTTCTTTGCAAATACAGGAACAGCTAGAAGCAATCTTTCAATTGAAGCAATAACAATCACTTAACAACAACAACAAAAGGTTCAGATTAGGTAGAAAATTGAAAGGGAATCAAATTCAAAAAGTTTTTACGGGTAATAGAGATTGAGATGCTCTGATTCCTAATTTAAAGATTGATTTTCAATCAAGAAAGTGGATTCGAGAGATCTATAACATCTCAGTTACGAACCCCGGAATATTTTTGGTGAAATATTTTCGAAATTTTAAGTTCAAAACAGAGATAAATATGAGATTATATAAATCTTAACTTAAATTGCTAATCAGAAAAAAACATTAAAGTAGATCGATAATTTTTTATCTTAAATAATTTTTTTTAGGAGGTTAAATTAAAATTTAATAAAATAAAAACTAAAGAAGAAAAACTTATCTTCATCTCTCGATTTGATGGTGAATCCTCCGATTTCATTCTCAACTACGATTTCTTCTTCGAGAACCAGCATCAATGGAATCCTAGAAGAGAGAAAGAGAGGAAGAAGGTATCAGCAGAAGGGAGTAAGAGAAACTGAACACCAAAAGCTCACTAATCGATTTAATCAAAAAGATACAAAACCCAAACTGTTAATCTACCAAACCCTAACTACAAACCCTAACAGAAAAAGCATCATCACTCAATTTAAATCGATTCCTCTAGTTTCAATGGAAGGAGAGATTTTTTTCTTCAGAGTCCTGTCTGAGAGAGTGAGAGAGAGGACGAGTGGTTGAAATGAACCGAAGAGGGATATTTTCTAAGGATAAGAGAAGTATGCACACGCGAAATTCACATGCCCGGAGAAAAGTGTTTGCAGGTGTTTATTGTCACACGGGTAACTGGCATGCGTGAAAAATAATCAGTTGCGAATGGTAACTGAGAAGAAGCAGTTGCGAAATTAGCAACAGAAAATGGCTGTTGCCAATTTTTAGCAACAGAAATTCGCAACTGAAAGTTAGAAACAACTACATTTTTGTTGCGAATCTGAGTTTCTAAAACCCATATTTGGTGTAGTGGCTTCTCATCCAAATGCTTGATTTCCTTGGTTCTTCAACATTATTCGAAATCGTCATCTCTTCCAAGTACTGCAGTGATTCTGAACGTGTTCAACTCAGCATCATAGTTGTTGAAGACCCGTAGCTATAACAATGAGAAAACAGTAGCTCTCAATCATTGTTATACAGTGTCATAGTATTATTACACATCATCAAAGTCCAATTGCATCATAACTTTGACAGCAATACTACGGCGATATATATCACTCCCCCTTAGTCAATACTTCATCTCACGATGAAAACCACTCCCTCTTACATAATGATCCGTAAACCATATGTATTTGTAGCATGAAATATTAGAGCACTGCTCGGTCGAACTCGCATGTGTTGCTATCTCAAGCATGTTTGTCAATATTAGTGATCAAAACTATAAGTCTTGATTTCTAGTCTACTTATAGCTAAGTCTCGGACTAAGATAGAAAGTGTAGTTGAGCTCTAGACTCCATGTCGATCATCATACAAAGACGAAGAACTACTCAAGGAACTGGTGGAACTTCATCGACTAAAAGGGATGTGGAGACTTGAACTTATCTATCAGTCAAAAGTTTATCTACTCTATCTCATATCTTGAGACAAAAGTCGTATTGCTATATAGACTATGATTATACACATTTGCTATTTCGAGCCGAGTTTATCTCTCTTATCTATTTCTCGAAATATGTGTTGGTAAGCTTTTGCTTTGGCCAAGTTCATCTTTACTAGTGAACAAATTCATATTAAGTTTCAATTACTTGAAAATTGCTTTGACGAAAAATGGTTTGTGAAATAACAACTATATAACGTCCTCTAAGAATGTTTCAATGATTGAAATGACAGTTTAGAATATATAACCATTATTGGATATAAACATTGTGTGATAACTCATACGTGTGTAAGTCCTTATACCTTGAACCAAAGTATGGATACTTTGTTGATCAGGAAAATCGGAACTAAAGTTCGCGTACCAGTACGCGCACCATCGGAAGTTCACGTCCTGTGAAAATCTGCTGGAGTTTGTGAACTGAAAACAAACTTATTCCGGGTACTTAAGTCCGCGTACCAGTCCGTGTACTTAGGTTGGTTATTTTCTAAAAACGATTATTCGTGAACTTAAACTTATATTAACTAAGAAATGCATAACTGCAAACCGTGGCTATAAAGTTCATGAATCGATTTGAGTGAATCAAATTGTTTTCGCTTCCATTGTGTCTTGTATACATCTATAAGATCTAAACAATTTAACAACTCTCTAACTAGTTCATTTGAGTCATTTGAACTAGTTATGGTAAAGAAGAATATAGTTGATATGAAAGTGCTCATATGGCTAACCATTTGGTTAACTATTGTTGAACCAACTAAATGTACATGTTTGGGTACGGTTACACAAACCTAAAACGTGCATTTCATTTGTGTGTAACAAGCTAAGTTTCGATCTAACGGTTGAAAGATATTAGCTTGAATCTAATCAGGTTTTCATCTAACGGTGAATATTGAATGTTTTGTTACCAAGGTAACTTAGATTGCAAACCCTGATTTGAAAGACTATATAAAGGAGAACTATAGCAACTGGGAAACCTAATACCCACACTTCATGTGTGATACTAGTTGTATAAGCTAGAGTCGATTCTCCTTTAACCTTAGGTTTCTACCGAGATCCTTTAGGTTAACGACTTGAAGACTTCATTGGGATTGTGAAGCCAAACCCAACTATTTTCTTTGTAGTTGTGTGATATGATCTTGTTGTTTCTATCGTACTAAGTACAATCGTAATATTGGCTTGAGATTTATTTCTCCGATAGGCAAGATATAAAAGAAGTCACAAACATCTTCGTCTCATCGTTTGTGATTCCGCAATATCTTCTTTCGCTAGTCGATTAAGATTATTGTGAGGTGATTGATAATTCTAGGTTGTTCTTCGGGAATATAAGTCCGGTTATCAATTGGTTCATGTTCACCTTGATTTATCAAAATACGGAACAAAAACTCGTAGGTATTTCTGTGGGAGACAGATTTATCTATTACCGTAGACTTTTCTGTGTGATACAAATCTATTTATTAAAGTCTTCGACTTTGGGTCGTAGCAACTCTTAGTTGTGGATGAGATCAGCTAAGGGAATCAAGTGCGTAGAATCCTGCTGAGATCAGAGACGTAAGGAGCGCAATTGTACCTTGGATCAGTGTGAGATTGATTGGGGTTCAACTACAGTCCATACCGAAGTTAGTTTGTAGTAGGCTAGTGTCTGTAGCGGCTTAATACAGTTTGTGTTCAATCTGGACTAGGTCCCGGGGTTTTTCTGCATTTGCGGTTTCCTCGTTAACAAAACTTCTGGTGTCTGTGTTATTTCTTTTCCACATTATATTTTGTTATATAATTGAAATATCACAGGTTGTGCGTTGAATCGATCAATTGGTAAATCCAACCTTTGGTTGTTGATTGAAATTGATTGATCCTTGAACATTGGTCTTTGGTACCGTTCAAGTGTTTTCTCTTGTATTCAATTAGACTAGCAGATTTCTATTTGCTTGAGTAAGTATTGAATAAACAAAGTGAGATATAACTCTTTGATATATTTTTATTAAGATTGAGTCTGACTGTCTAGTTGATTCTCTTAAAAGTATATTGGAGTTAGTCCATACAGATTGCTAAGCGAAATATTGGGTGTGGTTGTTGTACCCGCACTTTTTCAATTGGTATCAGAGCAGTCTTCATAAACGTACCGCCAGTCTTCAAAGACCTTACAAGTCTGTGTTTGTAGCGATCTGACTCTATGGAAAAGAATTTTATCTCCATAAACGTATCGCGAGTCTTCGATGGATCAAACTACTTATGGTGGAAAATCGCTATGCGTGCTTTTCTTCAAGATCGTGATTTTCAAACATGGGTACGTGTTGTTAATGGCTATGATCCTCCGGTTAATACCGAAGGCGATGTATCTATACCGAAGGATATTGGTAGATATAGTCCAGAAGAAATTCTTGTTGAAAAGCAAAATTATGACGGCTTGAATGCTATCATACATGTCATTACCCCAGATCTTCAGCACCATGTGACTACGTGCACTAAGTCTAAAGAAGCCTGGAATATCTAAGAAACCGTATTTGAAGGAAATACCACTGAGAAAGAAGTTAGTCTTCAAAACCTAAATTTTGATTGGGAAAACCTTCGTATGGCAGATGAAGAAACATTTGATGAGTTTAATCACAAAGTGTCTGAAATTGTTAATGCATCTTTTGCATTAGGTAAGAACATTCCTGAAAAGGACATTGTGATGAAAATTCTCAGATCGCTGCCATCTAAATACGATTCTAAGAAGCATGCCATCGTTGAAGGAAATAATCTTGCAACACTATCCAGAAATACTTTGGTTGGGAAGCTAAAGATCTTTGATCATGAGCATACGTCCAAGTCTAGTAAGGATGTTTCTTTCAAAGCACTAAAGAACACTAAATTACTTGATAAAAGTAAAAGTGTTTATGTCTCTGAGGATGATCTTTCTGAGGCTGATTCATCAGATGAAGATCTTGACAAGTCAGTCTCGTTGATCACAAGACAGTTTAGGGATCTTATTTTGAAGAGAAGTAAACGGTTCTCCAGAGATAAATCCAAGTCATCAGATAAACCACATAATCTTGTTCCTCCTAAAAATATTGATAATGATGAAACTGATGACGAGGATATGCCTCAGTGCTTTAAGTGTAAAGGTTTTGGTCATTTTGCAAATGAGTGTCCAAATCGAAAGAAATACACTGGGAATAAAGGTCTTGCTGCAACTCTTGATGAAATGTTTGACAGTTATGATTCTAATGAAGACGAGAAATCAAGTGTTGCACTTCTTTGTGAAAATATTGATTTTGATAAGTGTAGGAATACATACATCAATCTTTATATTCTTTCAGAAGAAAACTCAACCAATCTGGAAGAAAAAAATTGACTTTTCCATTGGAAACTCTGTGTATGACGTTTCAGGTACCACTATGTGTCTAGCAGCTTGCACATCTCAGATGCCTGAATTATATCCAAGATTGACATGCTCGTATTGTTCACTCAAAGGTCATGAACTATCAAAGTGTTACAAGTACAAACACAAATTGAGACATGTCAACAAACTTCAACGAAGAGCAAATCGATTAGCAAGCAAGCTTAAACTTTCTCAAAAGACCGCCGAGGTATGTAAGATTTTATCTTCGTCTAAGAAGTTAGTTTCCAAGGATAAAACAAGACCATTAGAGAAGAATGTATGGTCCAATCGTTTTGATAGACATAAGTCTATGGATTCCTCTCAAAAGTAACATGGTGGACAGATTGTTGTTCACCGCAACACAACTTGATTGTGTCGAGTTGTGTATCTTATATCATGTGCATGATCAAAAGATACAAGGTTGTGCACTCAGGCTTTAGTAAAAGTTTTGTTTCTTCTTTTCTTAGTTTTGTTTTGAAATTCCCTGTCTATCAATAAAGGAGGGTTATTCTCGATAATTCTACTCCTTCTAGGGTTCAGAGTTGTGCGTGCATGAACCTGTTAAAGGTTGCGTAACCCTACATTTCTTTTTCCTTCTCCGAAACTCTTTACAAGACTAGTTGTTGAGTTTAAATTGTGATTTCCGCTCACAAACCCATATTCTTATGGATACTCCAAGCATCATGTCTTCTGATGGAAAAGATGTTACTATGATTTTTAATCCATCAATGATGAAGGAAAAAGAGAAATCTTCATTGCCTCCAACTTTGAAAAGAAAAAGAAGGAATGTGAGGAAGCCAAGAGTTGTTCCTTCAAATTCTCAAAAGTTTTCTGATGTTCTTGAAGTGTTGAAGGAGACACGAAAGGAGATTCAAAAAATAAAGGCTTTTGTGCTTAAGACTCATGAGATTTAGAAGGCCATGGTTCGACATCAGTCAAGAAGGTTTATTGATATTAACTCCTATCTTCATGAACCTTATGTCCCAATGGCTGTTGACGACAAGGAGTTCGGGGACGATAATGAATTCTTCAAAGGTCTTAACATCTAGTAAATCTTCTGATGAGAATTTTATTTCTTGTTTTGTTTAGAAGAATAACTAGAATTTGGAATAGCCGTCATTGTGATTACACATATCTATGTCCAACATTTTCATCTTCATTGTTTTTAGGTTTATTGGTTTAAATTCTAAAAATTGTTTGGAAGATGATTTTTGCAGTATTAATCTTTATGGTTTTATATATTCCAATTTGTTATGGGATATGTGTGTTTGCGTCCGTGAACTATGATTGTCCCATACCTTGTCAAAAGTTAAGTCTTTCATATGTCGATATGCATGTATTGATAAAAGAATGAATGAAATTTTGACATTACAAAATTTTTAAGCCTATTGTACGTCATTATGCAAATATTGATGGAAGATAGGATGAACTTTTGTTTACGAGGATTATGTCTATTGTATGTCATTGTGCAAATAGTGATGGAAAATAGAATGAATCCTTGTGTATTCCGCACTATTGATCTTCCCTGATCCATATTTTTTATGTATATCATGTGCGGCTCCGTAAGTTCTCTTATGTTGAACATTTCCTATTAAATTAATCATGGGTTTTCTTGTGGTTAATTTGGTTGAGTATTTTTGGATTCAAAATCATATTCGTACGTAATTTGTTATGTCCAAAGAAATCCTTCTTTTCTTGTGAAAGTAAGGTCGCCCTTGTTGTTCTTTCGGGAATGAAATTTTATTGGGGAGAGTTCTTAATTGAACTTGTGCTTAATTGCTAAATCTTTGTGGGGAGTGCGGCTGTGGAATATTATAGGAGTTATCTTGTAACTTTATAAACTCCTTGATGAAAGCATTTAGCTTCGGCTATATGATTTCATCTAAAAAGTTGATATGTGCTTGCTTTTGGTCATGAAATGTCTCTATGGAAATTTATTAGGATCCCACTAGTTTTTGTACCTTTGCCAATTTTATTGACAAAAAGGGGGAGAATTAATGTGTAGTTCACACTACAAATACATATGGTTTTCGGATCATTATGTAAGGGGGGTGGTTTCCATGTGAAATGGAGTATTGACTAAGGGGGAGTGATACATATCACCATAGTATTGTTGTCAAAGTTGTGATACAATTGAACTTTGATGTTGTGTAATAATACTATGACACTGTGTAACAATGATTGAGAACTCTTGTTTTCTCATTGTTATGGCTACGGATTTTCAACAACGATGATGCTAAACTTACAACCTTTGGGATCATTGGAATACTTGGAAGTGATGAAGATTTCGAGTAATGTTGAAGAACCAAGAAGATCAGGCATGTGGAAGAGAAGCTACAAAAGTTTATATTTATTTTTGTATTCCATATGTATTGATACTTTTGTCACTAAAATTGACAAATGGGGAGATTGTTAGAGCACTGCTCGGTCAAACTCGCATGCGTTGCTATCTCAAGCATGTTTGTCAATGTTAGTGATCAAAACTATAAGTCTTGATTTCTAGTCTACTTATAGCTAAGTCTCGGACTAGGATAGGAAGTGTAGTTAAGCTCTAGACTCCATGGCGATCATCATACAAAGACGAAGAACTACTCAAGGAACTGGTGGAACTTCATCGACTAAAAGGTATGTGGAGGCTTGAACTTATCTATCACTCAAAAGTCTATCTACTCTATCTCCTATCTTGAGACAAAAGTCGTATTGCTATATAGACTATGATTATACACATTTGCTATTTCAATCCGAGTTTATCTCGCTTATCTATTTCTCGAAATATGTGTTGGTAAGCTTTCGCTTTGACCAAGTTTATCCTTACTAGTGATGAAAGTCATATTAAGTTTCAATTACTTGAAAATTGCTTTGACAAAAACTGGTTTGTGAATAACAACTATATAACGTCCTCTAAGAATGTTTCAATGATTGAAATGAGAGTTTATAATATATAACCATTGTTGGATATAACATTGTGTGCTAACTCATACATGTGTAAGTCTTTATTCCGTGAACCAAAGTATGCGTACTTTGCTGATCAGGAAAACCGGAACTAAAGTCCGCGTACCAGTACGTGCACCATCGGAAGTTTACGTCCTGTGAAAATCTGCTGGAGTTTGTGAACTGAAAACAAACTTATTCCGGGTACTTAAGTCCGCGTACTTAGGTTGGTTATTTTCTAAAAACGATTATTCGTGAACTTAAACTTATATAAACTAAGGACTGCATAATTGCAAATCGTGGCTATAAAGTTCATGAATCGATTCGAGTGAATCAAATCGTTTTTGCTTCGATCGTGTCTTGTATACTTCTATAAGATCAAAGCAATTGGACAACTCTCTAACTAGTTCATTTGAGTCATTTGAACTAGTTATGGTAAAGAAGAATATGGTTGATATGAAAGTGCTCATATGGCTAACCATTTGGTTAACTATTGTTGAACCAACTAAATGTACATGTTTGGGTACAGTTACACAAACCTAAAACGTGCATTTCATTTATGTGTAATAAGCTAAGTTTCGATCTAACGGTTGAAAGATATTAGCTTGAATCTAATCAGGTTTTCATCTAACGGTGAATATTGAATGCTTTGTTATCAAGGTAACTTAGATTGCAAACCCTGATTTGAAATACTATATAAAGGAGAACTTTAGCAACTGGGAAACCTAATCCCCACACCTCATGTGTGATACTAGTTGTATAAGCTAGAGTCGATTCTCCTTTAACCTTAGGTTTATACCGAAACCCTGTAGGTTAACGACTTGAAGACTTCATTGGGATTGTGAAGCCAGACCCAACTATTTTCTTTGTAGTTGTGTGATCTAATCTTGCCGTTCCTATCGTACTAAGTACAGTCGTAATATTGGCTTGAGATTGGTTTCTCCGATATGAAAGATATAAAAGAAGTCACAAACATCTTCGTCTAATCGTTTGTAATTCCGCAATATCTTCTTTCGCTAGTCGATAAAGATTATTGTGAGGTAATTGATAATTCTAGGCTGTTCTTCGGGAATATAAGTCAGGGTTATCAATTGGTTCTTGTTCACCTTGATTTATTAAAAGACGGAACAAAAACTCGTACGTATTTCTGTGGGAGACAAATTTATCTATTACCATAGACTACAGTCCAAACCGAAGTTAGTTTGTAGTAGGCTAGTGTCTGTAGCGGCTTAATACAGTGTGTGTTCAATATGGACTAGGTCCCGGGGTTTTTCTGCATTTGCGGTTTCCTCGTTAACAAAACTTCTGGTGTCTGTGTTATTTCTTTTCCGCATTATATTTTGTTATATAATTGAAACATCACAGGTTGTGCGTTGAATTGATCAATTGGGAAATCCAACCTTTGGTTGTTGATTGAAGTTGATTGATCCTTGAACATTGGTATTTGGTACCGTTCAAGTGTTTTCTCTTGTATTCAATTAGACTCGCAGATTTCTATTTGCTTGAGTAAGTATTGAATCAAGAAAGTGAGATATAACTCTTTGATATACTTTTATTAAGATTGAGTCTGACTGTCTAGTTGATTCTCTTAAAAGTATATTGAAGTTAGTCCATACAGATTGCTAAGCGAAATATTGGGTGTGGTTGTTGTACCTCCTCTTTTTCATGAACTACACAATAATTTTCCCCCATTTTATCAATATAAATTGGCAAAGGTATGAAAACTAGCGAGATCATAATGAAATTCTGATAGAGATACTTCATGACTAAAAGAGAACATATCAACTTTGTTTCGATGATTTCACATAGTCGAAACTTAGTGTATTCATCAAGGAGTTTATAAATATACAATAAAACTCTTACAATATTCCACCGCTGCACTCCCCACAAAGATTTGGCAATTAAGCACAAGTTCAATTAAGAAATCTCCCCCATAAAATGTCATTCCCGAGAGAACAACAAGAGCGACCTTACTTTTGCAAGAAACGAAAGATTTCTTTGGAAATAACAAATTACATGAAACATGAATTTGTATCCAGAAAACTTAATTAAATTAACCACAAGAGAACCCATGATTAATTTAATCAGAAACATAATAGAACTTATGGAGCCGCACAGTACTTTTGTTTGTATGGTAAAATATTCTTTTACCTCAAACACGAATTTGATGTGATTTGTTGAAGATTGATCTGCTGCTTTTTTCTCCAATTGAACAGTGTAATGGGGGGGGGGGTACCTGCAAAAAACCCTCTGATGCTTAAGTTAGCTTAGATTTTTCACAGATCATTTTTGTGGGGAAGATTGCATACCTTCTAGGGTTGCGAAACCATCTATTTATATGTTGCAAATCAGGATCTTACCCTCATTTTCGAGCTAAACATGAACTGCATTAATTGGCCCTTGCATGCCTCCTAGAAGTTTCCAGAAACTTCCTCCATGGATATGGAATTAACCAAGCCAAATAGTGCAAATGGTTTCCCCAAAACAATTAGATGTACACATGCCAAGCCCAAAGAGAGAAGTGTGCATAAGTCCACAGTGGGGCATAAATATCTGCAAGGAAAACTAGTGTGGGCTGAAATATCAGCTAGCCAATGGTTCAACTCGGCTAACTCAGTGAGTCAACTCAGTGGGCATAAAAATCCGTCAGTGTTCATACGTGGGGTGGAAATAACCCAGTCGCATCGAAGCTTGATGTACCGCGAAGCATAGGATCAATAATGGAGCTGCCGGACGAAACTTGGTATGGCCGCCGGACTTGGCCGCCGACGTTGAATATGCTAACGGAATATTCTCTATAGATGACGTGGCACACACTGGTGACATGGCAGTCACTGGTTGGTCGTTGGTGCTGGGTCTCTTTACTTGCTTGATTTGAACCTATGCACATGGGCTCCTATTTAAGGTGTTTGTGAGGCCTAGTTACCCATACTTGGCTTATAAAGTAAGAATGCTTAGGCCCAATAAACCATGCTTAGCTAACAAGAAGAGCATTTTAGGCCTAAGTAAGCCCATTTTTTTGGTGTAAATGTAATAGGGTACAAACAACTTTCACATAGAAGTGGATCAGGGAAAGATCAATATTGCGGAATATTCAACGATTCATTCTATTTTCATTAATATTTGCATAATGATACCATAGACTTAATCTTTGTTATCAAAAGTTCATTATATTTTCCATCAATATTTGCATAAAGACATATAATAGACTTAACTTTTGACATATATGGGATAATCATAGTTCACGGACGCAAACACACATATCCCATAAAATTATTTTTGCAATATATAAAACCAATAAAGATTAATACTGCAAAATCATCTTCCAAATAAACTTTAGAATTTAAATAAATAAATCTAAAAACATCGCAATAGAAATGTGTAATCACAATATAGGCTATTCCAAACCCTAGTTATCCTTCTTAAAACACAAGAATAAAATCTCATAAGAAGTTTCCTAGACATCGTAGAGCTTTCTCAGAGCATCTACTGAGAATTCCTTCTCATTATTGAAAACCCATTGATTATGGGATCGTTCAATTCCTCCAAATCTCCAGAAATATTAGTTAACTCTAAGTTCTCTTTTTATTTCACATAAGGTGTTCTTTGTTAGAGACAACATATGTTCATAGTGAGCTATCTTTTCTAAAGAGAAAATGATTTGAGATTTTAAATCATTTATTTTGTTGATGAAATCCTTCACCATACCTCTAAAGTTATTATCAAAATGACAAACAAACAAGAGGCAGTTAGAGAAAGAACCTTCTTCATCATTTGTAGATCTCTCCTTCTTCTTCCTTGAGGATTTGATTCCTTCATAAAGATACAGATTAATTGCTTTAACTGCATCCCTTTTTGTGGTACCTCTAGTTATAGGAGCAATGAAACCGTATCTTTCAAAGATAAAAGAAGTGAAGGGAAATTTGATCACAAATGAATATAAATAGACCAATAGATAGCCAAACCCTAAAAGAACTTTGAAAAAATCTTTTTCGGTTCATGATCCATTATCTATTTTAACTAAGAAGATATTTTCTTAACATACAAAAAATGAATTAACATACAAAACTTGAGCAACCTTGATGCAATCCTCATTTTCTCAAGTTAAAGATGAGGATGCAGACGTCACTAGTATTGAAAAGTGACGGAGTGAGACGAATGCTCACATATTTTATCACATAGTGACTTATCAAGGTTCATTGTATAAACAGAATTCTTACCTCGTCTGAATCTGGTTCTCTTAGATTTCTTCTTGTCTTCAGTAGTACCATGTTGATTACCCAAGGCCAGATTCATTCTTTGCATGTCATTTTGAAGTTTGACAATCCTTTTGTTGTTCCTCTTGAATTTCCAACACTTATTTTGGACATGATTTGCATTTCCACAAAACGAACAAATCAAAGAAGATTTATTGTTTTGCTTATTTGCCTCTTGTTTATCACAACATTCATCCTCAATTATTCCAAAACCGGCTGGAACAAAAGAGTTTTTTGTGCTCACAATTTTGCTTTTGAACTCTAAACTATTTGTGTTTCCAAAAGACTTCTGACCGAATAACATTGCTGAGATTTTGTCAGAACTTCCATACAACTTTTGCAGGTCACACTTAAGAGTATTAATCTTTTTTTCCTTCAGAGATAGGGTCCTGGTGAATTCATCATTAAGACAATCCATCTCAAGATTTTTCACTTGAAGCAATGATTCAAGTTTCTCCAATGAAGACTTTAGTTGGAGATTTTCTTTATGAATTTCTTCACTCTTATCCAAGAATTCAAAAATCTCAGTGTCGGACTCAAACTCTGAATCAGAATTTGAGTAGGAAGAAGTTTCTGCTGCGAGAGCTAAAAATTCATTGCAGACATCGGAAGCATGCAAGATATTGACAACTTGGGATGATTTTTATTGTATTGAATCATCTGAAGCATTAACCATAGAGAGACATTTCTCGCATCTTTTGCTTCTTTTTACAATATCCTTGATCTTTTGTGTAATCAGTGATTTATCAAAATGAGCATGATTGGAACAACATTCATCATCCCAAGACAAGTTAGAAGATTCGCTTGTCTTGGTCACATGAACGCAGATGTTCTGACTGTGTTCTGATCAAGATCAAGTATTTTGAACTTTTCAACAAGAGTATTTATGGAAAGCGTATCAAGGTTATTTCCTTCAACGATGGCATATTTCTTAGAGTCTTATTTGGCTGACAACGATCTGAGAATTTTCATCACAATGTCCTTTTCAGGAATAGTCTTACCCAATGTAAAAGATGCATTAACAATATTAGACACTTTGTGATTAAATTCATCAAATGAATCTTCATCAGCCATACGAAGGTTAACCCAATCAGAATTTAGGTTTTGAAGCCTAGCTTCCTTTTCAGAGGTATTCCCTTCGAATACAGTTTCCAAGATATCCCAAGCATCTTTAGACCGAGTGCACGTAGTCACGTGGTGCTGAAGATCTGGGGTAATGGATTGAATGATAGCATTTAAACCGTCAGAATTTTGCTTTGCAGCGAGAATCTCGTTTGGTTCATATCTACCAATATCCTTTGCAATAGAGACACCGTCTACTGTAACCATTGGAGGATTGTAGCCATTAAAAACATAAACCCATGATTCAAAATCACGCGCTTGAAGAAAGGAACGCATAACAATTTTCCACCATAAATAATTTGAGCCATCGAAGACTGGTGGTACGTTTACTGAAACAACACTTCTGTCCATAGAGACAGATTGCTACAAACATAGACTTATGAGGTCTTAAACGTGTTGAAAAAGTGGGGGTACAACAACCACTCCAAATATTCGCTTAACAATCTGTATGGAAAAACTCCAATATACATTCTAGAGAATCAACTAGACAGTCAGACTCAATCTAGATAAAAGTATATCAAAGAGTTTATATCTCAATCTATCGATTTGATCTTTACTCAAGAAAATAGAAATCTGCGAATCTTTATCAAAGAGAGATAACTTGGATGGTACCAAAGACCAATATCCAAGTGTCAATCAATTTAAATCAACAACCAAAAGGTCGGATATTCTAATTGATTGAACAACGCACAACCTGTGATATTTCAATTATATAACAAAATATAATGCAAAAAAAAATAACACAGACACCAGAATTTTATTAGCGAGGAAACCGCAAATGCAGAAAAACCCCGGGACCGAGTCCAGATTGAACACACACTGTATTAAGCCGCTACAGACACTAGACTACTCCAAACTAACCTCGGTCTGGACTGTAGTTGAACCCCAATAAATATCACACTGATCCAAGGTAAAGTTTTGCTCCTACGCCTCTGATCCCAGCAGGATGCAACGTACTTGATTCCCTTAGCTGATCTCACCCACAACTAAGAGTTGCTACGACCCAAAGTCGAAGACTTTAATAAACAAATCTGTATCACACAGAAAGGTCTACGATAATAGATAAATCCGCCTCCCACGAATATAGCTACGAGTTTTGTTTCATCTTTTGATAAATCAAGGTGAAAAGGAACCAATTGATAAATCGGACTTATATTCCCGTAGAACAGCCTAGTATTATCAATCACCTCACAATAATCTTAATCGACGCAGCGAAAAAAGATATTGTGGAATCACAAACGATGAGACGAAGTTTTTGTGATTACTTTTCTATCTTTCCTATCAAAGATATTAATCTCAAGCCAATTATTAAAATTGTACTCGTAATGATAGAAGATGCAAGATCAGATCACACAACTACAAGAAAAGTAGTATCGGTCTGGCTTCACAATCCCAATGAAGTTTTTAAGTCGTTAACCTGGTTTAGAAGAAAAAACCAAAGGTTAAAGGAGAATTGACTCTAGCTATGAAACTAGTATCACACGTAAGGTGTGAGGATTAGGTTTCCCAGTTGCTAGAGTTCTCCTTTATATAGTCTTTCAAATCAGGGTTTGCAATCAATGTTAGCTTGGTAACAAAGCATTCAATATTCACCGTTAGATGAAAACCTGATTAGATTCAAGCTAATATTTCTCAACCGCTGGATCGAAAACTTAGCTTGTTACACACAAATGAAATGTCCAATTTTGGGTTTATGTAGCCGTTCCAAACATTAACATTTGTTGGTTCAACAATAGTTAACCAAATGGTTAGCCATATGATCACTTTCATATCCACCATATTATTCTTCACCATAACTAGTTCAAATGACTCAAATGAACTAGTTAGAGAGTTATTCAATTGCTTGGATCTTATGTAACTACACAAGACACAATCGAAGCAAAAACGGTTTGATTCACTCGAATCGGTTCATGAACTTTATAGCCACGGTTTGCAAAAGCATTCCTTAGTTTATATAAATATGAGTTCAAGAACAAACGATTTTAGATATAACCTGCTCAAGTTCGCGGACTGGGTTCGCGGAGTTACGCTCACGGAAGGAGTTCACAAACTCGAACAGAAATTCACGGGTCGAGAACTTCCGCCAGTTCGCGGACTTGGCTCACGCCACATTCCGTTTCTCTTGATCAACAAAGTTCGCAAACTTTGGTTCAAGTAATAAGGACTTATACATATATGTGTTTCCACAACAATGCTTATATCCTACCAATGGTTATGTAATCTAAACTCTCATTTCAATCGTTGAAACATTCTCAGAGGACGTTATATAGCCGTTATTCACAGACCATTTTTCGTCAGAGCAATTTCAAAAGTGATTGAAACATAACATGACATTCGTCACTAGGTAAAGATGAATTTGGCTAAAGCGAAAGCTTACCAACACATATTTCGAGAAATAGATAGGCGAGTTAAACTCGGCTCAAAATAGCAAATGTGTATAATGAAAGTCTATATATCAAAACGACTTTTGTCTCAAGAATAGGATATAGAGTAGATAGACTTTTGAGTGACAGATAAGTTCAAGTCTCCACATACCTTTTAGTCGATGAAGATCCACCAGTTCCTTGAGTAGTCCTTCGTCTTGTATGATGATTGCCATGGAGTCTTGAGCTCAACTACACTTTCTATCCTAGTCCGAGACCTTTAGCTATATAGGCTAGAAATCAAGACTTATAGTTTTGATCACTAACAATTACAAACATGCTTGAGATAGCAACGCATGCGAGTTCGACCGAGCAATACTCTAACAATCCCCCTTTTGTCAATTTTAGTGACAAAACTATTAATACATATGGAATACAAAAAATAAATAAATTAACTTTTGTAGCTCCTATTCCACATGCCTAATCTTCAACATTACTCGAAATCTTCGTCACTTCCAAGTTCTCCAATGATCCCAAAGGTTATAAGTTTAGCATCATCGTTGTTGAAAATCCGTAGCTATAACAACAAGAAAACAATAGTTCCCAATCATTGTTATACAATGTCATAGTATCATTACACATCGTCAAAGTCCAATTGTATCACAACTTCAACAAAAATACTATGGTGATATGTATCACTCCCCCTTAGTCAATATTCCATCTCACATGGAAACCACTTCCACTTACATAATGATCCGAAAACCATATGTATTTGTAGTGTAAACTACATATTAATTCTCCCCATTTTTGTCAATAAAATTGGCAAAGGTACAAGAACTGGATCCTAATGAAATTTCCGAAAGAGACATTTCTTGACCAAAAGAAAGCAAAAATATATCATCTTATTTAGATGCAATCATAAAGCCGAAGCTAAATGCATTCATCAAGGAGTTTGTAAAGATACAAGATAAACCCTAAAATATTCCACAACCGCACTCCCCACAAAGATTTGGCAATTAAGCACAAGTTCAAAAGAACTCTGAAAAAGCGGGGGTCTAATAACACCACCCAATATTTCGCTTAGAAATCTGTATGGACTAACTCCGAAACACTTTCTAGAGAATCAACTAGACAGACAGACTCAATCTAGATAAAAGTATCTCAAGGAGTTAATATCTCTCTCTTGTTTTGATTCACTCAAGCTAATAGAAATCAGCGAGTCTATAATCAAACACAAGGAATAACATGGAAGGTACCAAAGACCAATGTCCAAGCATCAATCAATATCAATCAACAACCAAAGGTCGGATTTCCAATTGATTAATTCAAACGCACAACCTGTATTATTTCAATTATACAAACAAATATAATGCGGAAATAGAAATAACACAGACACCAGAATTTTGTTAACGAGGAAACTGCAAATGCAGAAAAACCCCGGGACCTAGTCCAGATTGAAAACACACTGTATTAAGCCACTACAGACACTAGCCTACTCCAACTAACTTCAGACTGGACTATAGTTGAACCCCAATCAGTCTCCCGCTGATCCAAGGTACAGTTGTACTCCCTACGCTTCTGATCCCAGCAGGATACTGCACACTTGATTCCATTAGCTGATCTCACCCACAACTAAGAGTTGCTACGACCCAAAATCGCAGGCTTTAACAATAAACAAATTTGTCTCACACAGGCAAGTCTATCAAAGGATCAATCTGTCTCCCACAGCAAAACCCTAAAAGTTTTTGTTCCGTCTTTTGATAATAATCAAGGTGAACAGGAACTAATTGATAATCCGGTATTATATTCCCGAAGAACAGCCTAGATTAATAAATCACCTCAGAATAATCTTAATCGACGCAGAGAAAAAAGATATTGTGGAATCACAAACGATGAGACGAAGTGTTTGTGATTACTTTTCTATCTTGCCTATCAAAGATATAAATCTCAAGCCAATTATTAAAATTGTACTCGTAATGATAGAAGATGCAAGATCAGATCACACAACTACAAGAAAAGTAGTATCGGTCTGGCTTCACAATCCCAATGAAGTTTTTAAGTCGTTAACCTGGTTTAGAAGAAGAAACCAAAGGTTAAAGGAGAATTGACTCTAGCTATGCAACTAGTATCACACGTAAGGTGTGGGGATTAGGTTTCCCAGTTGCTAGAGTTCTCCTTTATATAGTCTTTCAAATCAGGGTTTGCAATCAATGTTAGCTTGGTAACACAGCATTCAATATTTACCGTTAGATGAAAACCTGATTAGGTTCAAGCTAATATTTCTCAACCGCTGGATTGAAAACTTAGCTTGTTACACACAAATGAAATGTCCAATTTTGGGTTTATGTAGCCGTTCCAAACATTAACATTTGTTGGTTCAACAATAGTGAACCAAATGGTTAGCCATATGATCACTTTCATATCCACCATATTCTTCTTCACCATAACTAGTTCAAATGACTCAAATGAACTAGTTAGAGAGTTGTTTAATTGCTTGGATCTTATGTAACTACACAAGACACAATCGAAGCAAAGACGGTTTGATTCACTCGAATCGGTTCATGAACTTTATATCCACGGTTTGCAAAAGCATTCCTTAGTTTATATAAATATGAGTTCAAGAACAAACGATTTTAGATATAACCTGCTCAAGTTCGCGGACTGGGTTCGCGGACTTAAGCTCACAGAAGGAGTTCACAAACTCCAGCAGAAATTCTCGGGTCGAGAACTTCCGCTAGTTCGCGGACTTGGCTCACGCCACATTCCGTTTCTCTTGATCAACAAAGTTCGCAAACTTTGGTTCAAGGAATAAGGACTTATACATATATGTTTTTCCACAACAATGTTTATATCCTACCAATGGTTATGTAATCTAAACTCTCATTTCAATCGTTGAAACATTCTCAGAGGACGTTATATAGCCGTTATTCACAAACCATTTTTCGTCAGAGCAATTTCCAAAGTGATTGAAACATTACATGACATTCGTCACTAGGTAAAGATGAATTTGGCTAAAGCGAAAGCTTACCAACACATATTTCGAGAAATAGATAGGCGAGTTAAACTCGGCTCAAAATAGCAAATGTGTATAATGAAAGTCTATATATCAAAACGACTTTTGTCTCAAGAATAGGAGATAGAGTAGATAGACTTTTGAGTGACAGATAAGTTCAAGTCTCCACATACCTTTTAGTCGATGAAGATCCACCAGTTCCTTGAGTAGTCATTCGTCTTTTATGATGATTGCCATGGAGTCTTGAGCTCAACTACACTTTCTATCCTAGTCCGAGACCTTTAGCTATATAGGCTAGAAATCAAGACTTTATAGTTTTGATCACTAACATTGACAAACATGCTTGAGATAGCAACGCATGCGAGTTCGACCGAGCAATACTCTAACAATCCCCCCTTTGTCAATTTTAGTGACAAAACTATTAATACATATGGAATACAATAAATAAATAAATTAACTTTTGTAGCTCCTATTCCACATGCCTAATCTTCAACATTACTCGAAATCTTCGTCACTTCCAAGTACTCCAATGATCCCAAAGGTTGTAAGTTTAGCATCATCGTTGTTGAAAATCCGTAGATATAACAACAAGAAAACAATAGTTCTCAATCATTGTTATACAATGTCATAGTATCATTACACAGCGTCAAAGTCCAATTGTATCACAACTTCAACAAAAATACTATGGTGATATGTATCACTCCCACTTATTCAATATTCCATCTCACATGGAAACCACTTCCCCTTACATAATGATACGAAAACCATATGTATTTGTAGTGTAAACTACATATTAATTCTCCCCCTTTTTGTCAATAAAATTGGCAAAGGTACAAGAACGGGATCCTAATGAAATTTCCGAAAGAGACATTTCTTGACCAAAAGAAAGAAAAAATATATCATCTTATTTAGATGCAATCATAAAGCCGAAGCTAAATGCATTCATCAAGGAGTTTGTAAAGGTACAAGATAACCCCTAAAATATTCCACAACCGCACTCCCCACAAAGATTTGGCAATTAAGCACAAGTTCAAAAGAACTCTGAAAAAGCGGGGGTCTAACAACACCACCCAATATTTCGCTTAACAATCTGTATGGACTAACTCCGAAACACTTTCTAGAGAATCAACTAGACAGACAGACTCAATCTAGATAAAAGTATCTCAAGGAGTTAATATCTCTCTCTTGTTTTGATTCACTCAAGCTAATAGAAATCAGCGAGTCTATAATCAAATACAAGGAATAACTTGGACGGTACCAAAGACCAATGTCCAAGGATCAATCAATATCAATCAAAAACCAAAGGTCGGATTTCCAATTGATTAATTCAAACGCACAACCTGTATTATTTCAATTATATAATCAAATATAATGCGAAATAGAAATAACCAGACACCAGAATTTTGTTAACGAGGAAACTGCAAATGCAGAAAAACCCCGGGACCTAGTCCAGATTGAATACACACTGTATTAAGCCACTACAGACACTAGCCTACTCCAAGCTAACTTCATACTGGACTATAGTTGAACCCCAATCAGTTTCCCACTGATCCAAGGTACAGTTGTACTCCCTACGCCTCTGATCCCAGCAGGATACTGCACACTTGATTCCCTTAGCTGATCTCACCCACAACTAAGAGTTGATACGACCCAAAATCGCAGGCTTTAACAATAAACAAATCTGTCTCACACAGACAAGTCTATCAAAGGATCAATCTGTCTCCCACAGCAAAATCCTAAAAGTTTTTGTTCCGTCTTTTGATAATAATCAAGGTGAACAGGAACTAATTGATAATCCGGTATTATATTCCCGAAGAACAACCTAGATTAATCAATCACCTCACAACAATCTTAATCGCATGGTAGCGAAACAAGATGTCGTGGAATCACAAACGATGAGACGAAGATGTTTGTGATTACTTTTTATATCTTGCCTATCGGAGAACTCTCACGATCTCAAGCCAATCAATATGATTGTACTGTTACGATAGAAGATGCAAGATTAGATCACGCAACTACGATAAAAGTAGTATCGGTCTGGCTTCACAATCCCAATGAAGTCTTTAAGTCGTTAACCTGGTTTTAGAAGAAGAAAACCAAAGGTTAAAGGAGAAACGACTCTAGCACGCAAACTAGTATCACACATAAGGTGTGGGGATTAGTTTTGCACAATACTAGATGTCTCCTTTATATAGCCTTTCAAATCTGGGTTTTTCCTTAGTTACAAAGCAATCAATATTCACCGTTACAAAGCAATCAATATTCAAACTAATATTCTCAACCGTTAGATCGAAAACTTAGCTTGTCATACACAAATGACTGTACGCTTCTAGTTTTTTAACCGCACCCAAACATGTACATTGTTGGTTCAACAATAGTCTACCCAAAGAGGTTAACCATATGAGCGTTTCATACCAACCATGTTCTTCTTCACCAAAAATAGTTCAATTGACTCAAATGAACTAGTTAAGAGAGTTGTTCAATTGCAAGGAAATCTTATGTAACTACACAAGACACAATTGAAGCAAAGATGATTTGATTCACTCGAATCGGTTCATGAACTTTAATAGCCACGGTTTGCAAATGCATTCCTTAGTCTTTTAAGATTAAGTTCAGAAATCATCTTTAGATATATAACCTTCTCAAGTTCGCAGACTAGGTTCGTGGACTTAAGACACCGGATAGAGTTTACAAACTCCAGTAGAAATTCTCGGGTTCGAGAACTACGCCGGTTCGCGGACTTGGCTTACGCAAGTAGTTTGTCAACTCCAACAGAAATTCTCGGGTTTGAGAACTTCGGCAGTTCGTGGACTGAGTTCGCGGACTTGGCACTTGCCATACTTCCGGTTCTCTTGATCAACAAAGTTCGAAAATTTTGTTTCAATGAATCCATTGGTTATGTAATCTAAACTCTCATTCCAATCATTGAAACATTCTTAGAGGACGTTATACAGTTGTTAACTATTTCTCGTCAAAGCAATTTTCAAAGTGATTGAAACATTCATGACTTTCATCACTAGGTAAAGATAAACTTGGTCGAAGCGAAAATCTTACCAACACATATTTCGGGATATAGATAGGCGAGGTATACTCGGCTCGAAATACCAAATGTGTATGATCTAGTCTATAGCATACGACTTTTGTCTCAAAGCGTAAGAGATAGAATATATATACTTTTGAGTGACAGATAAGTTCAAGTCTCCGCATACCTTTTTGTCGAGAAGTTCCACCGGTTCCTTGAGTAGATCTTCTACTTATATGATGAATCTCCATGAAGTCCTTGAGCTCAAGTACACTTACTATCCTAGTCCGAGACTTAGCTATAAGAGACTAGAAATCAAGACTTATAGTTTTGATCACTAACATTGACAAACATGCTTGAGATAGCAACGCATGCAAGTTTGACCGAGCAGTGCTCTAACAAACTCTCCCCCATAAAATGTCATTCCCGAAAGAACAACAAGAGCGACCTTAATTTCGATGGAAAAAAAGGATTTCTTTGGACATAACAGATCACATACAAGTATGAATTTGAATCCAAAATATTCAATTAAACTAACCACAAGAGAACCCATGATTAATTTAATCGATAATTTGTCAACATAAGTGAACTTATGGAGACTCAAAATATACAATTAGATTAATCACAAGAGAACCCATAATTAATCTAATCGAAATACACAATCAAACTAATCACAAAAGTAATCAATTTAATTGGTCGTGCTCGACATAAGAAAACTTACGGAGCAACAACTAAATAACCAAACAAGATGATTAATTTAGTTGAAAATGCTCGACATAAAGTACCTCACGGAACAACAACATAGCTAATCATGAAAATAATCAACTTGTTGTTTAGTGCTCAACATAAGACACATTACGGAGCCTCGCAGTAATACATAAAATATGGATCATGGAAGATCAATACCGCGGAATACACAAGGATTCATTCTATTTTCCATCACTATTCGCATAACGACATTCAATAGACATAGTCCTTGAGAAACAAAAGATTTTAACCTATCTTCCATCAATAATTGACATAATAGGCTTAACTTTTGTATTTGTCAAAAGTTCATTCCTTCTTTTATCAACACATGCATATCGACATATAAAGGACTTAACTTTCGACAAGGTATGGGACAATCACAGTTCACAGACGCAAACACACATATCCGATAACAAATTGCAATATATAAAACCATAAAGATTAATACCGCAAAAATCATCTTCCAAACAATTTTAGAATTTAAACCAATAAATCTAAAAACATGAAGATGAAAACGTTGGACATAGCTACGTGAAATCACAATAATTGCTATTCCAAACTCTAGTTATTCTTCTAAACATAAACAAAAAAAAATAGAATTCTCATCTGAAGACTTACTAGTCGTTGTAGATCTTTCTCAGAGCCTCTACTCAGAATTCCTTCTCATTAGTGAAAAACCCATTGATTATGGAATCGTTCAATTTCTCTAAATATTCAGAAATATCAGCTAATTCACTCAGTTCTCTTTTTAGTTCATGCAAGGTGTTCTTTGAAAGAGACAACATTTGTTCATAGTGAGCTATCTCTTCTAAAGACGAAACAATTTGATATTTTAAATTATTTCTTTTATTGATGAAATCTTTCACCAAACCTCTGAAGTTATTATAAAGCTGATAAAAAGACAAGAGGCAGTTAGAGGAAGAACCTTCTCCACACTTTGTAGTCTTCACTTTCTTTACCTTTGAGGAAGAGATTCCTTTATACAAACACACATTAATTGCTTCAACTGCACCTCTTCTTGTGGTGCCTCTAGTTACAGGATCCATGAAACTGTATCTTTTTAGGAAAAAGGAAGTCTACAAAAGTATTAAATAGACTTGTGAAATGTCTAAACCTTAGAAGAATAAGTCTTTCGTAGTTTAAAGATTCAATATCTATATTGTTAGGAGAATTTTTTTTTTACAAAAATAAATACACTACTTGAGTCACAAAGAAGCAAAACCCCATTTTCTCAAGTTAAAGATGAGGATGCGAACGTCTCTGGAATTAGACAGAGACATTGTGACCCAGACGCTCCCCTTGTTTACCAAGGTTTGTTGTATAAACAGGTTTCCTACCTCTTCTGATTCTGGAAGCATTGGTTTTATGAGACCCATGTTGATTATCTAGATTCAACTTTTGCATGTTCTTTTTCAGTCTGGAAATTCTTTTGTTTTTCCTCTTGAACCTCCAACACGTGCTTTGAACATGATTCGCATTTCTACAAAACGAACAAATCAAGGATCATTTGTCTTGTTGAAGTGCCTTCTGTTTATCATAACCATCAACCTTTATTTTTTCATGAATAGAAAGAATGGGGTTGACCATACCTGTAGTCTTGCTTTTAAATCCTAAACCATTTGTGTTTCCAAAGGATTTCTGACCAAATAACATTGCTGAGATTTTGTCAGAACTTCCAGATAATCTTTGTAGATCATCCTTGAGAGTATTAGTCTCTTTTTCCTTTAGAACAATGGTTCTGGTGAGTTTATCATTAAGACAGTCTATCTCAAGATCTTTTACCTGGATTAATGATTCTAGTTTCTTCAATGAAGCTTTTAATTGAAGATTTTCTTGAAGAACCTCTCTATTCAAGAAATCAAAAATCTTTGTGTCAGACTCAATTTCTGAATCAGACCTTGAGTATGTGGATGTTTCTGCTGCAAGAGCTGCGGGTTCATCACATCCATCGGACGTATTCAAAACGTTGACACTTAAAGATTTTCCTTTCACAGAATCATTAGCAGCAAGAGCTGACAGAAGATGTTTTTCACATCTAATGCTTATTTTTACAAAATCCTTGATCGTTTCTGTTATCAATGGTTTATCAAACCAATCTCCATTTGAACAACATTCATCAGCCCAAGACAAGTTAGAGAACTCACTTGTGTCGGAAAAAACATTGAATTCAAGGGTTTGAACAGAATTTGGATTTTTACCTTTCCAAGAGAGGTATTTTTGGAGAGGGTGTTGAGGTTATTTCCTCCGTCGATGGCATACTTCTTAGAAACATATCTATTGTCAAATGTAGTTTCTAAGATATCCCATGCATCTTTTGACTTAGTGCAAGTAGACACATAGTGGCGAGGTCTGGGGTAATGGCTTGTCTGATAACATTTAATTCGTCAGAGTTTTGCATTGCAACAAGAGATTTTTCAGGACTATAACTACCAACATCCTTAGGTATAGATACATCGCCTTTTGTATTAACCGGAGGATCATAGCCTTTAACTACACGTACCCAGGTTTGAAAATCACGAGCTTGAAGATAAGCACACATATCAACTTTCCACCCTGGGTAGTTTGAGCCATCGAAGACTGGTGGTACGTTTATTGAGATAGCACCTCTGCCCATAGAGTCAGATCGCTACAAACACAGACTTGTAAGGTCTTAAACGTGTTTGCCTGGTCTGATACCAATTAAAAAAGTGGGGGTACAACAACCACTCCCAATATTTCGCTTAGCAATCTGTATGGACAAACTCCAATATACTTTCTAGAGAATCAACTAGACAATCATACTCAATCTAGATAAAAGTATATCAAAGAGTTTATATCTCAATCTCTCGATTTGATCTTTACTCAAGAAAATAGAAATCTACGAGTTTTATCAAAGAGAGATAACTTGGATGGTACCAAAGACCAATATCCAAGTGTCAATCAATTTAAATCAACAACCAAAAGGTCGAATATTCTAATTGATTGAACAACGCAAAACATGTGATATTTCAATTAGCTTGTTACACACAAATGAAAAGTGACTTCATTTAGATATAGGTAACCGTACCTAAACGTGTACACCTTGTTGGCTCAACAATAGTTAACCGAAGTTAGACATATGAATACTTTCATATCAACCTTGTTCATCTTAACACAACTAGTTCAAATGACTCAAATGAAACTTTTTCTAGAGTTGATAAATTGTTTATATTCTCATAGAAGTATACAAGACACAATTGAAGCAAAATCGATGTTGATTCACTCGAATCAATTCATCAATATTATAGCCACGGTTTGCAAAAGATTGCATTCCTTCATTTATAAATATATTAGTTCATGAACAAACCGATTTTATAACATAACCTACTCAAGTATGCAAATGGGTACGCATACCTAAGTGGCCGGATTCGGTCTGGGTTCGCCAGCATCCGAACGGGTATGCATACTGTCGTACACCACCAAAATCAGTTGAATTCTCGGACTTGAACTTACGCCAGTACGCATACGGGTATGCGTACTAAGTTCCCAGGATTTCAACTAACCAACCAGTACGCATAGGGTATGCATTCTATGGTTCCAGGACTTGGAATAACTTGCAAAAGTTAGCATACAAGTATGCATAATGTTATATATCCAATCATGGTTAATTGTTTAAACTCCCATTTCAATCATTGAAACATTCTTAGAAGACGACAATAGCTGTCTCACAGAAACTATTAGCTTCAAAGCAATATTCAAGTGATCGATAGATCAATACGAAACATTCCGAGTCTACATCAAATGATTGTCTCACACAAATCATGTAAGATGTTACCAGGCGATTTTCACATGATCATCTTTTGACTTTCATCAAGAATATAAGATGAACTTGGTTGAAGCAAAAACTTACCAACACTAAGCGAGTTAAACTCAGCTCGAATATCAAATACGTATAATCGAAATCTATATAGCTATACGACTTTTGTCTCAAATAGGACATATAGTAGAAATAGACTTTTGAGTGATAGATGAGTTCAAGTCTTCACATACCTTTTGTTGATGATGTTAAACAAGATCCCCTTAGTAGTTCATCGTCTTTAATCGATGAAAGACGTGAAGTCTAAATCTCAACGACACTTTATATCCTAATCCGAGACTTAGCTATAAGTAGACTAGAAATAAAGACTTATAGTTTTGGAAACTAAACTTGACAAACAAGCTTGAGATAACAACGCTTGCCAGTTCGCCCGAGCAGTGCTCTAACAAAACACAACTCATGTAAACATAAATTAATTCAACATATTGTGACTTTTCACATATGAGTTTCAATCGGAACACCTTATGATCCTTTGATAAAGCCTACCAACATGGAATAGAACTTCATCCCGCTAAATCAAAAAGTCACACAAACCATAAGGGTTACATCATATGAGATCGAATATTAAGGTTACTGAAAACCGAAATCAGACATCCCATAAACCGAATACACATAGCAAAAATATAAACATTCATTCACAGGCTATGTAATCGATAACTATCACAAGAAAAATTATAAAGAAATAATTTTATTCATAAATAATGATAGTTTTATTCAAAAATAGACCTTATACAAAAATTGAAGCAAATCAAACATTGATGTCTATTTTTCTGGATTAAGTATTACAGTCTTATTCATTTTTGTTCTCCTCAGTATCCATGATTTCGTCAAGATTTTCTTCAAACATTTCCAGATTGGAAGTGTGGAATCTAATCATTTAAAGATCATGAAAATCTCTATAAGATGCCCAACATATAACATGAAAGATAATTTCCTTGTGAGCAGTTGAGGATAGTTCTTTCATGAGTTCTTTTCTTCCAATCAGTTCAAGAACTCCTTCGCAAAGACTAGTTTCCCTAACTTCCGTAAGGGAAGGCATAATCTGATATGAGCATAATTCATAACAGAGATCGAATCTTCCCTTGTTAGAGGTATCCAGGATACCTTCTACTTGCTGGATACAGTATTCTCCATCAAATTCACTGTAAACTTCCTCATTCTTAGTGAAAAGAATTATATGAAGTTTTCTGGTTAACTGATCTTAAAATCTACAAGAGTATATCAGATTTGATATAGCACTTTTTAGGTCTTTCGTGGTTCTACCAATAAAATTATGAAAGGTCCGATATAAGTTGGGTTCTTATAATATTTTTGTCTTCTTATAAAAAGAAACTTTTTATTCGAATTAACTATAGATTTTTCGGAAATCTTTATTAAGAGGGAACAAATAGAATTACCCATTTTTTCAAACAAATCTCTAAAACACAAAGTAGTGTTTGGGTAAGAAGAAATTTGTTCTTTCGTAACAGTGCATTATTTTTGACTGTTTTCCTCTTCCATTTCTTGAGATATGATACATCATCAGTTTCTGATTTGATTGATCATCAATTGATGGTTTGTCATCATTAGTTTCTTCACAGCTGCGAAGAGTATTGTTCTCATCAGGGACCTCTGTTTGGGTATAAACACTAGAAAATTTGACAAACTTTATCTATTTGTTATGGATTAAGGTATAACAACCTTCATATCCCAAGCCACGTGTATCACCATGACTTCTTCCTATTTCCAACAAAGAGGATAAATTGTTTGTGCTGTCATTAAGTTTTTTTAACTTAGAGATTTCCTTTTCTAATGATTTATTCTGATCAAGAGCAGAGGTAAGGGTTTCTTCTAAATGCTTTTCATTGGATAAAAAAGTATTTTCTTTTTCGGGGTAATTTTCATTACCTCCCACGACAGAAACCCAGTCGGTCTTCTGTCGACTGTGTTGGATCTAGTATATGTGGTATGGTTTAATAGATACAAATTTAATCAACACCAAAAGAGAACCATTGTTAATGAGCTTATTAGTTAATGATTTTTCTCGTGCATCAACTTACGAAGATGATTGTTGATTTGAGAGGGGTAGGGGATGATTAAGGGTTTTGGTAGGGAATTACGAGTTGGGTTTGATTTTAATTTGCAATTAGTAGATGATTCAGGAAGAAGGTGATGTTGCTGTGAGTTCGATGGGTTTGTCTTGCACTGAAACTGAAACGGAGTTGAAAAAATGTTGTTGTTGTCATCGATTCACAACAAGTGAAGACAAATTCTGGTGGTATAAATCAATTTAGAGTTGAGCTGCAACAAATGGATTTTCAACAAATGCAATTAAGAAACCGATTGAGATCCTTCATTGAATATACTGCTAATCGGACCAGCTGCTACCATGAATACTCCAGCAAAGTTTCATTTTTCTCTCTACCACAAAATCTCGCGATTGATTTGACTATTATCACAAATTTCAGAAATTCAGATCGAACAAACTCCAGGAAAATCTCATTCTCCAACAACTCCGACAATAGGTTATTTTAATATGCTTCTGCAACTGGTGCCTATTGTTCTTGAAAAAAAGATCAAATTAAAGATCTCACCTGCAAAATAGATTAAAAGGTTAAGTTTTCCATTTTATTTTATTTTTAATTTTTATCTTAATTACTCGGATTGGTTGTTCCAGAAAAAGAATTGTGAAAAACTCCCACAAAAGCTAGGGTTGTTCTTGAGAAGATTTCAATTTTCCTCTTCCGTTTTTAAAACCATTTTCGAATCTGTGTATAGATTGGTACTGCGAAAATCTTATATTGCAAACCCTTTTGGATTTTTGAAAAAGAAATACAGTTAATAGCACTGACCTTATTTTGATGTTCTTCATCCTATGTCGGAGTAGGTAGTCGAAGAAGACGGCGATGATTTTTTAAGATCTTTAGGACCGTCAGATTAGAGAATCATCTTATGTAGAAGATGAGGATATTTTCAGAAACTTATATTCCACGTGTATGTTTTAGCCACCTGTACTAAGCTGGTGACTCAGCTAACTGTCTTTGGACGGAATATATGACGAAAGGAGGTTTTGCTAATTTAATCTATGTAGGGTAACTCAAATTAGAAATATTGCCAGGGGAGGTAATGCAAATTACCATTTTTTTCCTTAAAGCATTCTTGCTGAGAATTAAATCTTGCCTTGGAATTATCAAGTTCTCCTTCTAGAAGATGAATCCTTTTTAGACGTTTATCCAAGTTTTTCTCAGCAGTTTCTGCACGAAGAAGTTCGGTACCTACCTTTTCTTCGAGTACTTGTTGTGAGAGATTTTCTTTCAACAATTTATGCTCTTCATCGATATTTTCATACCTTATAGTTAAATCTCGTTCTCTTTTAAGTGCTGAAAGAAGTTCATCAGAAAAAAGAAGAAATTGTTTGCTCAATTCTTTCAGTTCAGAAGTTTTTACTCTTGACTTTCCATCAGAAATCTCAAGTATAGAACTTAAAAATATCTCGTTAGGGATATCTTCAATTGAGCAGCAAGAACTTGAAGAACCATCTTCTTTTGAGCACAAGTCTTGTGATACGTTAACTGAGTCTTTAGAATTTTTCCCGCGATCGCTTAATCTTTCCTTGACCCATGATTTATAGGTTGGATCGCACCAAAGACAGATTGTTAGACTTTTTGTGTGCTCTGATACCAATTGAAAAGACGAGGGTACCCAAATACACCACAATCTTTTATTTATCCACATATAAGTCCTCTATCGAAAGTGATTATCTATGGACAGAGTCGAGACAATACAAAAAATTGGTTTATACTTCATGTGGTCGTCTATGGATACAAGATCGAAACAGTACGACAACAAGATAACTTGTGCGATTGACTATGGATACAAGATCAAGATAATGAAACAACGAAGTATGATACTTGATAATAGGTTTGGAATTAACCAAACTCTATAGGATCACTATCAAGTATAATAGAGTTAACGTTTGTGTAATTTACTTTTAATTATAATAAACAATTGTAATTGCGGAAATATAAAAGTAATAGACACAACAAGGTTTTGTTAACGAGGAAAACTGCATATGCAGAAAACCCCCGAGACCTAGTCCAGAATTGAATACTCTCAGAATTAAGCCGCTATACAAAATCTACACCAACTTCGTATAGTTGAGACCAAGCAATTACCCCTAGTTCACTTAGTTCCCTCAGTATCCCTACGCTTCCGACTTCAATGAGTGCACGCACTGGAACAATTCCTTTGGATCGTATTCCAAACAGTAAAGGAACAACAAATCTGTTTGGTAACAACTTTTTCGATTCTATCAAGATAAATATATCTCAAGTCATATGCAAAGTCTCTTCCGTTTAATCTAATAAACTCCTTTGCATGGTTAGATCGATCTATCCAATAACTACCAAGGTAGCCAAGTTTAGATTCGCACTCAATCAAAATAAATCTCAAAGAGATATATTGAGAATGCCGATCTCACGCAACTAATCAATCGAATAAATTCGATTCTAGTTGGATCCTAACCAATCAAGGTTTGTGCACACACATAGATATGAGAACAAAATAAGAAATCTTCTTTGTCTTCAAATCTTCTTTAATCTTCAATAAACACCTGCACAACACCACTTGAATCTCTTGTGATCAATCACACACAGAACGGAGTCTGTTAACAATGGATTATCAAAAGATGTCTTTAGATCTACAAACAGTTCTAAAGATCCCGTCGATACTTCGATATAGTTTGCGTGAATATTATATCAAAAGAGAAGATTCTCAAGAATAAACAAACTAGGTGCAATCGAAGTTTCAATAACTGTTAGTCAATCAAATCAGTCGAAAACTAATAACACTGCAATTATCTAGTTTCCCACTAACGGTACTCGTAGAGCTTCTTTCCCACATAAGTCTTTAAACGAGCGGTCGTAAGAGATTTCACCTAATTAGGATACTTTCCTATCTGAATAGACGACTCCACCATAAACAACAAAAATGATGTTTGCATGGCCTTAGGATAGTTTGCTAAAAATTCAAACTTAAGTATTTATAGACCAAGGATGTTTGGATACCAAGGAATTTCCAAAATCAAAAATATTCTCAAGATATGCAATGAATAGAAAAATTAGGTTTTCCTAATTCCAAATGCTTGTACAAAATTTCCGAAATCTCTTAATAGAAAATCTCCAATTAGTAAATGCACATTGCTAATTTTTATTCTCTAGAGGTATGCAGTTAATTGTTGGTAATTAAAGCATATAAAACCAAAAACCTTAATTAAAAGATTCTCAATTTATTTCGGCACAAGATCTCCTTGAGCAGTAAGGAATATCTTTGAATCTGTTATACCACACTTCCAGACAAGTTTAGAATTGGTTCACCTGTATTCCAAGATTACTATGCGATTGATCAAATATGAAATTACATACATGGGTTAAATTGGTTCTACCAGTCACTAGGATCGGTTATACCTCAATATGGAAATACTTGTGATCGGTCACACAAGTTACCAGGACCGGTTACATCAGTTACCAGGATCGGTTACATCAATTACCAGGACCAGTTACCATATTCTCATGGTATTGCTTGTGATCGGTCACACCAGTTACCAGGATCGGCTATACCAATTACCAGGATTGGTTACACCAACTACCAGGACCGGTTACCAATTACAAGGATCGATTACACAACACTCTGTGATCGGTCACACCAATTACTAGGATCGGTCACACCAATTACAAATATCGATCATACCATCCCGTGGTGATTATTTAGGATCGGTTACACCAATTAATAAAAACTAGTCATACCATATCATAAGTCAGGCATTTGGATTAGTTACACCAAGATACATAACAAAGTTACGATCGCTTATACCATCTCACGCATATTGGTAATCCAAATATTTGCAATGAATAGCCGTACCAATAAGCCTAACGATTTCCCTTTCGATTCATAGAACAAGTTCATGAATGTACTTCCTTTAAATAAATGTAAAATATTGTTTCCTAGGATAAAATCTTCACCATAACCCATTCACATAATCATAACAGTATATACAAGATTATGTCGATGTCATATCTACGAAGTTCAAAGATAAGCATTATACTTCGTAGTCTAATTCCCTAATACTATGATCATACAAATATGACCATGTCACATTGATAGGTGTCTAAAACACCTAATTTTATATCTAGTATTTATGCTTTCTTTGCTCTTGTCATGTAAATTATGTGTGCTTTTAAGTTATTTAGGTACTTTGGAGCCATTCGAGCAAAAAGAAGTGGAACTTGCTCAAATCTTGGATTTCTTTTCATCATGGTGACGAGAACGGAAAGGCGAAGCCATCGACGAAAGAAGGAGGTCACTCCAACGCCATACAAGAAAGTTACGAGTGAAAGCATTGACGAAGCTTGTCAGTTCCTTGAAACTGACAGGCCATAGATGAACTGGGTGGCCCTTATCGACTGCACATGAGTGGCTATATCCATTTGCCTCTTACCCAGCCTTAAAACCGAGAAATGTACTCACAATTCACCTTTTTTCATTGCCTTTTGCTCGAAAGCTAGAGAGAACAAAAAATGATAAATGGTTGCACCATTTAATGGTCAGATACAACAGGAATTGAGACTGCAGATTTGGTATAGCTGTGAATTGAAAAGAGGTGATAGTGTAGCTGATGGATTTAATGTTCGACTGAGTTCGAGTAGATGAAATTCAAGCGAAGAAAGAAAGGGGATTTGATGAATTAAGGGTTTGATATGCTTATAAGGAGATGAATAATGGTTTGATGTTGAAGGTGGTCTGTTACTGGTGGTAACGAGATTGAGAAATTGATGAACAAAGAGAAGGAAGAAGCAACTGATGCTGATGGGTCGTCACAGAAAACTGATTGAGCTTGTGGAACTAAAGAAATGAAATGAATGTGTGTTGGAGTTGTGGTTTTGGCTTGAGAAGACAATAAGGTCAGGCGGATTACAATGAAAATGGCTTGCAAGTATGGTGGTGTTGTGATGCCTACCATTGAACTGGTGGTTGTTTACAACAAGATTTGGTGATTGAGCTGAATTGCAGGCAAAGCAATGGACCTGGAGGTTTGTGCTGCTGTGATATACTGGTGCCATTGATTGTGTTGCTGCACTTGGTTGAGCTGAAGGTACTGTTGATGCTCAAGGAAGTGAATCTGATGCTATTGGAGTCAAGATGAAGGCCGTGGTTGTATGCAAGGGGCTGATACCAGTACTTGTTGTTGTGTGGAGCTGAAAAGAAGGATGTTGTTGTGAGCTGTTAGTGGTATGAGTACAAGTTGCAGTTAAAGCTGAAATGGGTTAAGCTGTTGTTGCCGGTTGAAGTTGAGCTGCAGTTTGAGGTGGAACTGATGAGGAGATTCAGAGGAGCTGAACTGGATGGGAAGATGAGCAAATGGGTGTTGCTACTGAGAAGAAGATAGATGATGCGATGAAGAAGGATATATACTTTGAATGAAGACATTAGATGTATGCTTAGGAATGCAGGGGAATGGCCGGCAATTGGCAAACGGATAGACTGTCATTTCTCTGGAACTGACAAGCCAAGTATTAAATGGGCTCTAAGTAATCGTGGGCTGTGCTGAGGCCTAGACAAAACGGCGCACAAGGGGTTCTTAGCTGAAAGGTTTGGCCGAGAGTTGGAACGTGAAGAATTGGTGGTATCCTTTTGAAGCAGACAATCATATAAATAGAGAGATCTCTCTCAAAACCTATATCTCCATTAGGGAGGCTTCTACTTGTTTTCTAGGGGTTTCACATGATAGTTCTTCTTTGCTTTCTATGATGATTTCCAAAAACACAAGTAATTGATTTTGTTATTGGTTAAAGATGTAATTGGATTTTGAAAACAAGTCATGGATTATATGAATTAGTTTTCTCTCCATATTATCGTTCACTTTCTACGTTTTATAATAATTGCATGATTGACGTATTGCAATATGATTGAATGTTTGTTTAGTTAAGTCTAGAATTGATTGAACTTACATCCATATCTATAGCTATTTTAGGGTTTATCATCGAGCGATAACCTTGAATACGAGGAACATGATATGATTATGGTTTGTAGTGATACATCCTTGTAGTCATATGTAGAAATTGACCTTTGTTCGAATTGTCATGCGCAATGTATGACAATTGCATTGATTAGCCTATTTCTGAAACTTAATGCTCATAGGAATTGAACTTAATTAGCGCAAGGCGTTAAGTTCTTCTTTAGGTAGAATTCACATAGGCAGCTCTAATGCGTGTGTTGATGACTTAGGAAATTTACAGAGTATTCTTGCAATAAGGTATTCTAGGGATTTTGATGATAGCGAGATTAAATACGAATTTTATTCATACATTCAAATACTTGTTTACAATTGAAGATGAAACCTTTACCCAATATTTCACATCCTTGATTTGCGTGTTCACTTTTTATTATTTTGCTTTTATTTTATTTTAATTTATAAAAATCAGAAAAATCCCCCCTTGCTTTACATATATAAGAAACCGAAATATATTGACAACCTAAGTCCTCTCTATGGGAACGATCATTTCTTGCCCTTGCTATATTATATATTTTGAGTAGTGAGAAAGTAATATATTTTTGACGCATACGACAACGATCACACATCACCAGAGTATTATACAATATGTACAGTATATACAACTTCGCAGTTATATTTTCAATATAGCACGACTTGAAAGATACATTAGGAATGAAACAGTTCAAGTCAATATTACTAACGTCAAGAGGAAGGATGATGTTGTCGTTGTAGTTCGCTTATTCTTCACATTCTTCAGGTCTTTGGAGTAATACTTGTATGTCTCAACATTCCTAAACTTTCTAGTCTAACCTAGACGAAGTTGACTCTAGTATATAATCAAGCGACTTTAGATGAGTTTTGACACACTAAAATATGACAACCAAACTTGACATACCAACGCTTGGTGAGTTCAACCGAGCTATGCTCTAACAATCTTGTTGAAGTAATTCTTGGCCATTATTGTTTTGGTAGAATTACACAAGGTGCATCTATAATAGGTAAATGCGAAAAGATCGTGGTGTAATCGGTACCCGTCATTTCAAAACCATTGATTATAGATGCAAACTGGTTCTAGTTAAACTCCACATGTCTGGAGACATAAATTTTACTAGTGACCAAATATAGACATCTATATCATTTGTGATAATTACTATAACCCAAACAGACACAGGTTTTGTGATAGGCACATTTATGTGTCTTATATAATCTCAATTGTATATATTATTAGTGCTCGAATTTATATTTATTATGGCTTTTTATGTCCCTGTAGGTGTTTTTAGAAGAATAAGGATTTGCAGCGAAATTGGCTGAAAATGCGGCGTTTGGACCTCCGTTGATAGAGTGCCGGAAGCGCCCCAGAAGTGTACCGGAAGTACCCCAGAAATGCCCCGGAGGAACCCCGAAAAAAGTGCGGAAAATGCCCCAGAGGACACTTGCTATACGGACCCTTGATTTTGGATAAGGGGTAACCTAATTACTAAGGGGTGACCCATTTCCAGGAAGCTGCTAAAGGGACACCAGGACTGGTTAGGGGGTAACCCATCTTCAACATTTGAAACGTAAAATTTGGCGGGAAACTAGTTCTCACGCCTGGAAGATTTTCGATATAATTGTTTGGGTAGTTTTAAGGAGATTAAAGGGCTGGAAATGTTTGGGATTATTCTATGGACTTATAGGAAGCTAACAGGGGTGAGTTGAAGGGCCAGAAGTGGCTGGAAAATCCGGGAGAGCTAAACAGGGTATACGTGAATATTCTGGGAGATATTCTCGAGAATTTGTTCACAACAGGGACCGGGAATATCTCTGGTGATTGGTTCGGATATATGGAAGTTATTTGAGAATATATTCACTGCGACGTTGGATTCTATGTTTAGAATATATACAAGGAAATCTCGGTGATTCCTGTGAGAGTAAAGAGAAAATATTCTTGCATTATGACGGGATATTTTCATCCCTTGTTGGCTATATAAAGAGGTTACGAGACTCATAGAAGGGTTGGAGAGTTTTGGGGGAGATTTTGGAGTCGATAGAATCAAAGAACAAAAACATACAGAGAGAAAGTTTCTGCTGGTGCGAGAGAGGAAGAACGGGAAGAACAGACTTGCATCAGCAGTCGTTCTTTGCAAGCGTCTGCGACACTCAGCTGTGGGTCGATTCAACCAGGGAACAGCTTTTCATTTCTGTCGCTCTTGTAACAGCAGTGTGTAACGTTTATATGCGTTGCAAACCCGATTATATTTACATTTTCTCTTGATTGTAAACAACTTTTGAGCATCAATGAATCATTTTGAGAGGTTTTTCATCATGAGTAGCTAAATCCAATCCCAGGGGTGACGGAGGAAGCCGTTCTTTCAAAAGTTATGTGGTAAAATTTATTTATGCAACTCTTTTATGATTAATTGCACCGAATAAATATAGAGTAAATGATTTTTATTAATCAATTGTGTTTTCTCTTGATGGAGTATGCTTAGTAAATTGCTTTTGATACTTCATGCTCGCGATTAACAATGGATGTTTTCAAAATCTAATTTAGGCAATGATTAGAATCACAATTTCCTTTGATTGGAGTTATATTGTCTAGAATTGCATGAAAAGAATTGTTATTGAATCACATAAATTTTGGTGGATGGTGGAATCCTGATCCCCAGTAAAAATTCTCTCCCATATTTTGTTAATATTGTGCATATAATTTTATTTATTTAAATCTACAAAAAAAGTTACCTTCACAAGTTCGAGTTTGAACGATACCCCTTACCACTATTACTACAACCACACGAAAATCTTAAATCATTTTGGCGCCGCCGACGCGGACCTGTGCTTAGGTAGAATTTTTTTTAGGTTTATTATTTTTTTTTTTCCTTTTTACGTTTCTTTTTGTCTTTGATTTGCAGGTTCGAAGTGGAGTACTAAGGACCTTAGAAGGAAAAGCTTAAAGCGAAAGGAGCGAAAGAGGTTTTTTTTTGTTTTATATATAGAAAAGAGAGAAAAAAAAAGAGAGATTTTTTATATTTTTTTTAGGTTATTTTTCTTTTTTTTTTTGCACTTTACTTTATTTGGACTTTGGACTGGACTCTTGGACTTTATTATTATTTTTTAACCCTACGGAAGGGTATTATTATTAAAAAAAAAAAAAAAAAATTATATAAACTGTGTGCAGGGAAGGACGACGATTACTATATCGTCTCGGCCCCTCGGGTTCGCACACGGCATAGGAGTCGTGGCCCGAGTCGACGACAACGGTTCATCGCCCGTCTGGTACGGGAGGTAAGTCCAATCGAAACACCCGCGAATCTCCTGCAAGCGGGTTACTGTCTGCCTTAAGGTGATAATTGTTTGAGGACGAACCGACTGTCTTTATTTTCCTAGTAAAGGGCAAGGCCTGGCCTAAACAAGATAAGGGTTCGGATTTCATCACCGTTCCTTCTTGCCCGCCTTAGGAAAACGAAACCGAACGCGAACCAAGCTTAAAATTTGGAATAGAACGAGACCGATAGGGTAACGAGCTTAATAGGAAACTCGTTCGAAAAATATTGGTTGCTCTTTAAGCACACTCCAAAGTTCATGATGGTTTCTGTGAGTTGAATGCGTGACTGCGCCGCCTTGTGATAGCGGTGAGGCCTTGGGTATCAAAGCTCCACTGAGCTTCCCTCGCCTCAATTCAACTTACTTTGACTCGGATTGATTCCAGAGGGTTTGCTCAAATTGCAACGAATTCCCTTTCGAAAGATAGAAGCTGGTCTAGAAACAATCTAAGTGGAGCCATCATGCTTTTTGTTTGCTAGAAATCTTTAGGTTTGCTTTGGTGGAGTCGAGTAGGCCTTGTTTGTGATTGTATAGAATCCCTCTGTAGTTTATATTTCTTCGGTGATGAATCCTTTTGAGGAGACGCCACCTGCGATGACGTTGCGAGAATATATGTCTAGAAATTCTCGTTATCAAGAGACGTCTTCGGAAATGACTCTTGGTGAATATATGCGTGGGCAGCGATATATGGATACTCCAACTTTTATTGAGGAATCACCTCTAACGATCTATGAGAAATATTATAAACATAGACCATGTAGTTTGGAACAAAGATTGAGAATTCTTGAATTTCAAAAATTGTATCATGATGATGAGGATAGTGATGATGAAGAATCTGAAATATGTGGGAATAGTGATCAGGAATTTGTTACCCCAGTTGAGCCTTATAATGATTATATTATTTCTGGTTCAGATCCTAATAATTTTAAAAATTATTCACCTATTCAAAAGGACGAGGATTTGACTAGAGATACCCCGTTTCAGACGATGTAGTATATCCTGTTTACGAAACCGATGATGGTTTAGAGGAACCAGTTTATCTTGAGATCGAGTCAAACAATTTAGAAACAATAGTCTTAGATGAACTCGTAGAGATTAGCGAGGATGAACCTGACTTAGAAAAATCAATTGCCGACCTAGAAATTAGGGAGGTTATGACCAGTCTATCTAGAGACGCCGAAAACTCTAAGTTTGGGGGTGAGTATCATTCTCCATGTGCTTTAACTCTTAGTAAGGTCCCTCACTTGGGACTTGAAATCAATGCCTCAACCATCTTACAAGATTATCTTCATAATCGTTTTCCAGAACCTAATGATATCCAACAAGAGTCTCAAATGTTAGAAACCCATCCTCTGGTTGATGTGGTTAACCCAGGCAATAATACCAAGATTGATTTTGTTTTCCCACCAAATAGTTTTCTTCCAATTGTGGGAACGTATAGATTTCAAATGTGTCACTTATTAAGTTTGAGACTAAGCCTAAGTACTTTAGTTAATAGAATCGACACATTTGCTAAGAATGACCACTACTCTCACTGTGGTCAACTTTGTAAGTCATATCTGATTGACTTAGAGGATCCGCAATTATTTAGGTTATTACTTCGTGATTCTAAGTTCGTATTTGAGTTTTTACAGACTCTAAGACCTAGTGATTCGGATCCCATCTATGAAGAAACGCAGCCAATGAAAATATTCTATAGATCCTTTCATAGAACCTGAACCTGAACCACAATTAGACATAATATCTTAATCAGGAAACTAGATAAGGGCAGTACTTGTTCACTTTCTTGGGTTATTGTAGTTTCCTTTGGTCAGCTCTTTTCGTTTTGAAGACCCACAGTTATTTCGACTGTTACTTTATGGTTCGAGTTGACTAATCCTTTCCTAAGTCTGGCTGAAGACTTTAAACTTAGCACTTCTTGGGAGGTAACCCAATCTCATGCAACACGGTAATATCTTCCTTAACTCTTTCGCTTCAAATGGTAACAGTTTCTCCTTGTTCATGCTTTTAGTTTCATCTTTAGAACATTGAGGACAATGTTAGATTTAAGTTTGGGGGTATGGGAGAAACTTTTTAGTTGCAATAAATAAACTCCAGAGCCTAGAAATTTATGCGTATTTAGGATAGCACTAACCAATCTAAGTGGATGGAAACATTTTTGTTTTAGGAGTTGAGGAACCAATCTGACTAGATGGAAACATCTATAGAGTCTATTCATAAAAGCACAGAGCTCAGGTGTTAGAAATAACATGATAGTTTCGCCATATCTTGTCGAGTCCTTTTCACTTTCTATTTTTAGTTTTCTTTTGTTTCAAGTGATTTGGTGGGGCACACGATTCAAGTTGTTACCTTTGCTAGGGTGAAATAGAGTGACTGAGTTACCTTTTCCAAAAAAAAAAAAAAAAAAAAGACCGGACCAGTTAGACCAATCGGAATAAGTATTAACACTTGGATAGCAATATGCGTGTGTTCTCCCTGTTTCCGTCGCCTAAGCAAGCGTGGAATGCAGGACCCGTGGGAACTATCGTGTAATCTGCTGACAATAAGCATGCGCTTGGATCAAAAAGATTTATTCATGCCGTTAAGTTAAAAAAAAAATGGTTATTGTTATGTGTAGTCAACTGCTGGTTCCCTTGTATTTGCCAGTTTGTTGATCTAGATTTAAGTTATTGACCACTGGTTCCCTTGTATATGCCAGTGTGTTAATATTAGTCAGACCGGTATCTCAGTCATTTAGGTTAGGTTCATCTTGGCAGAGGCCTTCAGACAGATATGGGAAACACCGTTCGCTTTTCAACCATCTACATTTTTCTTTCCATCTTCTTAATCTTTTCATGTGATTAGTCTGACTCCGAGTATGATGTCCATCGTGAAACTATCTTAGTAGAGCTCTGTCACTTATATGAATTTTAGTATGCTTGAGTGCAAACTCGTGTACAGCAATTGGAATTTCGCATCAGGGTTCTTCCTCTTAGAATCAATAATTGTATGCCAACCAAGGAGGTTCCTTAGTGCTTTCCAAGGTTCTGCGTAGATAGCTAGGGTATGGAGTATTGGTTTTTGTGGGTACACCTCTGAGAAACCCACCCGAGATTAACTCGGTCACTTTTCAAGAATAAATTTTGCTCGAGGACTAGCAAATAATAAGTTTGGGGGTATTTGATAGGCACATTTATGTGTCTTATATAATCTCAATTGTATATATTATTAGTGCTCGAATTTATATTTATTATGGCTTTTTATGTCCCTGTAGGTGTTTTTAGAAGAATAAGGATTTGCAGCGAAATTGGCTGAAAATGCGGCGTTTGGACCTCCGTTGATAGAGTGCCGGAAGCGCCCCAGAAGTGTACCGGAAGTACCCCAGAAATGCCCCGGAGGAACCCCGAAAAAAGTGCGGAAAATGCCCCAGAGGACACTTGCTATACGGACCCTTGATTTTGGATAAGGGGTAACCTAGTTACTAAGGGGTGACCCATTTCCAGGCAGCTGCTAAAGGGACACCAGGACTGGTTAGGGGGTAACCCATCTTCAACATTTGAAACGTAAAATTTGGCGGGAAACTAGTTCTCACGCCTGGAAGATTTTCGATATAATTGTTTGGGTAGTTTTAAGGAGATTAAAGGGCTGGAAATGTTTGGGATTATTCTATGGACTTATAGGAAGCTAACAGGGGTGAGTTGAAGGGCCAGAAGTGGCTGGAAAATCCGGGAGAGCTAAACAGGGTATACGTGAATATTCTGGGAGATATTCTCGAGAATTTGTTCACAACAGGGACCGGGAATATCTCTGGTGATTGGTTCGGATATATGGAAGTTATTTGAGAATATATTCACTGCGACGTTGGATTCTATGTTTAGAATATATACAAGGAAATCTCGGTGATTCCTGTGAGAGTAAAGAGAAAATATTCTTGCATTCAACCGAGAGGATTCAGAGTTATGACGGGATATTTTCATCCCTTGTTGGCTATATAAAGAGGTTACGAGACTCATAGAAGGGTTGGAGAGTTTTGGGGGAGAGTTTGGAGTCGAGAGAATCAAAGAACAAAAACATACAGAGAGAAAGTTTCTGCTGGTGCGAGAGAGGAAGAACGGGAAGAACAGACTTGCATCAGCAGTCGTTCTTTGCAAGCTTCTGCGACACTCAGCTGTGGGTCGATTCAACCAGGGAACAGCTTTTCATTTCTGTCGCTCTTGTAACAGCAGTGTGTAACGTTTATATGCGTTGCAAACCCGATTATATTTACATTTTCTCTTGATTGTAAACAACTTTTGAGCATCAATGAATCATTTTGAGAGGTTTTTCATCATGAGTAGCTAAATCCAATCCCAGGGGTGACGGAGGAAGCCGTTCTTTCAAAAGTTATGTGGTAAAATTTATTTATGCAACTCTTTTATGATTAATTGCACCGAATAAATATAGAGTAAATGATTTTTATTAATCAATTGTGTTTTCTCTTGATGGAGTATGCTTAGTAAATTGCTTTTGATACTTCATGCTCGCGATTAACAATGGATGTTTTCAAAATCTAATTTAGGCAATGATTAGAATCACAATTTCCTTTGATTGGAGTTATATTGTCTAGAATTGCATGAAAAGAATTGTTATTGAATCACATAAATTTTGGTGGATGGTGGAATCCTGATCCCCAGTAAAAATTCTCTCCCATATTTTGTTAATATTGTGCATATAATTTTATTTATTTAAATCTACAAAAAAAGTTACCTTCACAAGTTCGAGTTTGAACGATACCCCTTACCACTATTACTACAACCACACGAAAATCTTAAAATCATTTTGCTTCTTGGTTCAAGTTTGTTCTTCGTGTAAGGTTTGAGCGACGGAAAGCATAAATATAGTCTGAAGCTTTCTTGAACAAAATTTTTAAATGGCGATACTAATGATTTAGTAGGAAGCCTATTAATAACATAATTTGTTGTAGTTAAAGCTTCAACCCAAAATTTATCAGGAACACCAAATTGTATCCAGAAGGCTCTTGTAATTTATATTAGATGTCTATGTTTAAACTATGCAACATCATTCTGCTTAGGTGTGTTGAGATAAGTGATCCCATATCTAATTCTATTGTCTAAAAAAAAAGAACTTAATTCCTTATTAACAAATTCTCCACTACCGCCTGTTCTCAACATCTTGATTTTAGTAGAAAGGAAGTTTTCAAGAAAGGATTTAAAGTGAAAGAAAATAGTTTTAAAATCTGCTTTTGCAGCAAGTGGATAAATCCAACAATATTTACTAAACACATCAACAATGTTTACATAAAATTTGTATGTTGTATGCAAAGACATATATAGCAGGTGCAAGCCCCAGACATCTAGCTGAAATAACTCCACAGGAGCACAACTAACATAACTAGATACGATAAAAGGTTGCTTATGACTTTTATACAGTTTATAATCATTGAAGAAAAAAGGTTTATGTAGAGAAACATGTGAAGATAAGTTTCTGCAAATTTTATTCATAGTGTGAAACGATTGGTGTCCCAGTCTTCTATGTAAAATTGCAGCAGAATGCTTGACACAAGAAAAAGTTGCTAAAGCAGTTGGTGAAGTAGGAGAACGTTGAACACGACAATAAAGAGGATACAATCCACACCTTCACTGGCTTGAACAATGTATCCTAAGACAAAATATCCTTTGCCACATAGTCATAACGAGTAAAAGTAAGAGAATAATTATTATCTCTAGTGAATTGATGTACTGAGATAAGATTTTTTGTACATTTTCGAACATGTAAAACATTTTTCAAAGAAAAATATTTATCCTGGAGAATGAAATCTGAGTTACTAATATGGGAGATAGCCATACCTTTACTAGTAGCATTAGCTACTTGAGAAGATCCATCATAAGATGTAGACGAACCAATATCATTCATGTTGTATGTAAAATGGTTCATAGTTCCAGAATTAATATACGATGGATTATCACCAAGTGTTAGAGTACTGCTCGGTCGAACTCGCAAGCGTTGCTATCTCAAGCTTTTTTGTCAAGTTTAGTTGCCAAAACTATTAGTCTTGATTTCTAGTCTACTTATAGCTAAGTCTTGGACTAGGATAGTAAGTGTAGTTGAGCTCTAGACTCCACGACGTTCATCATGAAAATAATAAGAACTACTCAAGGAACTGGTGGAACTTCATCGACAAAAAGGTATGTGGAGACTTGAACTTATCTATCATTAAAAAGTCTATTTATTCTATCTCCTATCTTGAGACAAAAGTCGTATTGCTATATAGAATTCGATTATACACATTTGCTATTTCGATCCGAGTTTATCTCGCTTATCTATTTCTCGAAATATTTGTTGGTAAGATTTCGCTTTATCCAAGTTCATCTTTACTCGTGACGAATGTCATGTTGAACATTTCAATTTCTTCAAAATCGCTTTGATGAATAGTTTGTGGATAACAACTATATAACATCCTCTAAGAATGTTTCAGTGATTGAAATGAGAGTATAGAATATATAACCTTGAATGGATATAAACATTGTATGTGAACTCATACTTGTGTAAGTCCAAAATCCTTGAACCAAAGTATGCGTACTTTACTGGTTTAGGATGACCGGAGGTAATTCCGTGTACCTGTACGCGTACTGTCGGAAGTTCACATCCCGTAAATTTTTGCTGGAGTTTGTGAACCAAAAACAAGCTCAATCCGGCTACTTAAGTATGCGTACACGTATGCGTACTTAAGTGGGTTATTTTCTAAAAACGGTTTATTCGTGAACTAAAACATTTATAAATTAAGGAATGCAATCTTTGAAACCGTGGCTATAATGTTCATGAATCGATTCGAGTGAATCAAAATCGTTTTTGCTTCGATTGTGTCTTGTATACTTCTATGAGATCTAAGCAATTGAACAACTCTCTAACTAGTTCATTTGAGTCATTTGAACTAGTCGTGATGAAGATAAATAAGGTTAATATGAAAGTGCTCATATGGATAACCATTGGTTAACTATTGTTGAACCAACTAGGTGTACACGTTTAGGTACGGTTACTCAAACCTAAATGAAGTTACATTTTATTTGTGTATAACAAGCTAAGTTCGATCTAACGGTTGAAAGATATTAGCTTGAATCTAATCAGGTTTTCATCTAACGGTGAATATTGAATGCTTTGTTACCAAGGTAACTTAGATTGCAAACCCTAATTTGGAGACTATATAAAGGAGAACTCTAGCAACTGGGAAACCTAATCCCCACACCTCTTGTGTGATACTAGTTGTATGAGATAGAGTCGATTTTCCTTTAACCTTAGGTTTCTCTCGAGACCCTGTAGGTTAACGACTTGAAGACTTCATTGAGATTGTGAAGCCAGACCCAACTATTTTCTATTTAGTTGCGTGATCTGATATTGTTGTTTCTATCGTGATTGAGTGCAATTGTAATATTGGCTTGAGATTTATATCTCCGATAGGAAAGATATAAAAGTAGTCTCAAACACCTTCGTCTCATCGTTTGTGATTCCACAATATCTTGTTTCGCTAGTCGATTAAGATTATTGTGAGGTGATTGATAAATCTAGGTTGTTCTTAGGGAACATAAGTCCGGTATATCAATTGGTTACTGTTCACCTTGATTTATCAAAAGATAGAACAAAACTCGTAGGTATTTCTTTGGGAGACAAATTTATCTATTCCTATAGACTTTTCTGTGTGAGACAGATTTTTTTATTAAAGTCTTCGACTTTGAGTCGTAGCAACTCTTAGTTTTGGGTGAGATCAACTAAGGGAATCAAGTGTGTTGTATCCTGCTGGGATCAGAGACGTAAGGAGCGCAACTGTACCTTGGATCAGTGTGAGATTGATTGGGGTTCAACTACAGTCCAGACCGAAGTTAGTTTGTAGTAGGCTAGTGTCTTTAGCGGCTTAATACAGTGTGTGTTCAATCTGGACTAGGTCCCGGGGTTTTTCTGCATTTGCGGTTTCCTCATTAACAAAACTTCTGGTGTCTGTGTTATTTCTTTTCCGCATTATATTTTGTTATATAATTGAAATATCACAGGTTGTGCGTTGAATAGATCAATTGGTAAATCCCACCTTTGGCTGTTGATTGAAATTGATTGATCCTTGAACATTGGTCTTTGGTACCGTTCAAGTGATTTCTCTTGTATTCAATCAGGATCGCAAATTCCTATTTGTTTGAGTGAGGATTGAATCGAGAAATTGAGATATAACTCTTTGATATACTTTTTATTAAGATTGAGTCTGACTGTCTAGTTGATTCTCTTAAAAGTATATTGGAGTTAGTCCATACAGATTGCTATGCGAAATATTGGGTAAGGTTGTTATACCCCCACTTTTTCAATTGGTATTTGAGCAGGCAAACACGTTTAAGACCTCATAAGTCTGTGTTTGTAGCGATCTGAATCTATGTACATAAATTCTATCTCCATAAACGTACCACCAGTCTTCGATGGTTCAAACTACTTGTGGTGGAAAATCACTATGCATGCTTTTCTTCAAGATCGTGATTTTCAAACATGGGTATGTGTTGTTAATGGATATACTCCTCCGATTGATACAGAAGGCGATGTGTCTATACCTAAGGATATTAGTAGATATAGTCCAGAAGAAATCCTTTTTGCAAAGAAAAATTCTGACGGCTTGAATGCTATCATATAGCCAAAGGGAATAGGCCGCGCCTAAAATCATTCCAAGGGATGCTAATGGCCTTTTATAAAGGCTCGCCCTTATAGCTTATGGGGCACTTCACTCGAGGAAGCGTAAAAAAGCGCTAAGCAGCCCCGTCCAATCAAGCCAAGTGGCAAGGCACCGGTTTTTCATGCCATTACCCCAGATCTTCAGCATCTTGTGACTATGTGCACGAAGTCTAAAGAAGCCTGAGATATCTTAGAAACTGTATTTGAAGGGAATACCTGTGAAAAATAAGCTAGGCTTCAAAACCTAAATTCTGATTGGGAAAACCTTCGTATGGCAGATGAAGAATCATTTGATGAGTTTAATCACAAAGTGTCTAAAATAATTAATGCATCCTTTGCATTGGGTAAGCCTATTCCTGAAAAGGACATTGTGATGAAGATTCTCAGATCTCTGCCATCCAGATACGAGTCTAAGAAGCATGCCATCGTTGAAGAAAATAACATTGATGTGCTTTCCAGAAATACTCGAATTGGAAAGTTAAAAATTCTTGATCTTGATTAGAACACAGTCAGAACATCTGCGTTTAATATTGTAACCAACGTAAGTGAATCTTCTAACTTGTCTTGGGCTGATGAATGTTGTTCCAATCATGTTGGTTTTGATAAATCACTCATAATAGAAAATATCAAAGATTTTTTGAAAAGAATCAAAAGATGTGATGACGTCTCTCTCCAGTTAATGCTGCAGATGATTCAATACAAGAAAAATCTTCCCTAGGTGTCAAAATCTTGGATGCTTCTGATCGGTGCAATGAACTTTCAGCTCTTGCAGCAGAAACCTCCACCTACTCAATTTCTGATTCGGAACTTGAGTTTGACACAAAGATTCTTGAATTCTTGAATAAAAGTAGAGAGATTCACCAAGAAAATCTTCAACTAAGGGCTTCGTTGAAGAAACTTGAATCATCGCTCCAGGTGAAAAATCTTGAGATAGATTGTCTTAATGATGAATTCACCAGAACCATGTATCTAAAGAAAATGGAGATTAATACTCTTAAGAATGACCCGCAAAGGTTATCCGGAAGTTCTGACAAAATATCAACAATGTTATTCGGTCAGAAGTCCTTTGGGAACACAAACGGTTTGGGGTTTAAAAGCAAAACTGTAAACACAAACAACTCTCTTGTTCCAACTAAACAGGAGGCAATTCCACAGAACAAAAAACTTTATTGATTTTTTCGTTTTGTGGAAATGCAAATCATGCTCAAAGTATGTGTTGGAGATTCAAGAGTAACAACAAAAGAATTGCCAAACTTCAAGAGAACATGAAAAGGATGAATCCGGCGATGGAGAATCAACAAGGTTTTCCTAAAAAATCCAGTAATTCCAGATTCAGAAAAGGTAAGAAATCTGTTTATAAAACAAACCTTGATAAGCCACTAGGTGGTAAAAGAAGTGAGCATTCGACTCACTTCATCACTGTCTAATACCAGTGACGTCCGCGTCCTCATCTTTAACTTGAGAAAATGAGGTCTGCATCAAGGTGGCTCAAGTTTTGTATTTATGTTCTTTTTTTCCTCCCTTATTTTTGTTAAGAAAATATTCTCCTAATGTTTTAGATAATGGATAATGAACCATGAAAGATTTGTTTAAAGTTCTTCTAGGGTTTGGATGTCCATAAGTCTATTTATAATCATTTTTAATCAAAGTCCTTCATCTCTTTTCTCCTTGAAAGATACAGTTTCATGGCTCCAGTAACTAGAGGTACCACAAAAAGGGATGCAGTCGAAGCAGTTAATGTGTATCTGTGTGAAGGAATGACTTCCTCAAGGATGAATAAAGAGAGCTACAAATGATGGAGAAGGTTCTTCCTCTAACTGCATTTTTTCCATTTGTCATCTTGATAATAACTTTAGAGGTATGGTGAAAGATTTCATCAACAAAATAAATGATTCAAAATCTCAAATAATTTCCTCTTTAGAAAAGATAACTCACTATGAACAAATTTTGTCTTTGACAAAGAACACCTTGCGTGAGCTAAAAAGAGAACTTAGTGAGTTGACTGATATTTGTGAAGATTTAGAGGAATTGAACGATCCCATAATCAATGGGTTTTTCAATAATGAGAAGGAATTCTCGATAGATGCTTTGAGAAAGCTCTACAATATCTAGGAAACTTCTTATGAGAATTTATTCTTGTGTTTTTAAGAAGGATAACTAGGGTTTGGAATAGCCATTATTGTGATTACACATAGATATGTCCAACATTTTATCTTGCAATGTTTTTTAGATTTATTTATTTAAATTCTAAAGTTTGTTTGGAAGATGATTTTGAAGTATTAATCTTTATGGTTTAATATATTGCAACTTGTTACGGGATATGTGTGTTTACGTCCGTGAACTTTGATTGTCTCATACGTGGTCAAAAGGTAAGTCTTTCATATGTCAGTATGCAAGTATTGATAAAAGATTGAATGAACTTTTGACAAACAAAAGTTAAGCCTATTATGTCATTATGAAAATATTAATGGAAGATAGGATGAACTTTTGTTTACAAAGATTAAAGTCTATTATATGTCATTGTGCAAATAGTGATGAAAAATAGAATGATTATTTGTTTATTTTGCAGTATTGTTCTTCCCTGATCCACTTCTTTATGTAAATACTGTGCGGCTCCGTAAGTTCTCTTATGTTAGCATTTCCGATTAAATTAATCATGGGTTCTCTTGTGATTAATTTAATTGAGATTTTTGGATACAAATTCATGCTTCATGTGATTTGTTAATGTCCAAAGAAATCCTTATTTTCTTGTGAAAGTAAGGTCGTTCTTGTTGTTCTTTCGGGAATGACATTTTATGGGGGAGAGTTCTTAATTGAACTTGTGCTTAATTGCCAAATCTTTGTGGGGAGTGCGGCTGTGGAATATTATAGGGGTTATCTTGTATCTTTATAAACTCCTTGATGAATGCATTTAGTTTCGGCTATATGATTGCATCTAAAAAGTTGATGTGTACTTTTTTTTGTCATGAAGTGTCTCTATGGAAATTTCATTAGGATCCCACTAGTTCGTACCTTTGCCAATTTTATTGACAAAAGGGGGGAGAATTGATGTGAAGTTCACACTACAAATACATATGGTTTTCGAATCATTATGTTAGGGGGAGTAGTTTTCATGTGAGATGTTGACTAACAGGGAGTGTACATATCACCATAGTATTAGCTTCCAAGTTGTGATACAATTTGAACTTTGATTTTGTGTAATAAAACTATGACACCGTGTAAAAATGATTAAAAGCTTTTGTTTTCTCATTGTTATGGCTACGGATCTTCAACAACGATGATGTTGAATTGAATATCTTTGGAATCATTGGAGTACTTGGAAGTGACGAAGATTTCGAGTAATGTTGAAGAACCAATCAGACCAAGCATGTGGATGAGAAGCTGCAAAGTTTTTTTATTTTGTATTCCATATGTATTGTTAGTTTTGTCATTAAAATTGATAAAGGGGGAGATTGTTAGAGCACTGCTCGGTCGAACTCGCAAGCGTTTCTATCTAAAGCTTGTTTGTCAAGTTTAGTTGCCAAAACTATAATTCTTGATTTCTAGTCTACTTATAGCTAAGTCTCGGGCTAGGATAGTAAGTGTAGTTGAGCTCTAGACTCTACAACGTTCATCATGCAAAGACGAAGAACTACCCAAGGAACTGGTGGAACTTCATTGACAAAAAGGTATGTGGAGACTTGAACTTATCTATCACTCAAAAGTCTATCTATTCTATCTCCTATCTTGAGAAAAAAGTCGTATTGCTATATAGACTTCGATTATGCACATTTGCTATTTCGAGCCGAGTTTATCTCGCTCATCCAAGTTCATGAATCGATTCGAGTGAATCAAAATCGTTTATTCGTGAATTAAGACATTTATAAATGAAAGAATGCAATCTTTGCAAACCATGGCTATAATGTTCATGAATCGATTCGAGTGAATCAAAACTGTTTTTGCTTCGATTGTGTCTTGTATACTTCTATGAGATCTAAGCAATTGAAAAACTCTATAACTAGTTCATTTGAGTCATTTAAACTAGTTATGGTGAAGATGAATAAGGTTGATATGAAAGTGCTCGTATGGCTAACCATTGGTTAACTATTGTTGACCAACTAGGTGAACACGTTTAGGTACGGTTACTCAAACCTAAATGAAGTTACATTTGATTTGTGTATAAAAAGCTAAGTTCGATCTACCGGTTGAAAGATATTAGCTTGAATCTAATCAGGCTTTCATCTAACAGTGAATATTGAATGCTTTGTTACCAAGGTAACTTAGATTGCAAACCATGATTTGGAGACTATATAAAGGAGAACTCTAGCAACTGTCGATTCTCCTTTAACCTTAGGTTTCTCTCGAGACCCTGTAGGATAACGACTTGAAGACTTCATTGGGATTGTGAAGCCAGACCCAACTATTTTCGCTGTAGTTGCGTGATCTGATCTTGCTGTTTCTATCGTGATTGAGTGCGATCGTAAGATTGACTTGAGATTTATATCTCCGATAGGCTAGATAGAAAAGTAGTCACAAACACCTTCATCTCATCGTTTGTGATTCCACAATATCTTCTTTCGCTAGTCGATTAAGATTATTGTGAGGTGATTGATATTTCTAGGTTGTTCTATATAAGTCCGGTATATCATTCACCTTGATTTATCAAAAGACGAAACAAAACTCGTATGCGTTTCTGTGGAAGACATATTTACCTATTCATGTAGACATTTTTGTGCGAGACAGATTTGTTTACTAAAGTCTTCGACTTTGGGTCGTAACAACTCTTAGTTGTGGGTGAGATCAACTAAGGGAATCAAGTGCGTAGTATCCTGTTGGGATCAGATACGTAAGGAGCGCAACTATACCTTGCATCAGTGTGAGATTGATTAGGGTTCAACTACAATCCATACCGAAGTTAGTTTGTAGTGGGTTAGTGTCTGTAGCGGCTTAATACAGTGTGTGTTCAATCTGGACTAAGTCCCGAGGTTTTTCTGCATTTTCGGTTTCCTCGTTAACATAACTTCTGGTGTCTATGTTATTTCTTTTCCGTATTATATTTTGTTATATAATTGAAATATCACAGGTTGTGCGTTGAATTGATCAATTGGTAAATCCAACCTTTGGTTGTTGATTGAAATTGATTGATCCTTGAACATTGGTCTTTGGTATCGTTCAAGTTATTTCTCTTGTATTAAATTAGGCTCGCAAATTCCTATTTGTTTGAGTGAGGATTGAATCGAGAAATTGAGATATAACTCTTTGATATACTTTTTATTAAGATTGAGTCTGACTCTCTTGTTGATTCACTTAAAAGTATATTGGAGTTAGTCCATACAAATTGCTAAGCGAAATATTGGGTGAGGTTGTTGTACCCCCACTTTTTCACCAAGAATATTATCACTAGCAAGCATTGTAGAAAGATTTTATGGAGGTTCTCTTCCTTGTTGTAAAAAAAAACTCATTATTTGAAAACACCTGAAAGTTGTATGGCCAATTTTAAAGCATCTCTTACAAATAACACGATTGCTATGAGAGAAGTAGATCTTGGAAAATTACCATCAGTTGGCGATGCTTGTCTATAGGTACTAGAACCAAGAAAACCACCTCTAAAAGAAGAACCATCACCAGGAAAGATAGGATTGAAATTAGGTCCAAAGTGAAAACACTGGGGGTACCAAATACACCACCAACTTTTCTTTGGGAATTTGTATGGAGAAACTTAACACAACTCCGAGAGTGAAAACTCAATCAAGAAAAGTGCCTCGAGTTATATCTCTCTCTATCTCTTGTTGTTAGAACGTTTAAAGAACCGAACCCGTGAACCTAACTACAAAGAGAGTTCTTGGACGGTATGAAAGACCAATATCCAAGGATCAATCAAGTCTTGTCCAACAAACTAGGTCAGGCCTATCTACTGTGATTGATCAATGCACAACCTGTGGTATTTCAATTATAAAAATAAATAATATAATGCCGAAAAATAAATAACACAAATTCCAGAAATTTTGTTAATGAGGAAACCACAAATGCTGAAAAAACCCGGGACCTAATCCAGATTGAAAACCAAACTGTATTAAGCCGCTACAGACACTATCCTACTACCAATTAACTTCGGTCTAGAATGTAGTTGATCCCGAACTCAGTCACCCACTGGTTCAGGTACAGTCGCGCTCTTTACGCCTCTTGAATCCCAGCAGGACTCTGAGCAATTGATTCCTTTAGAAGGAGTCCCACCAACTAAGAGTTGCTTCAACTCAATTGAAGAATTTAAACCAAATATGCCTCTCACAGATTAAGCCTATAATTGATTTCCTGATTTACGATCGAAACGTAGGATCAGATCAAACTTAGGATCAAGGTGATGAAAATCGATAGCAACTTGACAAAAGTCTGGATATCCTCAAAATCCGGACTTATGAAACCCGAAGTGCAGCCTAGATTATTATTCACCTCACAAGTATAAAACTTGCGGAATCATAAAGTTTGAGACGAAGAGAACTTTATGATTTGTATCTATCTTGTTCAAGTGATAAATCAACAATCGAACAAAATCAAGATACTCAAGTTATCAAGATAAAAGATAAATGGACATGGCTTCACGAATCTCAATGAATCTTTGATAGTCGCTAAACCCTAAAAGGGTTTCTAGAGAGGACGACTCTAGATACAACTAGGACACACCAAAAAGTAGTGTCGGGATTCAAATATTCCAGTTGCCAAGAGTTCCCCTTATATAAACATTCAAAGCATAGGTTGCTTTAGGTTTAAGCTAAGATATTTTTGGAACCAAGCAAACAATATTCACCATTAGATAAAAACTTTGAATCTTATTCACATAAACAATATATATACTATGGTTGGGTAAATCGTCACTGAACCGTGTATAAAGATTATCTCCAACATGGTTAGCCGAAACTAGCCAATTTGAAATTAAAAGCTTAGCACTCATTTTCATGAACACAAAGACATTTATCTTGAGTCACAATTATGTGATTAAATAAGTCTAGTGTATTTATAGAGAATTAATCAAATGCAGATCATCTCATAGAAATAATTTAGTCGCGATTGAATCATAATCAACATAGTTGGTAAATGCACAAAGTACAAATACTTGTGTCGTTCGTGAGTTGGCTGAGTCAAGGTACGGGGACCGGTTTGCAAACTTATAAGCAAAACCGAGTTCCGAATTTGACAGAACTTTTTCAGTTCACGTTCCGGTTTGCAAACTTAAGACTTTTACCGGTTCCGGAGTTCACTAAACTTTTTCAGTTTGCGTACCAGTTTGGGTACTAAACTGGTTCCAGAACATAGAATTTCATTGGCTCGCATACCGGTTTGAATACTTTAACCTGGTTCCCTTACCACAGTTCAAAAATGGTTTGCATACCTATCCGGATCACGAAACAAACAGATTTTCCCATGATGTGCATACGAGTATGAGTATCACACAAATCTGAAAGTCGATATATAGCTACTCCGCTACGTGTACAAGTACATGTAATACGAATTCATACATTTAACAGTTTTCTCAGTTTGTAAGACTGATAACACTGTCTTGTATTCCTAATATAGTAGTTCTATATTTTTCTAAATCAATTCAAAACATTCCTGAATAACATAAATGACACATATCACTAATCCAGACTATTTTTTAATAATAAACCTGAATCATGATTTGGTTCCGAAATAAATTGTTCTCCACCGAAATTGATCAAGTATGAACAAAGTTCATTAAGATTAGTCATTATATTTTGAGAAATTCGTAAACTAAATAATTAGTTATCGACTCGAATTTCTTGTCTATGAAAGCTAGTCTAATTAGTTACGCGACAAACATCTAAACGATAGAAAAGTGAATATAACTTGAAAAATATGTGGTTCAGTCTTCACTTACCTTTTGTTGATGAAGTTCTCTAAAATCTTCGGCTGATCTTCGCCTTTTAATGGTAGAACGCAAATGATGACTGGATCGTTTCTCAACTACCTCTATCCTAGACCGAGACTTAACTAATTGTAGACTAGATATAAATATATAGTTTTGACAACAAGCTTGATATAGAAACACTTGTGAGTTCGACCGAGCAATGCTCTAACAATCTCCCCCTTTATCAATCGTAGTGACAAAATTATTAATGCATATGGATAACAAAAATAAAGTTTTTTGAAAAACTCCTCGATCCATCATGCCTTGATTTCCTTGGTTTCTTCAACTCTCCTTGAACTCTTCGTTATCTCAAGTCGCAATGATTTTGAACGTGTTCAACTCATCATCATTGTTGTTGAAGAACCGATTCCATAACGATAACAACTTTTGAAAACAAATATTCTCAATTGTCGTTATACAGAAACATAATATTATTATCGTTTCTCCAAAGTACAATTATATCTCAACTCTGAAGTAATACTACGGTGATCTGTTTCTCCCCCTTAATAAATACTTACATCTTTTGTATAATAGGTAAAACCTATTGCTAAATGATTCACTCCCCCTTACATAATGATCCGTAAACCATATGTATGTAGTATGAAACTACTAAATAATTCTCCACCTTTTTGTTAATAAAATTAATAAAGGTACGAAAATCGCAGGATCATAATGAATACAACCAAAATATATCTCAAGTTTAAGAAAGATGGAGATACTACATAATAACATAGTTAAAATGTTACTCCTCATATCAACTTATTTAGATGATTTCACATAGTAATAAATACTTAGCGTTCATCCTAGGATATTAAAAAGATACAAGCATCCCCTTTAAAATTCCACAACCACACTCCCCACAAATATATACTCCCTCCGTCCCACTATTAGATGACCTAGTTGGAGTTCGCACAATTTTTAAGGCAAGTAAGGAAAAGAGGTTTTTTAATTATTTTTTACAATAATACCCTTATGGATAATAACTTGTAAAATTTAGAAATGAATTATCTCTCAAATTATACCGCGGATATTCGTAAACTTTGTACCATTTAAAAGCATTTTAAAACACTTACGTAACGAATATAAACATGGCCAAGAGAACAACATGAGTGACCTTACTTTAGTGAAAAAGAAGGATTTAATACTATGACAATGCATGGGCAATTGGAAACTTGATTTAATGAACCAAAACAACACCAATAGACTTTCGTAAGTGTTGAAACGTTGCAGTGTCTAGTGGTTTGGTGAGAAATCATCCAATTGTTGTTCTGACGGCACAAACTCTATGTTGACTATACCATTTTCATAGAGATCTCTAATGAAGTGGTATCTTATGTCAATGTGCTTAGATCTTGAGTGATCAACATGATTCTCAGTAATTCGAGTCGCACTTGAGTTATCACAAAAGATTTTCATTGTTCCATTATCGATTCCATAATCAGTAAGCATTTGTTTCATCTATAAAGTTCAGTACAACACGAACCTGCAGCAGTGTATTCCGCTTCGCACGTTGATAATGATTGTGCGGTTTTTTTTGTTGCTATGCCAGGCAACAAGATTTAGTCCTACATAGTAGAATCCTCCAGATATGCTTTTCCTATCATCTACACATCCTTCCCAATCTGCATCAGAATACGCAGTAAGATCAGTCTTAGTATTAAACGTATAAGAGAGACCAAAAACGATAGTATGATGTACAAAATCTTATGATCCGTTTTGCAGCTGCAAGATGAGATTCTTTTGGCTTAGCCTGAAATCTAGCACAACAACCAACGCTAGAGGCGATACCTGGTCTTTTTGTTTTTAGACTTCCAATGATGGATCTATAAAGGTTTTGATCAACATCAACACCATTCTCATCCTTATGCAATTTCCCTATAGTGGGCATAGGAGTAAATTTGGGAGTACTTTTCTCAAGACCAAATCTTTTAACAAGATCTTTTGCATACTTTTATTGAGAAATATAGATTCCATCCTTGTGTTGTTGAATTTATTGACCCAAAAAGAATCTTAATTCACCAACATTGCTCATCTCGAATTCCTTGCCAAGAGAAGTTTGAAACTCCTTAGCAAGTTTCTCGGAAGTAGACCCATATATTATGTCATCTACATAGATTTGAGCAATAGAACATCTTTACCACTCCATTTGGTAAACATAGTCTTATCATCTCTCTTGAGAACCCTTTTCGAAGATGTAAAGTAGTAAGCTTTTCATACCACGCTCTAGGTGCTTGTTCTAATCCATACAACGTATTTTTGAGATTAAAGACATGATTGGGATGCTCTGGACTTTCAAAACTTGTAGGTTGACCAACATATACCTCTTCCTTCAAACAGACATTCAAAAATGCAGATTTTACGTCCATTTGAAATAGCTTAATCTTGAGAAAACAAGCATGAGCTAATAATAATCTTATGGACTCAAGGCGGGCAACAAGAGCAAAGGTTTCGTCAAAGTTGATTCCTTCAATCTGTGAATATCCTTGAGCGACAAGTCTATCCTTATTTCGGACCAGCGTACCGAATTCATCTGACTTATCCTTATATATCCATTTTGTACCAACAATATTAATGTTAGAGGGACAAGGCACGAGTTCCCATACATATTGTCTTTTGAATTGATTTATCTCTTCATGCATAACATTCACCCAGGATGGATCATTCTAAGCTTCATCAACATTTTTAGGTTCCACTTGCGAGAGATAACAACCAAAATTACAAATATTTCAGAGTTGGTTTCTCGTCTTAGATGTGGACTCTGTACCTCCAATAATATTGTCAGTATCATGATTCCTATGAACCCACAAATGTCGTGGAGTGTAACGTTCAACAGGAACACCTTGAGTAGGGTTTTCCTCCTCGTCATCAGAAACGTCGGGACCAATAACCGTTGGTATAACTTCCACTGATTCCGGAACTTCTTTGACTTTCTCAGTTATCTCCAAGGGAGGTAACTCAATAGGAGAGTCATCATGATGAAATTCCTTCAAATCATCAATGATAACATTTTACGATTCCATCATAACACGAGTTCTGAGATTATATACTCTAAAACCACGACTATCAGATGCATAACCAAGGAAAATACCTTCATCGCTTTTTGAGTCAAATTTTTCTTTCTGTTCTCGATCCTTGAGAATGTAGCACTTAATGCCGAACACACAGAGATAGTGTAAGTTAGGTTTCTTACCATACCATAACTCATAAGGAGTATTCAGAGTTCGTGAACGTAAATACACACGATTGATCAAGTAACGGGCAGTAAAGATTGCTTCTCCCCAAAACTTTAACGGTAAGTTTTTGTTATGGAGCATTACCCTGGCCATTTCCTGTATACTTCTATTCTTCCTTTCTGTAACTCTGTTGGCTTGCGGAGTGATGGGTGGAGAATATTGTTGAATAATACCCAGTTGGTCACATAATTCGAACACTTTAGTGTCTTTGAATTCAGTTCACCGATCGCTCCTAATTTTCTTTAGTATGTAACCTTGTTCATTCTGGATTCTATTGATAATAATCTTGAATTCACTTAGGGTCTCATTCTTGTGAGATAAGAACGCCAGCCAGGTAAATCCGGTGTAATCATCAACCATTACCAGAGCATATTTCTTCCCTCTAACCGTAGGTTGTTGAATGGGTCAAAAGAGATCCATATGAATTAAATCAAGTGGAGCTTTGGTGGCAATTGATGTTATCTCAAAGTTGTTGTAGTAATAGGTTCGTTGAGGCTTGTGAAAGCAAAAGATTCTAGACTTAATAAAACTTAAAAGTAAAGAAAACTTAGATCAAAATTTGATTTCAAGATACTAGGAATAACCAAGACACTGATTTCACTATTACACATGAATAAATTATGATAAATAATCCAAAACTCTAATTATCTTTTAAGTCCCTTATTTCTTAATTCACATATAATCAGGAAAATTATCAAATATTAATTGTATCCCCTAAGCAAGAATTATCTATAAAAGTATAACCTATCTAATTGAATCACAACTAATGAAGAAAATTATGCAAACAATTAAAAGCTCTGCAAAGGCAGTGATTGAGTGAATTATAAATTATAAATTAGAGAAAATAAATAATTACCAATTATTCATGCGTAAATAGCTTCCTCATTGCCTTGGTCACGTGAAAATTAGCTCATCATCATGTTGGAAACACGCTCAAATTTCATTTTTATTGCTCAAAGGAGGTGTACAAATGATGAAATGGAGAAAAACTATTAAAAACCGGGTTTGTAACACTTATATTTGTTACAAACCGAACTGTTACGGAGAACGATCAATGATAATTGTCACAAAACTGTAGATCTACGACTCCCACCTCTGTGTCGTTCTCACTGTTGGAAAACGACTGTCTTGGATGGTCTGTTCTTCGTGTTCTTCTGATATGCAGCAGCAGAAAAGAATTTTCCTGCAACTTGATTTTTCGACTCTGTGATGCTCTGTAATCTCCAAAACTCTCCGTCCCATTCCTAAAACTCCTCAGCACTATATATATCCTCTCGTGCACAAGAAATATCCTCCATAACTCCAAATAATTCTCCATTACTCGGCAGTAAAGAGAAAATAATATTCAGATATTTTCTTCCCTGAAGTAACAATTCACGCGCTGACATGATGCATAAACACTCCAAACATGATAGTACACGCTGTAGGATTGATTCAACACGCTTCAGACACAAATAATCTTTCCAAAATAACAAGAAATCCCGTGAATATATCTCGCCTGAACGTGTTACCCTGTTTTCTTCTCGCGCAATATCTAGCCAAACTGGATCGAACCGAAGGCCTTTACCAAGCCTGTTAGGCTAGTTCAAGTTATCCCAATGAATATCAGCCATTGAATCTCCTTCTAGCACGCTAAAAAGTCCAACCCTAATTCTGCCTGCGTCCGAATTATTTTCCCGCCAAATTTGAAATTCAAAATGTAGATGATGACCTCCCCCTAACAGAGACGGGGGTGCGAATAGAAGTTGTCCAACTGAGGTTCCCCTTAGTAATTGAGGTACCCTTAACCAAAATGAGAGTCCGCATAGCACATGTCCTCCGGGGGTGCTCCGCATAATTTTTCGAGCCGAATTTTCCAACAATATTTATTTCCAAAAAATACCTACAAACACACAAAACACCATAATAAGGACGAAAAAGAGTACTAACAATACGAAACATTGAGGACAAATTAGACACATAAATGCGTCTATTAAATACCCCCAAACTTATTATTTGCTAGTCCTCGAGCAAAACTAATAAAAAATAAAACCGAGTTAATCTCGGGAGGGTTTACCAGAGGTGTACCCACAAAACCATGACTTCTAATTGGTCACAAGTATCCAAAGAGCTATGAGGACATACAAATTCTCAACCTATCTCCAAGTAACTAGAATGCCAGAGAAATTAAAGGTGCCAGCTCTAAAGCTGACTAAAGAAAAGGAGAGACACATTCGCAACACTGCTAGATAAAGAGATATCCGCTACACAGCTAGATAAACATTGTAAGATGCGTCCGCTGATTTACAGCTGGATAAGATTAGGAGAGAGATAAAGATGAGAGGGACATCTGCTACACAGCTGGACTAATAACGTGTGATGAGTTGAACCAGTACTGGAAAGATCTTGTGCCAGATGGAAAGCGGACTAACAAAGCAACCAAATGTATCTTTCTTCGCCTCTCTCATAGTGCTCAGTAGAAACAACGTCTTCTTCGGTCTTCAACTGTTGATGATAAACTATCGAACCTCATAGAACCTTGACAATTAACTCTTCTCTTCGATTTCTTGCTTGACTTAAAAATTTCTACTTCTCTATGGCCTTATTGAACAAAAAAAAAACTAATTATAGAACGTAATGATGATTTTTTTTTTTTCATTTTTGGGGTAATTTGCGTTACCTCCCCTGACGAATATCATAATTTGAGTTACCTCCCCTATAGAGGTAAAATTAGTGAAACCTCCCCTCTTTACATTTTCTGTCCACAGCTGGTTATCTGAGTCAGCATCTTTGTACAGGTGGACTATTTTTTACACGTGGATGTGGACTTTAAAAAGAAAAAGAAAAAAAAGAAACAGATCTCATCCACGACATTAATTGTGTCAGCTCCGGCTCTCACTTTCCCCATTCTTCTTCTTCTTCTTCTTCTTCCGTTCTCATCCTCAATCCCCAATTGGATCTCAATCCTCTTCTTCTTCTTCTTCTTCTTCTCCTGTTCTCATCCTCAATCCCCAATTGGATCTCAATCCTCCTAATTTATCCAATCCAACAGATCAATTAGTCATTTAAACAACCAGATCAATTATAGCCATTCAACTGCCAGTGGAACAAGGAATTTAAGCGGCGGTAGAGAAATCTGCTGCTGTGGTGTTTCTATTCAAGATCTAATTCAACAAATAAACAAGCAATGGATATTGCAATGGGATAATTGATCTTTGGTACTTAGGTTTCGACCAATACTAGGCTTTGGTCTAACATTTGTCCAACATTAGGGCTTGGTACCTGGACTGGACGTTGACTCGCGTTGACTAGGTTAAGTCCCAGCTTCTGTGCGGTAATTCTTGATAAATTTATATAATACTATACGGTCCGCGAGTTATAACCTCAAAGGTGTCACTCTCCATTCACATAAAACCCATCTAAATAAAAGTAATACAAAACCCCCAAATAATCTAAACAGTCTAAACTGCCCTTCCCCTAATTCAGCCCAAAATAACTAAAGAATAAAGCACCCACTGTATCTTCATTCGTAAACCCGAAAATGACCAACAAAAAAAAACCCATTAAACTCCCTTCCCTAAAAATACAAAAACTCTCAGATCTGTGAAAATCATCACCGATTTTTGATTCTCTCTTTTTCAATTCTTACTTACTTCAACTAGTGAAACATAATTATGAATCGAATCATTTCTAAACCTAATTTCTGACCTAAATCGTCTCAAAACACAAGATGGTGAAGAAACAAACTCAACAGAAGAAAAAGAAAGATGAAAAATTAAACTAAGCAGTGGAAAAAATTTCAAACAGTAAATCGAAGAAAATATTCCAAAAGGTAAGAACCATATCAACTAATTTTGTATGCACTATCTTTTTGTGAAGTAAATTTCGTCGTATTTCTCATTTGTCAATTCAAAACTGTGTTGATGGTGTTATTCTTTTTTTTGGTGAAATCAACGTGAATCAATGATTTTTGGTTTGGTTTCATCAGTGATTTTGATAATTAGGTTTAGGTTTGATTTCATCAAAAAAATTTGCAATTAGGTTTAGGTTTGGTTTCATCAGTGAATTTTTATATGTTTTCATGTGTTTGTAGCTATTAATTAGGTTTAGGTTTCATTTGTTTTCATTTTATTATTCACGGTTCAATTTTAAAATTTCTATTGGTGTGTTTATTTGATGTTTGTATGATGAAACCATATTTTGTTTCACCATTTCTACCTGTGGTTTACATATACCTGAAACCAATTTTTTGTTGGTGTGTTTACTTAAGTTTTGCTTAATGTAACCAGATTTGGTTTTACCATTTCTGTTTATGGTTTACATATGCTTGAAACCAATTTTTTGTTGGTGTGTTTACTTAATGCTTGTTTGATGTAACCGGATTTGGTTTCACCGTTTCTGTTTATAGTTTACATATGCTTGAAACCAATTCTGATGGTGTGTTTACTTAATGGTTGTTTGATGTAAATAAATTTGGTTTCATCATTTTCACTTATGGTTGGAACTAAATCTGTTGGCGTTATTTATTTATTTATTTCAGTGTCTTTGATGGAACCAATTCTGGTTTCATCATTTTCATTTATGGTTTACTTATAGTTGGAACCAAATTTGTTGATGTTTTTACTAATTGGTTTCTTTGATGCAATCAAATTTGTTTCATCATTTTTAATTATGGTTTATATATGCTTGGAATCAATTTATGTTGATTTTTTTACTTAAAGTTTATGTGATGTAACCAGATTTGGTTTCACCATTTCCAGATTCGGTTTGACCACTTTTAAGAGATCGATGACACAATTAATCAACCAGAAACGTACAAATTCTAAAAGCTATACATGTTGTGAGAAAAAAGGATAAGTTAAAATCCAATTATGTTGATTTTGAAATGCTAAAATCAACTATGTGTGTTTGTAATTTGTGAATCAATTTCTTTTTCGGGTGCTTGAAATATTTGTTTGTAATTTCAGGTGAAATTTTGGAGTTCATTTCAGCTATTGTATGAAGAGCCTGTTCAAGGGAAAATGAAGTTTCTGAAGAGGGGATATCATAAAAGATGGGAAACACGAGAGCAAAGTTGGCATTCAAAATCCTGATGGCAAAAGCATATCAATGAAAACATTAGTGTAACTATCAACTAGTTGTAATACTTGTTAGAAAGTTGTGATAGCATTTTGCAACATTATATATTTCCTGTCAAAATGCTTATAATATTTTCTAAGAGATTTCAATTGCTTATGAATGGTTTCAACCGTTGAATTCATTTTTTCTTGTCGAATTGATTTGGTTGTGTGTTCGATTTCAAACCAAACTTAAAAGAGATTTAAACTCATGTGTGATATAGGAACCATGTTTAAATGAAGTTTCAACTGTAAGTCTGTGCTAGTTCATCCGTAAAAGAAACATCTTGATGGTAAGTACAACTACCAATAACTGTATGTAAGAAAGTAAGGTACAAGTATAATGTTCATATGGCAAACGAAACCAAATGAACAACAGTAAAAAATGATGAAACCAAAAAGGGTTCCAACAAAAAATGATGAAACCAATTTTGGTTTCATCATAAATACGATGAAACCGATTATGGTTTCATCATAAGATGAAACCATAATTGGTTTCATCAGAAGTTGCACTTCATTTAAGCTTCATTTCTTCTCTAGTTTACAACATCATCTGCTATAACTCAGCTCTACTTTCATCCTCCGTCTATCCACAGCAGCACCATCTGCTTCATTGACCATCTTCTTCTCATTCTTGTAGCCCTAGCCAAGGCAACAACAACACAGCAACACAAATCCATGCTCTATGCTACATCAAAAATCAATATGTTACATATTTAGCTCCTAAATCATCATAACTAAATCTTAAACATGAACATGACTTTGTTCCTTAGACTGGTGCAACATACTCATTCACCAACAAGAACAACCAACCTTCCACCATGTCTTTCAAAAATAAAAATGTTCCTTCTTTACGACCAAAGTCTAGCAATTAACGAGCTAATTATAACTAAAGGAGACATAAACACAAATATTTCTTCGTGGAACCACCCTCTTCTAGGTTAAAATAATAAGATTATCTTTCTATATTTTTCTTTATTTCGGGATTACTCTAAGTAAGTAACTAGCTATTTCCCATCACTCCATCGTGAGTGTAAATTGTGTACCCATGCCCATGATGCTTAGCCTATTTGCTTTACTTCATACCAATTCATATGTTACTGACTATACACAAACAAATCCACAGAGGGCTTCAGTCAGGGACAATGTGTGCTCCACAAACAAATCATCACCCTTTCGCTTAAACTTGGAATGATCTTTCTGAGCCAAGACAAAAACTATATCCCCAGTGACAGTTTCTGGCTGCAACACGAAAGAAGACATAATCAGTAAATTTGTAAAGCCAAACACAAAAGCTAACACATCCCAGTACCCTTACACTCATTACAAGGATGTTGCATCTGCTGGATCATAGAGGGACCTAGGTGCCTGATAGAAACTTTCATGCCAGAACCTTGGCAACCAGAACATTTCATTGAAGCACCAGATTTTGAACCCTTTCTGGAATACAAAAGAGTAAAGAATAAGATTACAGCAGACAGAAGCCAGCTAAGCAAAGTATCCTTAAACTAGCAATGGAAAGCACCAGTCTAACAAAACTTACCCAGTGCACTTGGAGAAGATGGCATTGCGAGAGAGGGACAATTTCTTTGATGTTCCACTGTAAAGATCCTCCAGGGACACCTTAAGAGAATGCATAACATCTTCTCCCCTCCTCTGCCTCCTTCCTCTGCTGCTGCCATCACCTAACGGTAAACAAATTCCAAACATCATGAATACCTTTAACTTTCATAAATAAATTTAGTAAAAACATTAACCCATTAGAAAATGATATCTCCACCTACCTCCAAATGGGCTTCCTCCTCCAAAGAAAGATGAGAAGATGTCAAAGGGGTCGTGGCCACCACCACCTCCTCCCATTCCTTCCTTGAGCGCATCCTCACCATACTAATCATAAATTTCACGTTTCTCTGGATCACTCAAAACCTCATAAGCCTGGGCCAACTCCTTGAACTGCATTGAGAGAAATATTACAATGCTCAATAAACACCCTTTTTGACTGCCCCAGAGAGCAAATTAAAACATACACAAATCAACAAACCAACCAGGAAAAACCCGGCATCCTAAATCATTCAAGCATCTACTAGCTATCTCAAAATTCAGTTGCCCAGCCCAAATAATAGTCTGAAATGAAGGGCGTAGACACGACCAACAGAATCGAGTAAACAAAACATACACAGGGTCTGACCTTTGCAACCTCTATATGTTCGAAATGGAAAACCAAGAGAAATTCTTAATTATATCTACAGTAATTAACAAAGTTATTGATTCCCTACTAAATCAGGAATAGTCTAATAGAAAAAACACAATACCTTTTCTGGATCTCCACCCTTATCAGGATGATTCTTAATGGCATCCTTTCTGTAAGCCTTCTTCAAATCTTCAGGTGAAGCAGTCTTTGGTACTCCAAGTACCTCATAGTACTTTGTGTTATCACTTTTCTTGGACGCTCTTCCAAACATCTTTAATCTAAATAATCAGCATCAACAACAAAAAGAAGAACCCATCAACAAAAATGAAATTTTTTTCCCAAAATCAACAGATCCTTGAAAATTAAAAACATACCAAGAATTTCAAACATGCTGAACGTTCAGAATAATCGATCGATTTTATGATTGTGGGTGAAACCCTAATTCTTCTTCAGAAAGAAAGCCCTAGAATTTCACACGAAGGAGGGTGTTTCTCTCAATCTATTCTATTAAATAGATTTTTTTTCCTCTGATGGTGGTGGGAGAAGGAAACGGAAGAAAGAAAAAAAAAGAAATCAGAGAAGAAGAAGAAAAGGTCAAGGGCATGTTTGTCTTTTTTTAAAGTAACAAAAATTAAATTTACACATTATTATTTGGTTTGGAGTTTTTGTCCCACTTTTATTTGAAATGGTTTTTATTTGGTAGAAATAATATGACCGGTTTTTTCTTATCACTAGTTTGTTCACCTAGGGGTTTTGTCACTAGTTTTGAATACTATAATTATTTAACGAGATTACAACTATACCCTCAACTTTACTAATATTTACACGATAACCATTCAATATTAACCTAATTCTTTCACTTCCTCCTCCAAACCGTCGTCGCCGCTGCCACCGTCATCAAGAGAAGGAAACAGTTCTTCCCCATTCAAGCAGAACCATCTAACCAAAACCGGCAAATCTATCTCTTTAAAAATAACATAAAAATCCAAACCCACCTGCATTTGCATCTCAAAAGCACCATTCAACCCATAGGTCACAATACTTCCTATTCAACACAACCAGCACCACTAGCTTTCAGCTGAATCATAACTCCTTCAAATCTAATACCTGCATCAGTTCATTGTAATACTGTAACTAAAACTGTAACTCAATCATCACATACAAGTAAGCACCACCACTAGAACCTGCAACACCAATACCATGTTCTCAACTGCAAATTTTCATCTCCTGGAATCATCTCCCAAGCCTTGTAATTTCTCTAATCACCACCACTTATATTTCCATTCAGAACGCATTCATCATAAATTCTCTTCTTCATTGAATCTCCACTATTCCAATATATCTTCTTCACTTGTAAATCCAATCCATGAACCTTAGGTCTTCATTCTATTAAGAACCATAATTGATTTTTTTTTCCTGATTAATTCCAAGCACATCAACCCTAAATAATCTCCAAATCCTCACTTCTGCACGATTCAAGTTCTAAATCAATCAAACCCATCCAATAATTCTGTTTAATTACTTCTTCGATTTGTAACTCAATCAAACCATAATTCCTCAAACAGCTTCTTAATCTCGGATATAAGAGAAAACCCCAATTCTTCACTGAAATTTGAAAATCAGATGTTAATTCCTCTTCTTCACTTTCAGTAATGAAAACCCATCACTACTTCTTCTCAATTAACATCTCAACAAGCAAACCCTAATTGTAATTCTCCCTACTTCAGTTGTCTTCAATAGAAAACAACCATAATCCAAATCAGAATCACAATTTCACTAACACCTTCCTGGTCTATTTATCTTCTTAGATTTCTGCTTAATCTACGTAAGCGATTTCTCATTTCAGGCAAAAAGAATTTGAGAACGAAAGAGAAGGAAAGAGAAAAATCGACCTAATTTAATTAGGTCAAAAGAGAAGGGATGGTTATAAGCACCCAAGAAGTGGATGCTCTGAGCAATTCCATGGGTTTTTTTTTGATGGTGATGAGAAGATGAATGAAATTAGGGTTCAAAGTTGTGTGAAATCAGTAGAGGGAGGAATCGATTTTCTGTTGTTGACGAGTTTGAGATGGAAATACTGTGTCGAAGTGAGGAATGGTACTGTAGGATTTTTTTTCTTCTTTATAACTGTTAGATAGTAGAACCACTTCAAGAGTATACTTGTAAGCTGGTAATTTAAAATATTTTTATTTCATAAAATTAATTAAAGTGTGGTCATTAACAGTTAACATGAGTCAACGTCCATTCCAGGTACTAAACCCTAACATTGGACAAATGTTAGACCAAAGCTTAGTATTGGTCGAAACCTAAGTACCAAAGACCAATTATCCGTATTGCAATACCAATAATTAAAAACACTACTACTACTGTTTCTCTGAAAGGTCACCATCATAATCACCGTTTTTATGAGCCATAAAAAAAAGAATCAATTTGACGAGCAGACACCGGAAAATAAATATTATGGCTTGTTGATGATTTGAAAGTGTAAAGAAGAAAGGAAGGTGAGATTGTGAGTGAATGAGGTTAATCAGTATATCTTTTTATTTGTTGTCTTGATACCTAAGAAGAGATCAAAACAGATATTAAATCTCACCGCCTTAATCTCCTCTTTGAAGAGCTTCGTCAAACACTTTAGGTGCAACATAAAGTGTAGCTTGAACGTCTTCTATACCTTAATTCTCCCCTGCAATTTCGAATTGGAAACAAACCCACTTTCCTAATCCATCTCAATCTCGGTACATTCATTAATCATCCACTATTCCAACGGCTACAACTCTACTCTAATGGAAACAGACTCCTAATACTACTTCATCAATAAGAGTTTCCGTGTGTTTAAATTGTTTCCCTGAAGCTACAATTTGTATGATGGTAAGATAAGTATTATGATTGTGTTTGTAGTTACGCTGTAAATCACTCCACCTGAAGATACCTAGAGCAAGATTAGGATCTGATTGTGATTTGAGCGCGTCGTTAACCTCATCGGGTAGAATTCAGGCTTTAACTTACCAATCCATGTTTTTTCTCCATAGGAGTTCTTGTTTTAGTTCTACTGTTCTACGGTTTTTCTGCAACAGCAGGTAATTGAAATCCGCACCGCCGGAATTAACTCTAGACGAGACAATGGAGATGGTGAATCTCCTCTGCAATGGAGATGGTGAATTTTGTTACAACAAGAAATCGTCGGTCCGGCGGTGGACTAACCGGAGAGACATTTTGGAGAAGTCAATATCCACGTATAAAAAATGGTCCACCTATGCAAAGTTGTTGACTCAGCTAACTAGCTTTTACATCCACGTGTAAAAAATAGTCCACCTGCGCAAAGCTGCTGACTCATATAACCAGCTTTGGACGGAAAATGTAACGAGGGGAGGTTTCACTAATTTTATTTCTGTAGGGGAGGTAACTCAAATTATGATCTTCTCCAGGGGAGGTAACGCAAATTACCCCTTCATTTTTTTTTTAATTTTTTTTTTTGTTGACACAAAAATTACAAGACAAAAATTTACATGGTCATGAGAGAAGGACTTTAAAAACTTGGATCTTCGCAACTTGTGATGTCTTGGTATCATGAATTCCAACAAATTATATCATTTGCTCTTATAACTTCCTGTAACTAAGTCTCAACTTTGATTTTTGAATTATTCTTTTCTATTGTTGCTTCTAAACCTTAAACGTCTTCAACTTTCTTCATAGATTTTGATGTCGCTTCGCTTGTTGATGATGATAAGTTTCTACTGAGAGAGAGTTGTAATCCAGTAACTAAGAATACATTGTGAGGTTTCTTTGTCTTTCTGGCATTTCCTGACCTACTTGCCTTTCCATCATGGATGGTTAGGTCCATCACGGTTACCCTCTAAAAGGAACAAGTTCTCTCCTGAATTTCAAAGATCCCAATGTCTTTTTCTCTAATGTCTCAAAAGATTGTTATCTCTAGAATTCCAATTTCTATCTTTTCGGTGAGAAACAATATGTAAACTAAGCTAACCTGATACTATGTGACGCTAGAAGTTTCAAAAATGCGACTAAAAAGTTCTTCCCCCACCCCCAAACTTAAATCTAACATTGTCCTCAATGTTTCTAATGAAAGAGCAGTACTAAAAGTAAAATAACACGAGGAGAAGTTGGAAAGATAGTACATGGGTGAAGAAAATCAAAAACTAATATACAACATACAACTGCCTCGATGGTCAATCAAGGGTAAACAGGGTCCTCCAGAGGGACCTCCTCAACATCACCTGTAGGAAAGGGCTCTAAAAAAGGTTTCAATCTCTGATCGTTAACCTTCGAAGAACTACTACCATCCGGTGTCTCAATTTCAACAACTCCATGAGGAAAGACAGTGCGAACAATAAAAGGACGCGTCCACCGAGAACGTAACTTCCCAGGGAAAAGATGCAAGCGAGTATCATACATAAGAACTTTTTGACCTGGAGAAAATGACTTCCGTAAAATATTTCTATCATGTACAAGTTTCATTTTTTTCTTATACTCCTTCGCACTATCGTAAGCATTTATACGAATCTCTTCCAACTCATTGAGCTGGAGTTTCCTATGGGCTCCTGCCTTGTCAAGTGAAAAATTTAGCTGCTTAACATCCCACTAAGCTCTATGTTCTAACTCAACAGGTACATGACATGCCTTTCCATACACAATCCTATAAGGCGACATTCCAATGGGGGTCTTAAACGCAGTACGGTAAGCCCATAAGGCATCAGTAAGCCTAGACGACCAGTCTTTCCGATTAGGATTAACTGTTTTCTCTAATATACGTTTTATCTCCCTATTGGAAACCTCTACCTGACCACTAGTTTGTGGATGATACGGGGTAGCTACCTTATGTGTAATACCATATTTCTTCATCAGAAGCCTAAAAGGCCCATTACAAAAGTGCGACCCTCCATCACTAATTATAGCTCGCGGTGTACCAAAACGTGTAAGTATATTATTTTTCAAGAACTCAATCACAACCCTATGGTCATTGGTTTTACACGCAACCACCTCAATCCACTTAGAGACATAGTCTACATCGACAAGGATGTATAAGTTACCAAAAGAATTAGGAAACGGACCCATAAAGTCAATACCCCACACATCAAAGACCTCAACAATTAGAATCGGGTTCAAGGGAATTATGTTCTTACGGGAAATGGTTCCTAATTTCTGGCAACGTTCACAAGTAACACAGTAACTATGGGAGTCTTTAAACAACGAAGGCCAATAGAATCCACACTGCAATATCTTAACAGCAGTCTTCTTAGCACTAAAGTGACCCCCACAAGCATGATCATGACAAAAGGAAATAATACTGGATTGGTCACTCTCAGGTATACATCTCCTAATAATCTGGTCTGGACAATACTTAAACAAATAAGGATCATCCCAAAACAAGTGCTTAACCTCGGCTGAAAACCTAGAACGATCTTGTTTACCCCAATGTTGGGGCATTCGACCAGTAATAAGATAATTCACTATATTCGCATACCAAGGTGCTTGGGTAACAAAGAAAAGTTGTTCATCAGGAAAACTATCCCTTATAGGAAGGGAATCATCAGGGGAATCAACAACTAGCCTAGACAAGTGGTCTGCTACTACATTTTCGGCACCCTTTTTGTCTCTAATGTCTGGAGACAACTCTTGCAACAAAAGGATCCACCTAACCAATCTAGGTTTCGTATCCTTCTTAGACAAAAGATATTTCAAAGCAGCATGATCAGTATATATGACGATCTTAGAACCTAAGAGATAGGGTCTAAACTTTTCTAAGGCAAACACAATGGCTAACAGTTCCTTCTCGGTGGTGGTATAGTTCAACTGGGCATCATTCAGAGTTTTGCTAGCATAGTAAATCACATAAAGTAATTTGTTTTCTCGCTGACCTAACACAACACCAATAGCATAATCTGAAGCATCACACATGATCTCAAAGGGTAAGTTCCAGTTGGGTGCCTGGACTATGGGGGCGGTAGTGAGTAAAGTCTTAAGCTTCTCAAAAGCCTCTAAACAAGCATCATCAAAGACAAACTTAACATCTTTTGCAAGCAAATTGCAAAGAGGTTTAGAAATCAAGCTAAAATCCTTAATGAATCGACGATAAAAACCTGCATGCCCTAAGAATGACCTAATATCTCTTACGGTTTTTGGGACCTGTAAAGTCTTGATAAGGTCAACTTTGGATTTATATACCTCTATACCCTTAGAAGATACGATATGCCCTAAAAAAATTCCTGATCGAACCATGAAATGACATTTCTCCCAATTAAGCACTAGATTCATTTCCTTACACCTAGTCAACACAAATGAAAAATGATGCAAGCACTCATCGAAAGACGAACCAAACACTGAAAAATCATCCATAAAGACCTCTAAAAACTTTTCTACCATATCGGAAAATATGCTCATCATGCAACGCTGAAAAGTCGCAGGGGCGTTACATAGCCCGAAAGGCATGCGTCTATACGCAAAGGTACCAAAGGGACAGGTAAAAGTAGTTTTTTCTTGGTCTTCTGGGGCAATAACGATCTGATTGTAGCCTGAGTAGCCATCTAGAAAACAATAATGACTATGTCCAGTTAATCTCTCTAGCATTTGGTCGATAAAGGGAAGGGGAAAGTGGTCCTTCCTAGTGATATTGTTCAATTTCCTATAGTCAATACAAACACGCCAACCCGTGGTCACTCGGGTCAGGATTAACTCATTGTTATCATTCTGGACTACAGTAATACCTGATTTCTTGGGAACAACCTGAACTGGGCTGACCCACTTACTGTCTGAAATGGGGTAGATAATGCCTGCATCTAACAACTTAAGAACCTCGGTTCGAACTACTTCTTTCATATTAGGGTTTAGTCTTCGTTGCATCTCCCTAGAAGGTTTGGTATCTTCCTCTAAATAGATCTGATGCATACAAACAGTAGGACTTATACCCTTAATGTCTGTTACGGTCCACCCTAAAGCTTCCTTGTTATTTTGAAGGACGGTCACTAACCTACTTTCCTGATCACTATCCAAGTCGGAAGCAACAATCACAGGTAAAGTCTCAGACGGGCCTACAAACACATACTTCAGGGTATCTGGCAATGGTTTTAGGTCCAACTTAGGAGGCTCTTCTAACGAAGGAACTAGGGTATACTTAGAAACTGGTAGTGGTTCGAACTTAGGTTTCCATCCATTACTAGTGTCTAACAAAGGGGTTGAATCTAACAAAGCATTCACCTCATTAATCACATTATCATCATCAAAATAAATTCCAAAGTAAGCTAGGCATTTCTCTAATGGATCTTCTAACAAAGTGTTTGGTAATGGCTCCTCGACTAATGTTCTTATCATGTTTACCTCTTCTATGCTCGAGTCATCTAGTTCATAGGGTAGCTTACTAATATGAAAGACGTTCAGCTCAATAGTCATATTACCAAAAGACAATTTCATAATACCAGTTCGACAATTAATGATCGCATTGGATGTTGCTAAAAATGGGCGACCTAAAATCACTGGTATCTGGTTCTCTCGGTCAGGGACAGGTTGGGTATCTAGGATAACAAAATACACTGGATAAATAAACTTGTCGACCTCAATAATAACATCCTCGATCACACCACGAGGAATTTTAACTGACCTATCAGCTAACTGAAGTGTCATCTGGGTAGGCTTCATCTCACCAAGTCCTAGCTTAAGGTACACATGGTATGGGAGTAGGTTCACACTGGCTCCTAAGTCAAGCAACGGTATTTACATATTGTGCAAGAAATGGTAGGGGACCCTGGGTCTTTATACTTAGGAGTAGTGGTATTCTGAATAATGGAACTCACGTGACTAGCTAGGAAGGATTTCTTTTGGACACTAAGCTTACGCTTTCGTGTACACAAGTCCTTAAGAAACTTGGCATAAGCGGGAATCTGCTTAATCGCATCCAACAATGGTAGGTTTATAGTTACCTGCTTAAAAACCTCCAATATATCATTAAAGTTGGACTCCCTATTAGTTGGAACTAGCAGCTGTGGGAATGGGGCTCTGGGAACAAATCCGGACTCATTAGGACCCTCATTGGTCTTTTTAGAGACTCTATCAGTCTCCTCATCATTTTCTGGCTCAGAAGGGTGAACTACAGCATGTTCACTTTCAGGCATGACGACCTTATTGTCAACTTTCTTTTCACTCCTAAGGGTTGTAACATAATTCACATGATTGTACGATTTCTCTCCTTTAGGATTGGGTTGAGTTTGACTAGGAAACTTACCTTTTTCCCTCAAATATTCATTTATCTGACTAACCTGGTTTTTTAACTCAGAAATAGGTTGGGAGTTGGCATAACCTATATTTTTACTTTCTTCTATCCCTTGAGAACCATTTGGTTGATCTTCTCAGAGTTTTTAATAAACGAGGCTACAGTGTCTTCTAAACTTGTGATCTTTGTATCCGAAGGGTTCTGAAACTGGGGTTGACCTGAAGAGTTCTTAGCATAACCAAAACCTGGGGGAGGATGAGGATTACTAGACTGTCCTTGATTCTGACCCTTAGACCAAGAAAAATTAGGATGGTTTCTCCAACCAGGGTTGTAGGTCTCTGAGTATGGGTCAAACTTCTGACGGTTTTCAAACCTAGAGTTGTTATAGACAACATGGGCTTGTTCTTCACTAACCTAACCTTCCCAAAACGAGTTATCGGGTTTTACTCCACAACTAGAGACTTTAGAGGCTCTAATCCTACCCTCAGTTTCAACAAGAGACCTATGTTTCGGTTGATTCAATTCCAAAGCTTCTAACCTTCTAGATAAAGCAGCAAACTTAGCATCTGACCCGAAGCTTGTATCTACCACGTTGGTGCTACTTCTATTGACCAGGAATATTTTAGGGGGTTCAACACAAGACTCCCACTGTTGAGATTTCTCAGCAACAACTCCTAAGAAGGTAAAGGCATCCTCAGCACTTTTACTAGTGAACTCACCAGCGTCACATAGACTCGACCATGGCTTTGGTCGAATAGTCTAAACCATCATAAATAATCTCTACAAGTTTCATCTTATCAAATCCATGGTGAGGACACTGGGATAGGAGATCATTGAATCTCTCTAAAAACCTATAAAGAGACTCTCCCTCTTGTTGCACACTAGCAATAATTTTCTGCCTAACAGCTGCAGTTTTATGCTTAGGGTAGAATTTCATATAGAAAACAACAATAAGTTCCTGCCATGTTTCAATGGATTCAGATGGTAGATGTTTATCCAGGTCTTGGCTTTATCTTTCAAGGAAAAGGGGAACATCTTAAGTTTCAAAACTTCATCAGTAAGGTCTTTTATTCTAACTGTCCCACAAATTTCCTCAAAGTCCCTAATATGAAAATAAGGGTTCTCATCATCTTTTCCTAAGAATATAGGGATCATCTAAAGAATACTAGGTTTTATCTCGAAATTAGCCGTATTGGCTGGCAATTTAATGCACGAAGCTCGGTTGGTCCTAGTTGGGAACATGTAATCTTTCAAAGTTGCCATCGCTGGCACAGCTGAAGTACTAGGGGTACTTTCCTCACGAAGAGACAGATTCTCAAAACTGAAGTTTCTAAAAACATGGCTCTCAAAAGAAGAGTCTTCGAGCTCCCTGTCATCACAAGAAGAACTACTAGGTTTTTCACTAATCAAACGACCTAGATTGTCTCTTTTCCAAGCCCGTTCTCTAATGACCTCGGGCATACACTAGAAAAACAAAAGAAAAATAAAAAGAAAAAAAATCCTAAAAGGAAGGGAAGTTCTATGCAAACACAAACAAGGATGACTCTACCACAGCAAACCTACTGATTTCTAGTAAACAAAAAACATGATGGCTCCACTTAGATTGTTTCTAGACCAGCTTCTAATCCTTCGAAAGGGAATTCGTTACAATTTAAGCAAACCCCTCTGGAATCAATCCGAGTCAAAGTAAGTTGAATCGAGATGAGGGAAGCTCAGTGGAGCTTTGATACCCAAGGTCTCACCGGTATTACAAGGCGGCGCAGTGACGCATTCAACTCACAGAAACCATCATGAACTTCGAAGTATGCTAAAAATAGTAACCAATATTTTTCGAATGACTTTCCTATTAAGCTCGTTACCCTATCGGTCTCTTTCTATTCCAAATTTTAAAGCTTAGGTTCGCGTTAAGTATCGTTTTCCTAAGGCGGGAAAGAAGAGAACGGTGATAAAATCCGAACCCTTATCTTGTATGGCCAATCCTTGCCCTTTACTAGGAAATTAAAGCAGCCGTTTTCAAGTCCTCGGCATATATTCACACGAAGGAAGACAGTAAACTCGCTGACAGGGGATTCGCGAGTGTTTCGACAAACTTACCTCCCGTTCCAGACGGGGGGATGAACCGTTGTAGTCGACTCGAATCACGACTCCTATGTCATGTTCGAACCCGAGGGGCCAAGATGATATCGTAATCGTCATCCTTCTCTGCACACAGTTTATATTTAAACTACCCTTCCGTAGGCTTTAAAAAAATAATGTCCCAAAGTTAAAGTCCAAAGTCCAAAAATAAAGTGCAAAAGAAAAGGAAAGTCTAAAAAAAAAAAAATCTAAAAAAATTAAAATGTCTCTCTTTTTTTTCTCTCTTTTTTATAAAATAAAAAAAAATCTTCTTCTTTCGCTCCTTTCGCTTTGCCTTTTACTCCAAGTCTTTAAGTATTCACCAAAAGCTTTGGCAAAATTTTCTTTCGCTCCAAATTCCAAATTTTGTAAGGAAAAGACAAAAACCCAAAAACGTAAAGAATAAAAAATAAAATAAACACAAATAAAAACCTAAAAAAAAGAAAAAAAAATCTAAAAAAAACTCTAGCCTAAAGACAAGCCCGTGTCGACGGCGCCAAAAATTGATGTTCTCACTGTTGGAAAACGACTGTCTTGGATGGTATGTTCTTCGTGTTTGTAGATGGGGAAAAATGATTTGCTGGTTTTTAAGGAATTGAGGAGACGACCGTACGGAGGAGACTCCTCGAACCGAGTGAAATGTTAAACCTCACACAGATGCATCGCTGCAAAGGGGGTTCTTTAGATTCGAGAGATCAATCTGTAGTACTCCGGCCTAAATCAAGACAATGACTGTTCCAGAGTAAATTCGGTCACAAGAGAGGATGGGTTGATCTGTAGGAGGGAAGCTGAGAAATGTGTGGAATCAATGGTAATCAAAGATTGTGGGTGTGTGAATTCTGAATACGATAAGCTCTGAGTGATTGAAATAGCTTAATTGAGAGTAGTTGCTCAATTGATGAGTTGAGGATCTCGTGTTGTCGGTTTGACGTGAGATTGATGATACTGATGATGATGTCGATGATTCAATCATGATTCAGAGACTTATTTATATTTTTGGAATTTTAGACACCATGATTCCATGAAGTGTGACAGTTGATGGAATCAAGGAGTGGGGAAGTGGAGATCGTGTTTGAAACCAGTTGCTCAATGTGTGGAGACTTGGTCGATTTTCCACCCACTACCTCGTGAATTCCTTCAACTGAGTGCACAACTTGCTCACATTCCATCGTGTGTTTGAACACACGTGCCGTAGACCGCCAGACCAAAATCCTAAGTGATATCCCCCCAAAGTGATACGATTGACGTCTCGTGGTATGTTAGTCAATTGATGACTTCGTGGTTTGATGGGACGATGAGTACATGTAGTTGCTGAGTTGAACATGTCATGAGACAGAGGTATAGTTCTTACGATGAAGTGAGCAAGTATTGCTCATTCAGTGGATCGTTGAATATTGATTTTTGAACCAATATTCCTTGGTTTGAGCAAATATTTATCAAGGCATGGTCGGCTGGTCGTGACCACGGTCCCGTGGTGCCTTTTCATTAATTTTATAATATTTTGATGATTTTATGAAAAATTCATGAATTTTGAGAAATTTGATGAATTTAGGGAGTTTCCATGAATTTTTCATGAGTTCAAGGAAGCAAAAAATATTAAAATAATAAAAACAAGGGCGTGTGGGACCGTGGAAGGCATGGCCAGCCGGCTTGGGCCGGTCCCACGAGTTTCCATAATTTTTGTGTATTTTTCATGTATTTTTGATGAATTGAGGGAATTTTTCCTAATTTGAGAGAAATACCATGAAATCAAGGAATTTGATGAATTCAAGGAAAACTAATAATAAAATAATAAAACAAAGGGGCGTGTGGACCGGCTAGGGCATGGCCGGCCGGCCAAGGCCCGGTCCCACAAGTTTTCATAATTTATTATTTTATTTTATTATTATTTGATGATTTGTGCAAAAATACCATGAAATCAAGGAGTTTTTTCATGAAATTAGATAAATAATAATAATAATAATAAAATAATAAGGAACCATGGGGTGTGGGGCCGGTTGGGACCAAGGCATGGCCGGTTGGCCAATGGTCACGCCCCACACTCCTTTCCTTAATTTTATATTATTTTTTATGGATTTATGGAAGTACCATGAAACCGAGGAGTTTCCTCGAGACGAAGGAGATTTGATAAAATGAGAGAATTTTCATCAAAGCATGGAAAATAATAAAAATGCATTAAAAATATAAAACTGGCGTGAGATTGACCACGACACGGTCGGTCGGTCGTGTGTCCGTGCTCCCAGCACCCTGGTCAATATTTTTAATTATTTATTATTTTCTTCTCTATTTTGTATAGGTTCATCGTTTCGTTGTATTTTTGAAATACTCGTTCGTGCGGTGACTATTAGTGTATCGTTGTTGAATACACCTTCACCATTTGAATCGGGGCTTACTTAGAGGTAGCTCAAAAGCCCAGTTGTTGATTGTTTATTACTAATTGTGGAATTCGGTGGAGAATAATTCACAAAACTGAGTAATAAGATGTTTATTATTAATTCATAAGATCAGCTGAGGATTCGACTACGAATTCAGAATAATAAAGTGAGCATTACCATTCCATGGGATCGTAGATTCGACCATAGAATCGGAGTAATTAAGATTTATCTATTACCATTTATGAGACCAGTTGTGGATTCGATCATGAAATCGGAGTAATGAGATAATATAGTTATTGCTATTCTATGAGATCAAGTCGTGGATTCGATCATAGAATCAGAACAATTTTTATTTCCATTCCATGGAACCAGTCGTGGATTGACCAAGGAATATGAGAAATTGTTATTGCCATTCCATGTGACAAGTCGTGGATTCGACCATGGAATAAGAGCAATTGTAATTAGGAATAATTAACTTTGTGGCTCTATACTAGCAGAGCAAGCTGTCTAGGAGCATTAATTATCCCGATATGAGCTTGTCGGTAAGTCATATCCTTTATATAGTCAGGGTAAACTCGTTGTTTGTTCCTGAAGACGTTATCACTCTATACTAGCAGAGCAAGCTGTCCAGGAGCCGTCCATCTTGTGATACTATATAGAAATAATCACTGAAAGTATTCAGTATTCATGAGATATGCCGTTGTCCAGTCGTGAGACTACATATCTACATGTACTCTGAGAGAAAGTACTCCCCATTGAGAATTCGATGAGAGACCCGTATCTCGATACTCACGTCTGATTGCTGGATCAGAGCTTCGTATAATTATGAGTTTATGATTTTAGCCTTTGTCGAAAATCCACCATCTACATTAAGTCCCATGCTTACTGAGAAAAGCTGTGTTCCTCAGTCAGCATTAAATGGTGATTTTCCGGCCATAAATAATAATACCAGAAATTGAACTTAGTCGTAAGTTGAGACGTTACCGGATTTAGAGAGCATGAGCAAACCACGACTTGATGAAGGCTTCAATGTCATGATTGGAGCGTCGTTTGATGAGCATAAATTGGTGTTGAACCGCTGGTTTGGACGACGAGTCCGTGGTCGGTTAGGATTCGGGTCGGGCCCAATAAGGAAATCCTTAGAAAATTAGGTTTTGGAAATAAAATTGATATAAAAGGGATTAATCCTTTTTTTTTTTTTTCCACGACCAGCTCTCCATCATCTCTGCACCTTCACGCCAGCAGGAGAAGATTCCGCCGCGGCACCTGCCCGCCACCACCTGCGCGCCGTCGCGTCGTCGGCCAATTCCGGCCCGCCCCAGGCGTTTTTTTTTTTGTGATGTTTATGATCCTCATGAGTTGTTCATGTTTGATCATGATGAAGTTATATACATGTGTGTATATTAGTGTGAGTTTTATGAAAAACCCTCGTTTTTGAAAACGTATGTTCGTTCGATCGTTAGTTTTGAAAACTAACTATAATCCCTGATTTAGGAGATTTTTTTTTATATGAACCTAGGTCAGTGATAAAACTTAGTTTATGAGCTTTCATGTGTACCAAGGTTTATCATAAAAGAAGTGAATTTTCATGAAATCGGAATAATCCTTCGTTTTAAAGACAAATAACGATGACACGAAGGAAAATATGTATGATGAACTTGTGTCCAGTGATAAAATTTTGCTTATGATTTCATGTAAATACAAAACTTTATCATATGTATGAGATGTGAGCTTTCACAATATTTTTGAAATAAACCTTCGTTTTAAAGACAAATAACGACGATACGAAGGAAAAATATTTTTTTATATATATATGCAGCCGTGACATATATTGTAAAATATGATGATATTTTATTTGCATGAGTTTTTTTAGATAAAATCCTTGAGAATTTATGTATGCAAGTTGCATTAATTGCTGTTTTTTCGAAAAATCAAACGTGGGTTTTGAGGACCTTCGAAGATAGACAATATATTTATGAGAAATATTGTATTGTTATGAACTTCATAGGTCAGTTGTGTGAATGTTCACATTATGAAAATTGTGTCCGTGATTTCATGAAAAATCAGTTTCGGAAACTAAATAAAGTTTCGTTCGTTTTTGCAGTTTTCGAAGAGACGAACGATTTTGAGGTGTTAACTCTAGCATTACTATCACTATTGTTAGTGGAAGTATAAAAGGTAAGAGTTAAGAGTTACCATTTTTTGCTGATGTTGGTTTGTTTACATAGTAGTAATCTTTGATCTTCCGGTTCCAGAAAATGTCGACCAACAATAACACAATTACGATTACTGGTATTCCTCTTCTTCCTCTGGCTCTTCTGATGAGGATTCCGACGCTCCTGTAGCGAAATCAAAGGCTAGGGTTACCCAGAAAGGGGCGAAGCCTAATGTTCCCTTGGGTGAGCGAAGAGTCTCTTTTGCTGAACTCGAAAAGAAAAGAGCTGAAGACAAAAAGGAGGATGCCCGTCAACGTGAAAAAGATCGCACCCGGCGTAAGAGACAGAGGGTTGAGGAGAAGCGTCAATTCTTGGATGGGGTGCCTTCTGATTCTGATGCTGATGCTTCTGAAGGAGAGATCACATGGGAACCATCCGAGCGTTACATTAAGCCTGATCGATATGAAAGAGAGCATCAGAGGATGATGAAGAAAATTGAAGCTGAAGCTGCAGCATAAGATAACTCGGATTCAGATGATGATGATGTTATCTTCCGTCCACCGGACTTCACCAATGATTATGACAGTGACTCTGAAGAAGATGATTCCGAGAAGGACAGTGACGATGAAGCTGACAATTCGGATGAGTCCGACGAGTAGTTTTACTTCCATCTTCTTTAGACGTTAGAGCATTCCCTTTTAGTCTTCATAGTGGATATCTTTCTTTTGACTGTTTAAATGACTTTACTTCAATTAGACTTTTCTTGTGAATGATGAACATTTTGTTAACGTCAATTTCTTCTAATCCATGACATGGACCAATGTCTACATATCCAAATTCATCATGACTTGTCGATTTTCATGAGAAGTAACATAACACACGGCTGAGAATTCATGACGTGTACAAGGCCGCGTGGCCTATCCTTTGACCCGTGATGTTCAGTCCCCAGTGGTTATTTTCCTCCGCGTCTTCGGTATCGATCTTTGAAGCCTAGGGTTTCAGTGAAACTCGTAACTGAGTTGACTATATATGACTACGTATATATATATATATCTTCAAGACTCCAAATCTATGATCCACGCAAATATTTCTTCCATTCCTGAGTCAGTTTCATCGTGCAGAGAAGTTTTGATCCTACCTCTTGCCGTCATGTCGAGCAATAGCATTTCTTCTCAAGATGATCTTCAGTCGAAGCGTGAAATAGCAACGTCTATCTCAGTAAGTTGTACACTTCTTCTTCTTCTCCTTTCTTGTCTCTGTTCAATCGAGATTGTTGATCACAAGAGAATGATTTGTCGTAGGACTGTAAGAAGAATGCTACTCCTCATAATGCAAGGCCTAAGCGGACTGTTAGAGCTCCTGCCCGGTATGGATCGGCTCGTGCTGAAGCTGGATCGTCTGTAAGTAAACCTATGACTCTTGAGATTGTACTGAGTCCCGGGATTAACACTCCTTCGTTTCATCGTAGGCGGATGTCCGTGTCGTCGTCGATGCTAGACGAAGAAAGAGTGGAAAGTCCGTGACCGTGGTTGAGGTTGAGGAAAGCAGTAACCAGGCATGTGAAGATTCTGTAGGATCCGTGGAGACTGGAGAGTGTCCATGCTCGTGAATACCCAACCGCTGGACTTTTATTCGAAGCCCCATTGATTAATACCTTCCCAGACAATGAAATGGTCGGCGGATTCGTGATTCCCAAATGTCATGCGTCTCTGTACACCAAGATCTGGAAGAAGTATGGTCACATTGCTACCACAGAAGTGTGGAAAGGTTTTCTTCCAACCCTTTTAACCACGGTAGCGGGGCTATTGCCGATCATCGAGGAAATGAATCAGATGCACTTGCGAGACGTCAAAAACCATGAACTGCACCAATGGGATGAAATGATCTCGAATTGTGAGATATTGCGATTCAATGTAAGCTGGCTCCGTCGTCGTCTTGAGATAATCAAGGTTCATAAGGCGGCAGAGGCTGCTGATGCAATTTCCATGAATGCAGCTTTACTGGATGAGGAGAGGATACTGGCTCTGGAGTCAGCAAGGGTTGAGAAAGCGGTCGAAGACTTGAAGGCAAAGACCAAGATTTTTCAGAAGAAGCTTGACGAGGCTTCTTACAGGGATTATCCGTTGCTGGATGGTTTGCTCTGAGTGAGCATTTGTGGTTGTTGTTTTTGAGTAAATCTGAGTTTCTAGTTAGGTGAAACAGTTGATCATGGTATGAACGAATTTTGCTCATTTATGAAATGTTTAATGAACAAAGGAGCATTCGCATGCTCTTTGGAGGAATGAAATTACATTTTTGAAAATGCTTGAAATGATGAAGAGGTAGTTTGTTTCATGGATCAGGCATAATAAGCTTTGAGCCATTTGCCATTGATGATGTTTCCTTCCTTTCCTCCATTGATTGCTAAAATTTTGTAGTATCCGCTAGACACTGCTTTGATAACAACATATGGCCCTTCCCATTTAGGAGAGAACTTAGGAGCGACATGTCTTGTTGAATGTGCTTTGCCGTCTTTAATACCAAATCTCCTACTTGAAATGTTCGAGGTCTTACCATTTTGTTGTAGGCTCTGGAGATCCTCTGTTTGTAAGCTTCCACATATTTTTCCACCTTGGTTCTCCTTGATTCAGCATATCTAGCTCAGCGATTCTTGATCTGGAGATTTCGGCCTCATCCCATTGTACACCACTGGATGCTGCAATCCTGGCTGAGGGAACTTTGATTTCTGCTGGAAGTATGGCGTCGGCTCCATAGACAAGGGAATATGGCGAAGTACCGATCGAGCTCCTTGGTGCAGTTCTGTAAGCCCATAGAGCCATGGGTAATTGCTCATGCCATGATCGAGGATTGTCATGAATCGTCCGACTGATAATCCTGACCAAAGTCTTGTTGGTACTTTCTGCTTGACCATTTCCTTGTGGATAGTAAGGCGTGGAGAAGATTTGTTTGATCCCATATTTATTGAGCAGCTTCTCAACATCTTGATTGGCAAAAGGAGTTCCGTTATCTGTGATGATGCTTAGGAACTCCGAATCTGCATATTATGTGCTCTTTGATGAAGGCGGCAATCGTAACTCCAGTGGTGCTTCGAAGAGGAATAGCTTCGACCCACTTGGTGAAGTACTCTGTGCAGTGATGATGTATTCATGTTGTTTTGAAGATGCTGGATTGATCTTCCCAATGATATCTAGTCCCCAGCTGTAGAAAGGCCACGGACTATTCACGAATTCAACGGGAGACAAGGAGTGTGGATGAGATTACCATGGGTTTGGCATTGGTGACACCTCTGAACGTGTGCGGATGCATCATCTTCCATGGTTGGCCAATAATACTTCTCATGAATTTGAAGAAATAATTTCCTCTTTCCTTGATGTTCTCCATCATGTACTTCCTTTAGGATTGTAGGGATTTCATGTTCGGCTAAGCACCTCAGTAAATTTCCACCAAAGATTTTGCGGTATAAGATCCCATCGAGATAGACGAATCTCTTAGCTTTCTGAATGAGTTTGACTGCTTGCTTCTTTTCCAGTGGTAGTTCATTGTCCCGGAGGTATTTGATGTAAGGCTTCCTCCAATCCCCAGTGTGGTGGACCGTCAAAACCTCCAAGTGATGAGGAGGTGTTTGGAAATCAGGACAAGATCCTTGTAAATATCTTGACTGGGTCTCCATGGATGGCCAGTAGTACCCCATTCTTTGAAGCTTTCTGTAAAGTGTTACCACTAACGTTTCCCCGCAGACTTCTTCATGTATGCACTTGAGATGTTCTTCCGCTTCATCGCTCCCAAGACATCGTGATAGAGATCCTTCAGGGTTTCGATAGTATAACCCTCCATGAAGCAAGAAGTAGTTCTTCAATTCCTTGAGGCTGACTTGGACTTCTGAAATAGAGTTGCTCAATTCATGAATGATGGGTGCTCGCCAATCGTTCGCTGGAATGTCTTCGATCTGAGTGAGCCAAGTTGAAGATACCGTACGCCTCTGTACAGTGATCGTTTTCTGTGCTCCTTCGAATTGCATCTTAGAGGCGAGAGTTGCTAGGAAATCAGCATGCCTATTGTTAGTCCGTCCAGTATGGACGATCGTTGCGTCAGCAAAATAGGTCAACAGTCGCTGAGCTTCGGTTCTGAATGGAGCAAGTGTGATTTCTTTGAGATAATACGTTCCATTCATCTGGTTTACCAATAATTTTGAATCTCCCCTTATCTCGAGGTGTGTTGCTCCTGCTTGCTTGGCCAAAGATAATCCTAACAGGAAGGCTTCATATTCCGCTGAGTTGTTGGTGCAGTGGAAATCCAACTTGAACGAATGTGAGAAAACTTCACCAGATGGAGACACCAGCACTACGCCCGCTCCTTCGGTGTCACTATTAGGGGTGGCAGATCCATCAAAGTATAGAAGCCATGTTTCTTACTTGATGACCAAGATGTATGGGAATTCGCCGGGCACTTCTTCATGTAGTGTTGTTGTGTCTTTCCCTGGAAAAGCAGCGAGCAAGTCTGCGACCGCTTGACCTTTGATGGATTTAGGTGGCGTGCAAGCTATGTCAAATTCTGACATCTGGCGTAGCCACTTCACTGGTCTCCCTATCAAGGCTGGTTTTGATAGCAAGAACTTTATGGGATCAGCTTTGGAGATGAGTACGACCCTGTCGGATAGCAAGTAATGCCTGAACGTCTGTATTCCATGTACCAATGCCAGGCATTCCCTTTTGTCTTTTGGATATCGGAGTTGAGCATCTCTCATTGTGCGGCTGAAGTAGTAAATTGGTCGTTCGACGACTTCGTCGTCTTCCTGAGCGAGGAGTGCGTCGATGACGACGTCACTGGAGGCTGTGTAAAGAATCATGGGTCGTCCCTGCACTGGAGACCTCATGACGGACGGTGACAATAATATCTGTTGTATTTTATGGAAAGCTTCTTGTTGAACAACTGTCCAGGTGAAGCTTGCTCCTTTCTTCAGCAGAGGTGTGAACGAAGCAATGAGTTGAGCTAATCCAAGAATGAAGCGTCGAATATAATTTACCTTACCCATAAAGCTCTGTAGTTCCTTCACGGTACGTGGAGGAGGCATGGTGGTAATAGCTTTTGACTTGTCTGGGTCGATTTTGATCCCTTCAGCCGTGACCAGGAATCCTAAGAATTTTCCGGAAGAAACTCCGAATGCGCACTTTAAAGGATTCATTTTTAATTTGTATTCTCTGCATCTTTCAAACACCTTCCTTAGAACTTCGAGATGAGATGCTCGAGTCTTCGATTTTACCACCACATCATCAATATAGTCTTCTACTTGCTTGTGCATCATGTCGTGGAATATGGCAGTCATGGCTCGTTGATAGGTGGCACCAACATTCTTTAATCCTAAGGGCATCACAGTGTAGTGAAAATTCCCAATGGGAGTACGGAACCCAGTCTTGTCGGCGTCATGTTCATACATCTTGATCTAGTTGTACCCACTATAGCCGTCCATGAATGAGAACATACCGTGACCACTGGTTGGATCGACGAGCATGTCAATGTTGGGTAGAGGAAAATCATCCTTTGGACAACATTTATTCAAGTTCCTGAAGTCGACACAACATCTGATTTGACCATTTTTCTTCTTAACAGGTACCACATTTGCTAGCCACGTTGGATGAAGAATAGGCTTGATGAACCCTGTTGCCAACAGTTTCTGGATTTCGACCTTGATTTGCTCCTCCACTTCGTGTCTAAATTGTCTGGGCGGTTGTTTGACAGCTTTGGAACCAGGGACGATGTGCAGGTGATGGGTGATGAGTTTGTCATCCAGACCCGGCATTTCTTCGTACGTCCAGGCGAAGACATCTTGATATTCTTTCAACAATTTTACCAGCTCGGTCCGCTCCTCTGATGATAGCGCTGAACTGATCAGGATTGACCTTGGATCGTCTTCAGTCAAAATGTTGATTATTTCAAGATCGTCAGCGGTAGAGTCAGTGTCGTCCTGTAGTTGTCGTGGGGCATCTTGGACTTCTTATTCAAGTGATATCTCATTCTGACACGATTCTTCATGGTGGGGAGACTTTTCATCGTTCTCCCCGATTAATTGCTAATCTTTCCGTAGGCGATAAATGACTCTTCCTTCTATGTCTCGATCGGTCGTGAAGTTTGTCCCTGGAGTTGAGACTTGATCATTATGGCGTTTAGTCGGTGTAATAGGTGACTTGATCACTTTAGCAGCTGAGGATGACGGATCGTTATCAGCCTTCTCGATAGTCTTCCATCTTGGAAGTATTATACTGCGAATCCTGTTTGGAGGTTCCGGGACGTCTTTTTGAGATTCAAGGAACTCAGTATCATAGAAGGGAGCATAAGGAGATGATGAAGCTGGAATGCGAACAATCTTGTTGTCGAGAAGGGCCTTCATGCATTGATGGTATGTTGAAGGAACCACCTTGTTATCATGGAGCCATGGGCGTCCCAGTATTATGTGGTAGTTAGGTTCTTGCTCGATCACATGAAACTTTGCTTTCGATCGAATCGGCCCCACCCTCAAATCTATGTATGCGTATCCATATGTATGGCTTTGACTTCCTTCAAATCCTGTCATTAGGATGGGATAGCGAACGATTTTACCTTGTGGGAATCTGGCCATCCTGAGAGTCTTCATAGTGACAATGTTGGTGGAAGCACCGGTGTCAACAAGAGCTCTTCTAAATTCGGTGCCTTTGATGAAACTAGTGACATACAATGCTCGGTTGTGTCCCTCATCCGTCATGCGATCTTCTTCTCCAAAAGAGATGTTGTCGATCAAATACCCATGCACTAGGGAGACTTCTTCAACTGATGGTGTTGGTGGCGTTATTTGCACGCTGGATGATATCTGGTTGAGTGCTGAAAATGTGTCTGTGCGCTGATCCCTGGAGAAGTGCAGGAGTTCACATAGATTTTCAATCAAATGTGTGACCTCTTGTTCCACCGGCTTCTCGTATGTGGTGAAGCTATTTATTTGAGGGCCAGATGACGCTTCAGTCCCCGGTGTTGAGGCTTCTGGAGCGGAGATACCGCCTAACTCGGACGTTAATCTGATGAGAAAGTCGAGGATGTGATTTATCGTCTCCTTCATCAGGTCCATGTTCCTGGTATGAACCTCTAGGATTTGAGCCAACTCTGCCAAAGTCGGGATCCCTCTTCTTTCCATGCCGCCAGGTGTAACATGAGGAATATTGTCGTTTGAAATATTCTGATCTGAATTAGTTGAATTAGTTCTGAGACCAACCATCTTGTGAGACTGTTAGATTGCAACTGAGAGAATGATCTCCCACAGTGGTCGCCAATCTGTAGATGGGAAAAAACGATTTGCTGGTTTTTAAGGAATTGAGGAGACGAACGTACGGAGGAGACTCCTCGAACCGAGCTAAATGTTAAACCTCACACAGATGCACCGCTGCAAAGGGGGTGCTTTAGATTCGAGAGATCAATCTGTAGTGCTTCGGCCAAAATCAAGACAATGACCGTTCCAGAGTAAATTCGGTCACAAGAGAGGATGGGTTGATCTGTAGGAGGGAAGCTGAGAAATATGTGGAATCAATGGTAATCAAAGATTGTGGGTGTGTGAATTCTGAATACGATAAGCTCTGAGTGATAGAAATTGCTTAATTGAGAGTAGTTGCTCAATTGATGAGTTGATGATCTCGTGTTGTCGGTTTGACGTGAGATTGATGATACTGATGATGATGCCGATGATTCAATCATGATTCAGAGACTTATTTATATTGTTGGAATTTTAGACACCATGATTCCATGATGTGTGACAGTTGATGGAATTAAGGAGTGGGGAAGTGGAGATCGTGTTTGAAACCAGTTGCTCAACGTGTGGAGACTTGGTCGATTTTCCACCCACTACCTCGTGAATTCCTTCAAATGATTGCACAACTTTCTCACATTCCATCGTGTGTTTGAACACACGTGCCGTAGACCGCCAGACCAAAACCCTAAGTGATATCCCCCCAAACTGACATGATTGACGTCTCGTGGTATGTTAGTCAATTGATGACTTCGTGGTTTGATGGGACGATGAGTCCATGTAGTTGCTGAGTTGAACATGTCATGAGACAGAGGTATAGTTCTTACGATGAAGTGAGCAAGTATTGCTCATTCAGTGGATCGTTGAATATTGATTTTTGAACCAATATTCCTTGGTTTGAGAAAATATTTATCATCTGAGCAAGTGTTTCTCATGTGATGAATTGTTGAATATTTGATCGTCTGAGCATGTGTTGCTCGTCTGATGGATTATTGGCAGCGTACCAAAAATATTAATTAGAATACTGGTCGTTGAACCGAGCATAATTAATAAAATTAATGACCATGAGGTCGTCGTAAAATTATTAAGGTTAGAATCTGGAATGATGATCCTTGGATTCAGAAACCCTGATTTGATCAATTGATGATCAATTCATGGTTCGTCAGAATTTCAACCATGGGACGAAGGAGGGAGCGACTACATGGGACCGTGGATAAACCATGTAGTGTCCATATGCTCATGTGAGAAAATACGAAGAAATCCTAAAGAGTTGACGATTTATTGGTGGAAGAATGATTAAATGCTGGCTTAATCATTTATTCAAAAATGCTCGTCTGAGCCTTAGGTGAGAAAACCTAATTAATTATGACGAGGAGAGGGACCGACCATAGGAGTCATGAAACCGGCCCTGGGTTGTCCCGGGACCGCCTGACGATCACTTCATGAAAATCCAAAGTGTTTGGGAGAGTTTTGGACCTAATACGAGCAATTGTGCAAATTAGGTCAAAACTGTGAAAATTGATGGGACCGGCTTCCGTGAGCCAAAGAGCCAATCTTGGTCGGTCAAGATAGCGTGCTCGTGTCCCCAAGGCGTCCGCGTCTCGGTTCTGAGAATTTTGATATTTTCTGGCGTGCAATTGAGCATCTATTCGAGAAAATATGCCAAAATTAGGGTTTCGACGAAACTGAGGAAAACACCATGAGATGATGAAAAATAATTATAAAATAAGGAATGAGGAGGCGTGGGACCGCCGTGGTCAAGGCATGGTCGGCTGGTCGTGACCACGGTCCCGTGGTGCCTTTTCATTAATTTTATAATATTTTGATGATTTTATGAAAAATTCATGAATTTTGAGAAATTTGATGAATTTAGGGAGTTTCCATGAATTCAAGGAGTTTTCATGAGTTCAAGGAAGCAAAAAATATTAAAATAATAAAAACAAGGGCGTGTGGGATCGTGGAAGGCATGGCCAGCCGGCTTGGGCCGGTCCCACGAGTTTCCATAATTTTTGTGTATTTTTCATGTATTTTTGATGAATTGAGGGAATTTTTCCTAATTTGAGAGAAATACCATGAAATCAAGGAATTTGATGAATTCAAGGAAAACTAATAATAAAATAATAAAACAAAGGGGCGTGTGGGACCGGCTAGGGCATGGCCGGCCGGCCAAGGCCCGGTCCCACAAGTTTTCATAATTTATTTTATTATTATTTGATGATTTGTGCAAAAAAAACCATGAAATCAAGGAGTTTTTTCATGAAATTAGATAAATAATAATAATAATAATAAAATAATAAGGAACCATGGGGTGTGGGGCCGGTTGGGACCAAGGCATGGCCGGTTGGCCAATGGTCACGCCCCACACTCCTTTCCTTAATTTTATATTATTTTTTATGGATTTATGGAAGTACCATGAAACCGAGGAGTTTCCTCGAGACGAAGGAGATTTGATAAAATGAGAGAATTTTCATCAAATCATGGAAAATAATAACAATGCATTAAAAATATAAAACTGGCGTGAGATTGACCACGACACGGTCGGTCGGTCGTGTGTCCGTGCTCCCAGCACCCTGATCAATATTTTTAATTATTTATTATTTTCCTCTCTATTTTGCTTAGGTTCATCGTTTCGTTGTATTTTTGAAATACTCGTTCGTGCGGTGACTGTTAGTGTATCCTCGTTGAATACACCTTCACCATTTGAATTGGGGCTTACTTAGAGGTAGCTCAGACGCCCAGTTGTTGATTGTTTATTACTAATGTGGAATTCGGTGGAGAATAATTCACAAAACTAAGTAATAAGATGTTTATTATTAATTCATAAGATCAGCTGAGGATTCGACTACGAATTCATAATAATAAAGTGAGCATTACCATTCCATGGGATCGTAGATTCGACCATATAATCAGAGTAATTAAGATTTATCTATTACCATTTATGAGACCAGTTGTGGATTCGATCATGAAATCGGAGTAATGAGATAATATAGTTATTGCTATTCTATGAGATCAAGCCGTGGATTCGATCATAGAATCATAACAATTGTTATTGCCATTCCATGGGACCAGTCGTGGATTCGACCAAGGAATAGGAGCAATTGTTATTGCCATTCCATGGGACCAGTCGTGGATTCGACCATGGAATAAGAGCAATTGTAATTAGGAATAATTAACTTTGTGGCTCTATACTAGCAGAGCAAGCTGTCTAGGAGCATTAATTATCCCGATATGAGCTTGTCGGTAAGTCATATCCTTTATATAGTCAGGGTAAACTCGTTGTTTGTTCCTGAAGACGTTATCTCTCTATACTAGCAGAGCAAGCTGTCTAGGAGCCGTCCATATCGTGATACTATATAGAAATAATCACTGAAAGTATTCAGTATTCATGAGATATGCCGTTGTCCAGTCGTGAGATTACATATCTACATGTACTCTGAGAGAAAGTACTCTCCGTTGAGAATTCGATGAGAGACCCATGTCTCGATACTCACGTCTGATTGTTGGATCAGAGCTTCTATAATTATGAGTTTACGATTTTAGCGTTTGTTGAAAATCCACCATCTACAATGTTCTTCAGATATGCAGCAACAGAAAAGAATTTTCCTGCAACTTGATTTTTCGACTCTGTGATGCTCTGTAATCTCCCAAAATCTCTGTCCCATTCCTAAAACTCCTCAGCGCTATATATATCCTCTCGTGTACAAGAAATATCCTCCATAACTCCAAATAATTCTCCATTACTCGGCAGTAAAGAGGAAATAATATTCGGATATTTTCTTCCCTGAATTAACAATTCACGCGTTGGCATGATGCATAAACACTCCAAACATGATAGTACACGCTGTAGGATTGATTCAACACGCTTCAGACACAAATAATCTTTCCAAAACAACAAGAAATCCCGTGAATATCTCTCGCCTGAACGTGTTACCCTGTTTTCTTCTCGCGGAATATCCAGCCAAACTGGATCGAACCGAAGGCCTTTACCAAGCCTGTTAGGCTAGTTCAAGCCATCCCAATGAATATCAGCCATTGAATCTCCTTCTAGCATGCTAAAAAGTCCAACCCTAATTCTGCCTGCGTCTGAATTATTTTCCCGCCAAATTTGAAATTCAAAATGTAGATGATGACCTCCCCGTAACAGAGACGGGGGTGCGAATAGCAGTTGGCCAACTGAGGTGCCCCTTAGTAATTGAGGTACCCCTTAACCAAAATGAGAGTCCGCATAGCACCTGTCCTCCGGGGGTGCTCCGCATAATTTTTCGAGCCGAATTTTCCAACAATATTTATTTCCAAAAAATACCTACAAACACACAAAACACCATAATAAGGACGAAAACGAGTACTAACAACCGAAACATTGAGGACAAATTAGACACATAAATGCGTCCATCAGCAATGTCTCGAGATGATTTATATGAAACTCGTACATGTTTGCCTTTTTGACAAGCTCCACAAACACCACCGATATTAGAATTGATTTTGGGTACACCTCTAACAAGTTCTTTGTTAATGATCTTGCCAAGGAGGCGAAAATTGATGTGACTAAAACGCTCATGCCAAAGATGTGTAGTTTCCACCTTTGTCAGATTGCAACAAAGATTAGACTGTATATCTAAAAGATAACAATTATTCTTACCACGTATTCCTCGAAAAATTACTTTTCCGGATTTATCCTCAATATCACATCTTTCAGCACTGAAGATAACTTTATGGCCTTTGTCGCAAATTTGACTAACAGAAAGAAGATTTGCATTCATACCTTTGACGTAAACAACATCATGGATTTCAGGTACACCTGGCAGCTTGATCGTTCACTTTTTGCTAATGTAGCAACAACTTCCGTCTCCGAATGTCATGGGACCTCCATCAAAGTCGCTCGAGTTCACGAACCACGAAATCGCCTGTCATATGCCGGCTACATCCACTGTCAAGAAACCACTAAAATAGTGAGGATGACTTCAAAGCGAAAGCTCCCATACTAACACCATTTTTCCCAGAGGAATAATTTGTTAGTTTTTTAGAACTCATAAAATTAGAGAAAAGTTTTCTAGCTTTCTTATTAAGATTACTAGCAACCTTTAATTTCTTTCTAAAGAGTTTAAAAGTATGTTGATAATGATTGAAAGCACCACAAAATATACATGAGCCTATAGCCGTTGTGGCAACACCATTAGATTCTTTTAAAATATTCTGAATCGTAATGTTTTTATTGAAGCCCAACCCTCGTTTATCGCCATACTGACGACAATTCATGAGACATGAATTAATAGAATTTCTCACATCCATAGATAGATTGGGAGATTTTTCAACAAAGTTCATTATCCCAAGAGTTTTGTTGACTGAGGAGATAGAATGTCATGCACCTACAACTTTCTCTTTATTAATTTGAATCTTTTCATCCAATTATCTTGGAGAGTCTTTTCCCTTTCAGATCATTCTCGAAGATCAGAATCTTTGGTGTAGATATCACAGTGAAATCCATCGATAACCCTTTTCAATCAGTGTTTCTCATGACAAAGTTTATCGATCATCTTCTTTAGATCAGTACCAAAATCAGCATCGATGGTTTCTAGAACACACCCGTGTTTTGGCATGATCTGTGCTGGTGATATGTTTTTTGAGATTTCATCTCTATCCATAAAATCATACTGCTTCAAACAAATACTTATTAGGTCTTAACGTGTTTGCCTGCTCTGATACCAACTGAAAACACTTGGGCTACCAGAATACACCATCAACTTTTCCGTAAGCAATCTGTATGGACAAACTCAACACAAATTTGAGAGTAAAAACTCAATCAAGGAAAATGTCTAGAGTTATATCTCTCTTTATCTCTTGTTGTTAGAACGTCTACAGAATTGAACCCGTGAACCTAACTAAAAAGAGAGTTCTTATCCAACAAACTAGGTCGGACCTATCTACTGTTATTGATCAATACACAACCTGTGATATTTAAATTATAAAGATAAATAATATAATACAGAAAAAGAAATAACACAAACACCAGAAATTTTGTTAACGAGGAAACCGCAAATGCAGAAAACCCCCCGGACCTAGTCCAGATTGAACACCAAACTGTATTAAGCCGCTACAGACACTAGCCTACTACCAATTAACTTCGGTCTGGAATGTCCTTGAGCCCTAACTCAGTCTCCCACTGATTCAGGTACAGTCGCGCTCCTTACGCCTCTTGAATCCCAGCAAGACTCTACGCAATTGATTCCCTTAGAAGGATTTCCACCAACTAAGAATTGCTTCAACTAAATTGAAGACTTTAAACTAAACCTGGCTTCCACAAATTAAGCCTATAATTGATTTCCTGATTTACGATCGAAACGGATGATCAGATCAAACGTAGGATCAAGGTGATGAAAATCGATAACAACTTGACAGAAGTATGCCTATCCTCAAAATCCGGACTTATGCAACCCGAAGTGCAGCCTAGATTATTATTCACCTCAAAAGTATAAAACTTGCGGAATCACAAAGCTTGAGACGAAGAGAACTTTGTGATTTCTACCTATCTTGTTCAAGTGATAAATCAACAATCGAACAATTTTAGGCTACTCAAGTTATTGATAAGTGCTTAATTTACATGATTTTAGTGCTCATTCCATACTTGTTGTAGCTATATTTCTTGCATTTTATGTTGTATTGCTCTTCTTTTCTTTCTTATTTGTTTATTTAGGTGAATCATCCAAAAGAAGTGGAAATTGCTACGAAAGTGCTAAGGAATGGAGTTTTCAAATGAAGACCATAATAAATGCGTTTAAATCCAAACTTTTTCACCTCTATCTTGAATAGAATTCAATTACGAAAAGAACGCAAAAATAATGAGGTCATTCCGACATCGGATGAAGAAGTTGTGGGCAAAACAAGATTAGAAGATTTGAAGTTACAGAGAAAGGTTCGGCTGATAACTTCATCAGCTCGAGTCAGCCGAACCTAGAGCCTAAAAATTTAAGTGTTTGGAAGATTTTAATGAGTAATGTGCGGCTATAATATGATCCAATGACCTAAGAAGAACCTACAAATGAGTTTTGAACAAAGTATTCAGGAGAATGTTCGGCTAATAAAAGAAACCAAGAAGTGAGCCGAACTTTGGAGCAATTTTTGGACGAAAATACAAGAAGTTACAGGAGATTGTTCGGCTGATAAACTTCCACCACATTTGAGCCGAACCTGACACTCATATGGAGCAAAATTAACTTCTCAGGTTCGTCCGAAGAAGTCCATACGCGTTTGAGCCGAACCTGACAACTTCCAGGGATACCTTTGACGCGTTTTTGACCCCATTTTCGATAATACACGGGCCCAGAAGGATTTTTAAGACCTAATTCCGTGAGCACTTTATAAAGACACCTCCCAAATATTAAGAAGACATCTTTGACATTTCTTCGCAAGCTTGGAGAGGAGAAACAACAACGGAGGCAAAAGCTAGGGTTTCAGAGCTGTTCTCATCAATCGTAATGATATCTCTTTACTTTCCTATATGTTTAACATGGATGCTTCTACATCCATGAGTAGCTAAACTCATACTTGATTGAGGATGAATTCTAAGTACTATATATGATTTGATTTAGTATATGAATCTGTTTTGATTTCTTCATATGATTATTGTTTGTGTTTATTATTAAGAATGAATATGATTGATTAATAGATTGTTTAGGCGGCCAACTGAATGTATTTGTTAACTCAATCTAATGCTATTAAGGGTTAGGATATCCGTAATTGTTGAGTAATTCCTTACACAAGTAGAGAACGTGAGACCTTGCGGAGGGATTCCGTAAAGCAATCGCATGTAAACACAACACTAGCAAGTAGACCGAGTGCACTGAGTCTAACTACTAGGATTAAACCTAAATTCACAGATCATAAAGCATTCGACTGAATTACATCTTGTAAGCGTACCTCGAGGTGGTTCAGACGGATAGACTCTGGCAACTAAGCGTACCCATTGTTCAATGGCTTAAGGGATTTTGTAGATAGCTAAGCGTACTTGTTATCTTACGGTTGGTGATAATATATGATTAATGATGAATGGATGAATATGATACTTTTATGAGTATTTATTTACGAACAAGGAGTCCTGGATCATCTCTTTCTCTATTGCTTACAACTTAATCTTTCAATTGCTTTGTTTATTTACTTTAAAATCTAAAACCAAACCCCCCCTTTTGTGACCATTTTGACAACTAAAACTCCCTGTTCTTCGTGGGAACGACCTTGACTTCCATTATATTATTTATAATTGAGTGGGAATAAGATCACTAATTTGATTTCACACACGACACGCATCAGTTATCAAGATAAAAGATAATTGGACCTGGCTTCACGAATCCCAAAGAAGTCTTTGATAGTCGCTAAACCCTAAAAGGGTTTCTGGAAAGGACGACTCTAGATACAACTAGGACATACCAAAAAGTAGTGTCGGGATTCAAAGATCCCAGTTTCCAAAATTTCCCTTATATAGACATTCAAAACATAGGTTGCTTTAGGTTTAAGCTAAGATAACTTTGGAACCAAGCAAACAATATTCACAGTTAGATGAAAATTTTGAGTCTTATTCACATAAACAAGATATACACTCTGGTTAGGTAAAACGTCACCGAACCGTGTATAAATACTATGTACAACATGGTTGAACGAAACTAGCCGATTTGAAATTATAGGCTTAACACTCATTTTCATGAACACGAAGACATTGATCTTGCGTCACAATTATGTAATCAAATAAGTCTAGTATATTTGTAGAGAATTGATCAAATGCAGATCATCTCATAAAAATAATTTAATCGCAATTGAATCATAATCGACATAGTTGGTAAATGCACAAAGTACAAATACTTGATTCGTTCGTGAGACGGCTGAGTCAAGGTACGCGAACCGGTTTGCAAACTTATAAAAAAAACGAGTTCCGGAGTTGACATAACTTTTTCAGTTCACGTACCGGTTTGCAAACTTAGGTGCAACACGAAGTTTCGGAATCGACAGAACTTCTTCAGTTCATGTACAGGTTTGCAAGCTTAAGACTTTTACCGGTTCCAGAGTTCACAGAACTTTTTCAGTTTGCATGTCGGTTTGGGTACTAAACTGGTTCTAGAACATAGAACTGTATTGGCTCGCATACCTGTTTGAATACTTTAACCCGGTTCCCTTACCGCAGTTCCAAAATGGTTTGCATAAGAATATGCATACCTATTCGGATCACGAAACAAACAGATTTTCCCATGATGTGCATACGAGTATGCGTATCACACAAATCTAAAAGTCGATATATATCTACTCCGCTACGTGTAAGTACATGTAATACGGCTTCAAACATATATCAGTTTTCTCAGTTTGTAAGACTGATAATACTGTCTTGTATTCTGAATATAGTAGTTCTATATTTTTCTAAATCAATTCAAAACATTCCTAGATAACATCAATGACACATATCACTGTTCGAGGCTATTTTTGAATGATAAACTTGAATCATGATTTGGTTCCGGACAATAAATTGTTCTCCACTGAAATTGATCAAGTATGAACAAATGTTCATTAAGCTTAGTCATTATATTTTTAGAAATTCGTAAACTAAATAATTAGTTATCGACTCGAATTTCTTGTCTATGCAAGCTAGTCTAATTAGTTATGCAACAAACTTCTCATGGATAAAAAGGTAAATATAACTTGAGAAATAGGTGGTCCAGTCTTCACTTACCTTTTGTTGATGAAGTTCTCCAAAAGCTTCGATTGATCTTCGCCTTCAAACGGTAGAACGAAAATGATGACTGACTCGTTTCTCAACTACCCTTATCATAGACCGAGACTTACCCAATTGTAGACTAGAAATCAAGATATAGTTTTGACAACTAAACTTGACAACAAACTCAATATAACAACATTTGTGAGTTCGACCGATCAATGCTCTAATAGAAAGTTTATGTAATTACCTTGAGAAGAAGATACAAGACACACTTTGGATCTTGCATCAGATCTGATTGTATCATTGCATTTAGAAATGATGATTTCTTTACTTAAAAGAAGACTGCGAGGGTCACCAAAAGAGACTGGGGGAGATCTAATCCTGATTGGTACTGCAAAAGCATGATAATCTGGTCCAAGCCCACCAAGAATTGTAACTAAAAAGGTCATCGTCAAAAATTCTCGATCCACACTTAGCTAATTGATTTGAGATTTTCTCAATATCATAAATATAGGTAAATACCTTGGAGGATCACATTTTCATGTTTTTTAGGTGAGTTTTCAATTGAATGGTGTGAGCTGAAGAAGAAGCACCAAATCTATTCTTTAAATTATCCCATAATTCCTTAGAGGTTGTGGAATCCGAGACAAAAACAACGAACTAGCAGAAATTGAAGCATTGAGAAGTAAAAGAACACTTGCATCTTCATTTTGACAGATAGAATGATTTAGATTCACTGTTGGAGCATATCTGGTTCCAGTTGCAATGAATTGAGCAGGACATGGATTTGATCCATCAACATAACCAAGAACATAAAATTTACGAAGAACTGGAGTAGGTAAAGACTTCCACCTTAAGTAATTATCCTCCCGAAGTTTAATAGGAATAATAATATGAAGGGGGGACTAAAGTAATTAAAAACTTTGTAGATTCAATACGACGAGACATTGTTGTTGAAGATCAATAACAAATGAAAATTAACAAGGTTTGAATTTGTGAAAGGTAAAAAACTTGATCAACGGAAGAAAATTAAAACTTGAAAACCAGAAATTAGGTTTTCATCCTGATAATTGTGGTGGGAGAATCAAATCAATTTCATTAAGCAGTAAAGATGAGTTACAATTATTTTTAATACTATAACGTTGAGAGAGACAAAGATAACAATATTATCAGCTGTCATACACTCACTGGACAAAGACAGAAGCCCAGTACACACTAAACACGTGGACTCTATCAGTTACATTTAACTAACTGACTCAGGTAAACATAGTGTAAGAAAAAAAAAGTGAAGTTTCTATTACAACATTATCTCCATTGGCATGAAGCTTGTTCCATACTAAGGATGTAAGTACCCTCTTATATAACTTACACCTCATCACCCGTAATAAATTTTATTATGTAAACAATTATGAATAATTTGTTTCTTTCTAATGAGTCCATGTTAAATGTTTCTTTTTTTTTCCTTTTTTTCATGAAAGCCTACATAAGTGACGAAGTACCATCATATCGATGGGACTCATGCCCAAAGTTTCCTGGCGTCGTTAGGGGAGACCATGAAAGAATTAGGGGCGACTAATAAGACAAAATAGGGTCATCCAAACCTAAAATGAAGCTATCCCTTTATCTCCAATTTTTTGAAATGCCAAATATACCATCCACGATCGGTAGATAATACAACAATCGATAGTTTAATTTTTTAATCGGTAGATGTTATAGGATAATCGTAGGGTATTGTGTACATATGTGGTTTGAAAGTTTTGTTATTTTGAAGAAAAAACTACAATCGGAGGGTATTTATTTACCATGTCTCCCGATTATGAAGTTGCCCCAAAATTGATATTTGAAAAAATCTCAAGTTTTTCGAATTTGGGAACTACCATAATCGGTAGACTTGGAGTTAACATGTCTCCCGATTATGAAGTTGCCCCAAATATGAAACTTGAAAAAATCCCAAGTCTTTCGAATTTGGGAACTACCATAATCGGTAGCTTATGAAGTTCACCTAATCTACCGATTTTGAACCCCACGTTAATCGATAGACAATGAGAAAAATATTGTGTCCGATCATAAGGTTTTTTGGTTCAGAAGAACTGTAAAAATGAAACCACGATAATCGGTAGAAATGGTTAATATTTTTACTTCCGATTGTGGACCTGTCTGACAAATTTTTGGAAAAGCCACCAGAATCGGTAGTTAAGGTTGATAACATTACTACTGATTCTGCACATATCTGACAATTTTTTGAAAATCTACCAGAATCGGTAGGTAAGGTTGATATTTATCCTCCGATTGTTGTGAAAAATTCAGCAGTTTCAGACAATCAAGTAATAAACATAACTCAAAATACATTCATAAACCATAAACTTAAGAACATATAATCCAAAACAAGTATTTAAAACACCATAATCCGAAAGAAACTGTTAAAACAACATAATCCATAACATCAAACAACACATGATCACCTAGTTTTCTTCCTAGTATTGTTAGCTAAAGTTTTAGAACGTTTAACACGACCCGAACGACCCGCATTATCACCAACATCACCTTCATCTCCCTCAATATTTCCTTCAGCAAGATAGCTTGATGAATCCTGAGATCTTTTGTTCGTCTTTGATGTTTTTTCTTGGGAGGGTTCTTCGTCACTTTCTCCCCAAACTCAGCTGCATAATATTCATTATCAACATTATCAATCATCTCCCTGTGCTTTTTTTATTTTCTCAATTGGCACAGGCTGTCCAGCCGTTATGCAATCAGCGCACCATTTGGACAAAAACTTGAACCTATTCACCTGTTTTTTGAATTGACAAAACATCAAATGGAGTTTACCTAAAAAATTGAATCGTAATATTAAAGGGAAAAGTCATAACCATACGCACCAGTATATCATAACCTGGGGGTTTTTCTTTGACGATACATCTGTAAATGGAAGCCGCCAAGGTCATCTTTGCTTTAAGTTCACGGATTACACGAAGATGTGAATGCTCCTGGTACCACTCCATATAGCCTGAAGAATTTTCATCACCTCGGTTGACAACTATCCCAGTGTTCACCAAGTGGTACAGCCTATTATCACAATGTTCAGTAACATATGGTGTACCCGAGTAAACTACCTTGATGGTGTCCTTGTTAGACTCGCTATGCTCCACGTCCGACTTAAACTTTCCATTTATGTGATGCCATGGTACTGTTTGGCAATAACCATGTTGTCGCATCACCCTAGAGCCATTGTACATCACATAACATGTGGGGTGTCACAACGGTCCAAAATAATGGGACAACTCGAAACGACCCCTATATGTCCACTAGCTCGGTCTTCCTTGTATGGATCGAAGCATATCTCTGAGGCCTTGATTGAGTCTAATTTCTCCCTCAAGCTAACCAACTGATGCTCATTTGTCCTTGAACGATTCTTTGTGAACTTGTATTTGTTCCTCTCGGTGTACCTTTCACCCAATCCGGGTTTTCTAATGCCAATTTCAGACTAGGGTAGTGGTCATAGATCCATGTCTATATAGATATGAAACCAAGTATTAGAAATTGATTCTTAAATTAAGAAAGAAAAACATAACGATCAATGGATTAATAGAGTTGAGAAAATACCTGGAATAAACTCACATTCCCGGCAATTTGTCTACTCGGTTGCCACTGCATTGGGGAATATGATACATCCCAATACACACAAGAATAGGCGGCGACCGTGACATCCACTTCGGCATCACTTAATAGTCCTTGCTTTTCTTTCTCGGCAGTGCCTTTGAACATCTTGATCAACTGACTCATGTTAAACTGTCTAGTTTTGTAAGAGAAGCACATGTTGAACTCAATGTCTGATGTCTCTTTATCCCAACCAAATTTTTTTTTACACAAATCATAAAGTTTTTCCTAAGTTAACTGCTTTGTGTACTCATACTTGACAGCTACACCATGGTCATTGAGATTAAGAATCTGCTTCGCATCATCTGGAGTAATGGTCATCTCCCCAAAGGGCATATGAAAGGTGTCAGTCTCGGGATACTTTCTCTCCACAAAATCCAATATCGCGACCCGATCATGTTTCAACATTGTGTTCTCGACAGAGTAGATAATCCCAAGTTGGCTATAGTTGTCTTGAACCTTTCACATTCACCGGATAAAGGCCAATCTTTCAATACTTTTGATGTTGCGGCAGTGGGTTTGAGTATATGAATCACATCAGAATGATACTATTAAATACACAACACATTAGAAAATTAATAGAGTATTATTACGAATAAAACGACAATACGTTAGTAAAAAAGAATATGATTATTACCTCGGTTTCGTAGATTCTCTGACCCAGGAGTCTTTGTAGCCAAATGACAATGCTCCTCCATCTCTAGGCAGCCCCAGGATTTCTTCTTCAAAATCCGTCTTCTTCAACTCAATGGGGACAAGGTGTGATGCTTTCTTCGCGATTGTCTTCCTTGTAACTACTCTTTCTCCTTGTGTACCACTTGGTTGTCCTTTTTCTTGAGTGATTTCTGGAACACTTTGTCCAACTTCATCTTGAGTGATTTCTGGAGCCTTGGTTGTACTTATTTTTGAGTTCCTTGTAGAGTCCTTGGTTCTACTTCTTTTCGACTCCTTTCTCTCTGCGCACTAGCGCTTAGTTTCTTACCCCCTTTTTGACGAGGCCCTGTAACAGTTGTACCTTGGTCTTTCTTACCTCGCCTGTCCCTAAACAATAAAATTGGTTCGTAAGAATTACACCACAAACTACACAATTGGAAGTCATAATTAAAATATAAACTTCCGATTATGAACAATCGAAGCACGGGTAAAAGATTTTCTTCCCGATTACACACAATCGAAAGTCATATTCTAGTTTTATCTCCTGAATATGCATCAATTTGGGTTCAGAAATTGATAATGTCATGAGACATATATAATCGGAACAAAACAATCTAACATATCCACCGATTGCGTATACTCGGAAGTAAAGAATAGCCTTTGGCTTCCGATTAAAATGTAACCCCGAAATTGGATTTTGCCAAAATCCAAAAATTTTCAAATTTTACAACTTACATAATCGGTAGTGGGTTGAATTCGTCTAACCTACGATTACACACAATCGGAAGAAAATACTATATAGTATCTTCCGATTCTGGGTACCAATTGTGTGTCCATACATGTTCTACTTCTCTGTTAAAATCGCAAGGCAACATATAACCTAGCTACCGATTATGTCAATTTTAGGGTTCAGTGGCAAACAACTATGTATAATCGAAGTAAGCTATAAAAATTAACTCCCGATTCTGGTCGATGTAACCGAAAACCCTAGAAAATGGACACAATCGGGGTGATAAAATGAAGATCTAACTACCGATTCTGGGAAAAACCGAAAACCCTAGAACTTATTTTCATGGATCGTCAAATTGAAGCAACATAAACACATAAAACGATAGAAACTTACCTAATTGGGGCCATTTGCTGGAGAGTTGATTATCAGAATCACCACCACCACCACCTACATGAGCGGCGTCATCTTCTTCATGTTCTTCGTGTTCGTCGTCTTCTTCGTCGTTTGCAGCAGTTACAATCACTTTGTTCTTTAATTTTTCTCCAATTTTTGGATCGTCACCACGGTAGACGTTTTTTACTCGACCTCTCGTGGGTTTTATATATCAGTCATCGTTGTATAGATGAATCGACGATGTTTTTGATTCGGCGATGAACGACGATGATGAATTGAAGTTTGAAAGGAGGGAATATTGTTTTTACTCTCCACAATCGGAAGGAAGAAAGATGAGAAGAAGAGTTGAAAAGAAAGAAAAAAAATGAAATGAAATTCCTAGGCTAGGTTTTGGGTGGTTTAATCGTCCAAAAGGTTGTGTCGGCAATTATACAATCGGTAGTCATTGATGTTCATTTGCTACCGATTATAGACGGTTGCCCCAAATTCATTTTTTTACAAAACTGATAAAATTGAGTTTTCTACTTTAACAATCGGTAGATATGATATGTTATTATTCTACCGATTATGAAATACCCCATTCTTAAACAAACTAGTAATCGGTAGACAAACTCTATACTAAACTACCGATTATAGAAGGGTATTCTCCGAAATTTGGACATCCCATAGCCGTGTCTATGGGTTGGGAATAAAAAAGTCGCCCCATTCTTTTAGATCGCCCTAATGACGCCACACAAAGTTTGAAAAAGGTTTACATACTCTTATAAAAATAAAATAAAATTTGGGGGTTCATTTGCGTTTGATAATGTGCACCGTGTTTGGGAACAGAGTCCGTACCCTTCGCTATTTTTGGCTGTTACAATGAGATACACCAAAACGACAGAGAAAGAAAATATATATACACGCAAGTATAACAAGGAAAATCAAACTACGAACCAATAAACACAAGAAGAAAAAACGTAAATGAAGAACAAATTCATCGAGGATTGACCGTGCTTATATCACTTATATTTGACGATGTCTTCATTGTTTACGGTGAAATCCCAAAGCTCGCCATATTTTTCGTTGAAGTCCCATATATCCATGGTGTTGTAATCAGCTATAAGCTTGTCTCTAGCTCCTCTCTCCATATTGTAAATTTGGGGTTCAAAGTTATGGGGTTGATCTGGTTTATCCATCTCTATTATGCAAAATATCACCACAAATATGCCTGCTCCAATGTACAAGTATTCCCCCTAAAAGAAGTGAAAATAGATTAACTGGTATGAATCTGATGGAATAAGAGAATTTCATTTATTTTGGTCTAGCAACTTAATTTTTTGTATGATATTTTTGTTTAATTTTTGTACGATATTTAGTTATGAGAGTTATTTACCGGGACATTAAAAGCTAAACCAGCCGTTACTGCCGGAAGGAACAGCCACGAAATCAAACCTGCACAATAAACGATGGACAAAATATTTAAGACCAATTTATGAGATTTGAGACTATCCTTTGTTATGTAAAGATAGGTAAGGCAATATACCCTGGAAGCCAGTGGGAGGTTCTGCTGCATTATACTCTTCCGATAGTGATTCAAAAAATGTGGCTGCATTGCGAAAACAAAAACAAGTTTAGATTAACCAAGTTCCTCATCGATGGAATACTCTTGGAACTTTGAATATTGAAAAAGAGATAGATAAACAGAACTTTGAACCAAATGCGAGGGATCTTGTAAAAATATATTCGTTTTGAAGATTGTTTTTCTTTCTAAAAACGAAAATAGTGATCAGAAGGAATCATACTAACACACATATTTTTACAATAAATACTGTTAATCATGTGAGTTTCTACAGATTACACTTATAATAGTCGACCAATTAAAGATACAACCGATGTCACTGAAGTATAACGGTAAAGTCCTGAGTGAGCCACCAAATTCTCTATCGCAAGAGGGGAAAAAAAGAAGAAGAAAAAAACACAGAAGAAGCGAAAGGCACGCGGCATCTCACCTTTCGATTTTTCACCTTCAAAATACGTATGGTGCCCATCATACTTCCCAATACAAAATCCTCCTAAAAAAACCAAATAGCGAACGAAAAATTTATGTTATAACAAAATAAGTTAAATTATAGTTGCTTGAAGAAGGAGAGAGAGAATTTTAATTACGATATCAATTCCGTTGGTTGACCAAGGGTCACGTTTGTCTTCATTAAGATCAGGCTCAATGTCAGTCAATCCAGCATTCAGTCTTATAGAGGAACTTGGATTTCTACTAGACTTGTGATGTAGAAAACCTAGGGAAGCTACTGGTTTTGGGTTGGAAGCAATCTTAATTACTCTAGTTTCAGAACCCTTAGAGATGATTTTGGGGACTGAACTAAATGAAAGAACAGACGGGGTTGCTGAAGAAGCTGCCATATTTCAGCCGACTTATTTTACCTACTTAATCTTGTAACATAAAAAAAAAATCGAAATCGTTTCATACGATTTTCAGTTAGTTATTTTGAGTGAACACAGTGCATCAACGGACACCCTTATCTGGTCATCTGCTTAGAGTTCCTTGTGTTGGTGCAATAAAATGTCACGTGCGAATTTTTGTCTGGTGATGCAAGGGGTGCTGTGCGTAGAGAGTTAATTTTGCCCATGATCCGCCTTCGATAAGCTTAAAGAACCAATCAGTCTCTTGCTATGTCAAAATCCAATCAGTTCTTATCTTACTATGTTAATCACGAACTAGAGCCGTTCACTAAATTTGAACTTTGCACTCATCATTCATCCCTCAACTCTATCATGTGTTTCCCAAGTGTTATCTAGCACCAAACTGTTGGAACTTCAATCTCGGATTCCTTAGCTAGCAAGTGGCAACAAAACTGAGTAACAAACTCCTCTGAAGTGGAATCAAGAGTTTACAAGAATTCGGCAGCTGTATTGGCAAATTCTGTTCGAGGCAAACTTGGCCTAGTGAGATCTCGGAGAAAGTCAAACAGAAGCATCACTCAGATAGTCAATCACATATCAGAATCACAAAACCATATGAACATAATACCGTGATTATTGTGATAATACATAGCCATCTTGCACAAAAATCCACGAAAATGCTCTTCTACATTGGTTTGTATTTCACACTACAACATGAATAAATGCATGGGTTGGCTTGGCAGGGGAAAATTATCACATAGTTGAATTAAGATAATGTTATAAATTTTTCTCTGTGCTGGATGGAATCTTGTTATCTTGTTTTTCATCAACAATTTCACTGACTGCTTTGGGTTTTTCTGCTGGGGCTTCTTCTTCCTTGAGAGGTTCCGGATCTTTTTTCAACTCTGTTTCGAACTCCTTTGCTGCCTGCAACATTAATACCAAATTATCAGTGTAAAGAAGTCCTGAAGCCAAGACATGGTTATGAATGATGATAAGACATTCATGCACGGTGCTTTAAGAGCTTTTACACAATTATCACTACGAAAAATTGCCAACCGACCAAGTGAACTGTGTTCCTAAAACTCATCCTATATCATGCCATCATTCACCAAAACAACTTCCTAGAAGGCTAGAAATATAAGGGAGAGACACAACTAAGGCCAATGAATCATAAGACTCCAAGTAGACTAGCAGTGTTAGAAAATCCAAGAGCTATCCTAATAGGCTCATTCCATAAACCCCCCAAGATGTGATAAAGAGAAAGATCCCGTCTCTACGACGCAATGTAGCACCTTCCCCCACACAGTGTTTTCACCGAATTTGGAGGTTCAACTGTAAACCTTCGCGAACAACAGACCCATTAAGTCAAGGGAAAACAAGATAAAAGGTGCCACATACACTAAGATATACATCACATTATGTATCCCAACACCATTATTATCTTCTTTTCACTTTTCAAGGATACTGAGAAGAGTATGCGTAAGTTGAGTTACATATTTGCCTTCGAAAAATTTGCTTAAGGTACATAACCAAACGCCTACATTTTCTGCTCAAAGAAATAGCTTTGGAAGGATCCAATAATGGATCGACTGCCGAATACCAAAACCAAGATTTGCATGTTAAGATCCTCAAGGATCAAGGCCTTATCGCAGACTATGTTGTATTAGGCGCTAGGCGAGGCGAGGCGCCAGGCCCCTCGCCTAGCTGCCTAGGCGCGCCGTGGAAAAAATAGAAAACAACATAAATATGCTGACTTTGGCGCCTTTTTTCCTAGGCGCCTCGCGCGCCTAGGTCGCCTTTTACAACATAGATCGCAGATACAACTTAGCTACGTATCTCTTTTGTTTGGACTCTTTTTACGGGTATATCTTTAGCTAAGATGTGAACATACTATATTCCACCGCCAATCTCCATGCCATTGTTACATCAGTTCTCACCCTTTGGGTGCTTTTAACTTGCACCCAGTGTTTTATGTTTTTAAGCACGAAAGTTCCTGCCCAGATTGATATCTCAAGCACCCTAAATCAAAACATAGACCTTCTTCCTTCACTACTCGAACATACAAAATGATGGGACCAACTCTGGCTCCTTCAATACAACACTTCAGCGTATTGACATTCAGCCTGCAACATCCAAAACCTATGATAAATTGTAATCAGCATACCCTTTACATGAACTAGGGTAGTTCAATCTGATTATAGTTTTTCAAAATTACGCAAAAACCAAATCATATACTGTTTTACAACAATTGTGAGGCAATTGATAGATCACAAAATCGAACATTTTCATCTTAGCATAAGTAATACATACATACTCATTAAGTATACAATGGAGGAAACAAAAGATTCAACGCCATCCGAAGACAGAAATAATAGGACAAGGGAGACAGTGATCTAAACAAGAAACAGGTTGCAGCTTATACTTGGATAAGCGTCGTAATGAATAAATAGGCATGTTATATAACTTCATTTATTATCAATTTTCAAGCATGATGAAAAAAGTTTACTGACCATGAATTACATTTCTGGCAGCAACACATGTTCTTACGTTTAAGGTACCAAACCAAAATGCATGCTCAAGCAAATAGCTTCTAAAGCTAGGACCCAGCAAAACATTCTAAGTTCTAAATATTAAAACCAAGAGTTGCATAATATGCTGACTTTGGCGCCTTTTTTCCTAGGCGCCTCGCGCGCCTAGGTCGCCTTTTACAACATAGATCGCAGATACAACTTAGCTACGTATCTCTTTTGTTTGGACTCTTTTTACGGGTATATCTTTAGCTAAGATGTGAACATACATATTCCACCGCCAATCTCCATGCCATTGTTACATCAGTTCTCACCCTTTGGGTGCTTTTAACTTGCACCCAGTGTTTTATGTTTTTAAGCACGAAAGTTCCTGCCCAGATTGATATCTCAAGCACCCTAAATCAAAACATAGACCTTCTTCCTTCACTACTCGAACATACAAAATGATGGGACCAACTCTGGCTCCTTCAATACAACACTTCAGCGTATTGACATTCAGCCTGCAACATCCAAAACCTATGATAAATTGTAATCAGCATACCCTTTACATGAACTAGGGTAGTTCAATCTGATTATAGTTTTTCAAAATTACGCAAAAACCAAATCATATACTGTTTTACAACAATTGTGAGGCAATTGATAGATCACAAAATCGAACATTTTCATCTTAGCATAAGTAATACATACATACTCATTAAGTATACAATGGAGGAAACAAAAGATTCAACGCCATCCGAAGACAGAAATAATAGGACAAGGGAGACAGTGATCTAAACAAGAAACAGGTTGCAGCTTATACTTGGATAAGCGTCGTAATGAATAAATAGGCATGTTATATAACTTTCATTTATTATCAATTTTCAAGCATGATGAAAAAAGAGTTTACTGACCATGAATTACATTTCTGGCAGCAACACATGTTCTTACGTTTAAGGTACCAAACCAAAATGCATGCTCAAGCAAATAGCTTCTAAAGCTAGGACCCAGCAAAACATTCTAAGTTCTAAATATTAAAACCAAGAGTTGCATAATAACCCAAACTCAGCTGCATAATATTCATTATCAACATTATCAATCATCTCCCTGTGCTTTTTTTATTTTCTCAATTGGCACAGGCTGTCCAGCCGTTATGCAATCAGCGCACCATTTGGACAAAAACTTGAACCTATTCACCTGTTTTTTGAATTGACAAAACATCAAATGGAGTTTACCTAAAAAATTGAATCGTAATATTAAAGGGAAAAGTCATAACCATACGCACCAGTATATCATAACCTGGGGGTTTTTCTTTGACGATACATCTGTAAATGGAAGCCGCCAAGGTCATCTTTGCTTTAAGTTCACGGATTACACGAAGATGTGAATGCTCCTGGTACCACTCCATATAGCCTGAAGAATTTTCATCACCTCGGTTGACAACTATCCCAGTGTTCACCAAGTGGTACAGCCTATTATCACAATGTTCAGTAACATATGGTGTACCCGAGTAAACTACCTTGATGGTGTCCTTGTTAGACTCGCTATGCTCCACGTCCGACTTAAACTTTCCATTTATGTGATGCCATGGTACTGTTTGGCAATAACCATGTTGTCGCATCACCCTAGAGCCATTGTACATCACATAACATGTGGGGTGTCACAACGGTCCAAAATAATGGGACAACTCGAAACGACCCGCTATATGTCCACTAGCTCGGTCTTCCTTGTATGGATCGAAGCATATCTCTGAGGCCTTGATTGAGTCTAATTTCTCCCTCAAGCTAACCAACTGATGCTCATTTGTCCTTGAACGATTCTTTGTGAACTTGTATTTTGTTCCTCTCGGTGTACCTTTCACCCAATCCGGGTTTTCTAATGCCAATTTCAGACTAGGGTAGTGGTCATAGATCCATGTCTATATAGATATGAAACCAAGTATTAGAAATTGATTCTTAAATTAAAGAAAGAAAAACATAACGATCAATGGATTAATAGAGTTGAGAAAATACCTGGAATAAACTCACATTCCCGGCAATTTGTCTACTCGGTTGCCACTAGCATTGGGGAATATGATACATCCCAATACACACAAGAAATAGGCGGCGACCGTGACATCCACTTCGGCATCACTTAATAGTCCTTGCTTTTCTTTCTCGGCAGTGCCTTTGAACATCTTGATCAACTGACTCATGTTAAACTGTCTAGTTTTGTAAGAGAAGCACATGTTGAACTCAATGTCTGATGTCTCTTTATCCCAACCAAATTTTTTTTTACACAAATCATAAAGTTTTTCCTAAGTTAACTGCTTTGTGTACTCATACTTGACAGCTACACCATGGTCATTGAGATTAAGAATCTGCTTCGCATCATCTGGAGTAATGGTCATCTCCCCAAAGGGCATATGAAAGGTGTCAGTCTCGGGATACTTTCTCTCCACAAAATCCAATATCGCGACCCGATCATGTTTCAACATTGTGTTCTCGACAGCAGTAGATAATCCCAAGTTGGCTATAGTTGTCTTGAACCTTTCACATTCACCGGATAAAGGCCAATCTTTCAATACTTTTGATGTTGCGGCAGTGGGTTTGAGTATATGAATCACATCAGAATGATACTATTAAATACACAACACATTAGAAAATTAATAGAGTATTATTACGAATAAAACGACAATACGTTAGTAAAAAAGAATATGATTATTACCTCGGTTTCGTAGATTCTCTGACCCAGGAGTCTTTGTAGCCAAATGACAATGCTCCTCCATCTCTAGGCAGCCCCAGGATTTCTTCTTCAAAATCCGTCTTCTTCAACTCAATGGGGACAAGGTGTGATGCTTTCTTCGCGATTGTCTTCCTTGTAACTACTCTTTCTCCTTGTGTACCACTTGGTTGTCCTTTTTCTTGAGTGATTTCTGGAACACTTTGTCCAACTTCATCTTGAGTGATTTCTGGAGCCTTGGTTGTACTTATTTTTGAGTTCCTTGTAGAGTCCTTGGTTCTACTTCTTTTCGACTCCTTTCTCTCTGCGCACTAGCGCTTAGTTTCTTACCCCCTTTTTGACGAGGCCCTGTAACAGTTGTACCTTGGTCTTTCTTACCTCGCCTGTCCCTAAACAATAAAATTGGTTCGTAAGAATTACACCACAAACTACACAATTGGAAGTCATAATTAAAATATAAACTTCCGATTATGAACAATCGGAAGCACGGGTAAAAGATTTTCTTCCGATTACACACAATCGAAAGTCATATTCTAGTTTTATCTCCTGAATATGCATCAATTTGGGTTCAGAAATTGATAATGTCATGAGACATATATAATCGGAACAAAACAATCTAACATATCCACCGATTGCGTATACTCGGAAGTAAAGAAATAGCCTTTGGCTTCCGATTAAAATGTAACCCCGAAATTGGATTTTGCCAAAATCATAAAATTTTCAAATTTTACAACTTACATAATCGGTAGTGGGTTGAATTCATCTAACCTACGATTACACACAATCGGAAGAAAAATACTATATAGTATCTTCCGATTCTGGGTACCAATTGTGTGTCCATACATGTTCTACTTCTCTGTTAAAATCGCAAGGCAACATATAACCTAGCTACCGATTATGTCAATTTTAGGGTTTAGTGGCAAACAACTATGTATAATCAGAAGTAAGCTATAAAAATTAACTCCCGATTCTGGTCGATGTAACCGAAAACCCTAGAAAATGGACACAATCGGGGTGATAAAATGAAGGTCTAACTACCGATTCTGGGAAAAACCGAAAACCCTAGAACTTATTTTCATGGAATCGTCAAGTTGAAGCAACATAAACACATAAAACGATAGAAACTTACCTAATTGGGGCCATTTGCTGGAGAGTCTGATTATCAGAATCACCACCACCACCACCTACATGAGCGGCGTCATCTTCTTCATGTTCTTCGTGTTCGTCGTCTTCTTCGTCGTTTGCAGCAGTTACAATCACTTTGTTCTTTAATTTTTCTCCAATTTTTGGATCGTCACCACGGTAGACGTTTTTTACTCGACCTCTCGTGGGTTTATTAGTATCAGTCATCGTTGTATAGATGAATCGACGATGTTTTTGATTCGGCGATGAACGACGATGATGAATTGAAGTTTGAAAAGGAGGGAATATTGTTTTTACTCTCCACAATCGGAAGGGAAGAAGAAGATGAGAAGAAGAGTTGAAAAGAGAAGAAAAAAAAATGAAATGAAATTCCTAGGCTAGGTTTTGGGTGGTTAATCGTCCAAAAAGGTTGTGTCGGCAATTATACAATTGGTAGTCATATGATGTTCATTTGCTACCGATTATAGACGGTTGCCCCAAATTCATTTTTTTACAAAACTGATAAAATTGAGTTTTCTACTTTAACAATCGGTAGATATGATATGTTATTATTCTACCGATTATGAAAATACCCCATTCTTAAACAAACTAGTAATCGGTAGACAAAACTCTATACTAAACTACCGATTATAGAAGGGTATTCTCCGGAAATTTGGACATCCCATAGCCGTGTCTATGGGTTGGGAATAAAAAAGTCGCCCCTAATTCTTTTAGGATCGCCCTAATGACGCCACACAAAGTTTGAAAAAGGTTTACATACTCTTATAAAAATAAAATAAAATTTGGGGGTTCATTTGCGTTTGATAATGTGCACCGTGTTTGGGAACAGAGTCCGTACCCTTCGCTATTTTTGGCTGTTACAATGAGATACACCAAAACGACAGAGAAAGAAAATATATATACACGCAAGTATAACAAGGAAAATCAAACTACGAACCAATAAACACAAGAAGAAAAAACGTAAATGAAGAACAAATTCATCGAGGATTGACCGTGCTTATATCACTTATATTTGACGATGTCTTCATTGTTTACGGTGAAATCCCAAAGCTCGCCATATTTTTCGTTGAAGTCCCATATATCCATGGTGTTGTAATCAGCTATAAGCTTGTCTCTAGCTCCTCTCTCCATATTGTAAATTTGGGGTTCAAAGTTATGGGGTTGATCTGGTTTATCCATCTCTATTATGCAAAATATCACCACAAATATGCCTGCTCCAATGTACAAGTATTCCCCCTAAAAGAAGTGAAAATAGATTAACTGGTATGAATCTGATGGAATAAGAGAATTTCATTTATTTTGGTCTAGCAACTTAATTTTTTGTATGATATTTTTGTTTAATTTTTGTACGATATTTAGTTATGAGAGTTATTTACCGGGACATTAAAAGCTAAACCAGCCGTTACTGCCGGAAGGAACAGCCACGAAATCAAACCTGCACAATAAACGATGGACAAAATATTTAAGACCAATTTTATTGAGATTTGAGACTATCCTTTTGTTATGTAAAGATAGGTAAGGCAATATACCCTGGAAGCCAGTGGGAGGTTCTGCTGCATTATACTCTTCCGATAGTGATTCAAAAAATGTGGCTGCATTGCGAAAACAAAAACAAGTTTAGATTAACCAAGTTCCTCATCGATGGAATACTCTTGGAACTTTGAATATTGAAAAAGAGATAGATAAACAGAACTTTGAACCAAATGCGAGGGATCTTGTAAAAATATATATTCGTTTTGAAGATTGTTTTTCTTTCTAAAAACGAAAATAGTGATCAGAAGGAATCATACTAACACACATATTTTTACAATAAATACTGTTAATCATGTGAGTTTCTACAGATTACACTTATAATAGTCGACCAATTAAAGATACAAACCGATGTCACTGAAGTATAACGGTAAAGTCCTGAGTGAGCCACCAAATTCTCTATCGCAAGAGGGGAAAAAAAAGAAGAAGAAAAAAACACAGAAGAAGCGAAAGGCACGCGGCATCTCACCTTTCGATTTTTCACCTTCAAAATACGTATGGTGCCCATCATACTTCCCAAATACAAAATCCTCCTAAAAAAAACCCAAATAGCGAACGAAAAATTTATGTTATAACAAAATAAGTTAAATTATAGTTGCTTGAAGAAAGGAGAGAGAGAATTTTAATTACGATATCAATTCCGTTGGTTGACCAAGGGTCACGTTTGTCTTCATTAAGATCAGGCTCAATGTCAGTCAATCCAGCATTCAGTCTTATAGAGGAACTTGGATTTCTACTAGACTTGTGATGTAGAAAACCTAGGGAAGCTACTGGTTTTGGGTTGGAAGCAATCTTAATTACTCTAGTTTCAGAACCCTTAGAGATGATTTTGGGGACTGAACTAAATGAAAGAACAGACGGGGTTGCTGAAGAAGCTGCCATATTTCAGCCGACTTATTTTACCTACTTAATCTTGTAACATAAAAAAAAAAATCGAAATCGTTTCATACGATTTTCAGTTAGTTATTTTGAGTGAACACAGTGCATCAACGGACACCCTTATCTGGTCATCTGCTTAGAGTTCCTTGTGTTGGTGCAATAAAATGTCACGTGCGAATTTTTGTCTGGTGATGCAAGGGGTGCTGTGCGTAGAGAGTTAATTTTGCCCATGATCCGCCTTCGATAAGCTTAAAGAACCAATCAGTCTCTTGCTATGTCAAAATCCAATCAGTTCTTATCTTACTATGTTAATCACGAACTAGAGCCGTTCACTAAATTTGAACTTTGCACTCATCATTCATCCCTCAACTCTATCATGTGTTTCCCAAGTGTTATCTAGCACCAAACTGTTGGAACTTCAATCTCGGATTCCTTAGCTAGCAAGTGGCAACAAAACTGAGTAACAAACTCCTCTGAAGTGGAATCAAGAGTTTACAAGAATTCGGCAGCTGTATTGGCAAATTCTGTTCGAGGCAAACTTGGCCTAGTGAGATCTCGGAGAAAGTCAAACAGAAGCATCACTCAGATAGTCAGATCACATATCAGAATCACAAAACCATATGAACATAATACCGTGATTATTGTGATAATACATAGCCATCTTGCACAAAAATCCACGAAAATGCTCTTCTACATTGGTTTGTATTTCACACTACAACATGAATAAATGCATGGGTTGGCTTGGCAGGGGAAAATTATCACATAGTTGAATTAAGATAATGTTATAAATTTTTCTCTGTGCTGGATGGAATCTTGTTATCTTGTTTTTCATCAACAATTTCACTGACTGCTTTGGGTTTTTCTGCTGGGGCTTCTTCTTCCTTGAGAGGTTCCGGATCTTTTTTCAACTCTGTTTCGAACTCCTTTGCTGCCTGCAACATTAATACCAAATTATCAGTGTAAAGAAGTCCTGAAGCCAAGACATGGTTATGAATGATGATAAGACATTCATGCACGGTGCTTTAAGAGCTTTTACACAATTATCACTACGAAAAATTGCCAACCGACCAAGTGAACTGTGTTCCTAAAACTCATCCTATATCATGCCATCATTCACCAAAACAACTTCCTAGAAGGCTAGAAATATAAGGGAGAGACACAACTAAGGCCAATGAATCATAAGACTCCAAGTAGACTAGCAGTGTTAGAAAATCCAAGAGCTATCCTAATAGGCTCATTCCATAAACCCCCCAAGATGTGATAAAGAGAAAGATCCCGTCTCTACGACGCAATGTAGCACCTTCCCCCACACAGTGTTTTCACCGAATTTGGAGGTTCAACTGTAAACCTTCGCGAACAACAGACCCATTAAGTCAAGGGAGAAAACAAGATAAAAGGTGCCACATACACTAAGATATACATCACATTATGTATCCCAACACCATTATTATCTTCTTTTCACTTTTCAAGGATACTGAGAAGAGTATGCGTAAGTTGAGTTACATATTTGCCTTCGAAAAATATTGCTTAAGGTACATAACCAAACGCCTACATTTTCTGCTCAAAGAAATAGCTTTGGAAGGATCCAATAAATGGATCGACTGCCGAATACCAAAACCAAGATTTGCATGTTAAGATCCTCAAGGATCAAGGCCTTATCGCAGACTATGTTGTATTAGGCGCTAGGCGAGGCGAGGCGCCAGGCCCCTCGCCTAGCTGCCTAGGCGCGCCGTGGAAAAAATAGAAAACAACATAAATATGCTGACTTTGGCGCCTTTTTTCCTAGGCGCCTCGCGCGCCTAGGTCGCCTTTTACAACATAGATCGCAGATACAACTTAGCTACGTATCTCTTTTGTTTGGACTCTTTTTACGGGTATATCTTTAGCTAAGATGTGAACATACATATTCCACCGCCAATCTCCATGCCATTGTTACATCAGTTCTCACCCTTTGGGTGCTTTTAACTTGCACCCAGTGTTTTATGTTTTTAAGCACGAAAGTTCCTGCCCAGATTGATATCTCAAGCACCCTAAATCAAAACATAGACCTTCTTCCTTCACTACTCGAACATACAAAATGATGGGACCAACTCTGGCTCCTTCAATACAACACTTCAGCGTATTGACATTCAGCCTGCAACATCCAAAACCTATGATAAATTGTAATCAGCATACCCTTTACATGAACTAGGGTAGTTCAATCTGATTATAGTTTTTCAAAATTACGCAAAAACCAAATCATATACTGTTTTACAACAATTGTGAGGCAATTGATAGATCACAAAATCGAACATTTTCATCTTAGCATAAGTAATACATACATACTCATTAAGTATACAATGGAGGAAACAAAAGATTCAACGCCATCCGAAGACAGAAATAATAGGACAAGGGAGACAGTGATCTAAACAAGAAACAGGTTGCAGCTTATACTTGGATAAGCGTCGTAATGAATAAATAGGCATGTTATATAACTTTCATTTATTATCAATTTTCAAGCATGATGAAAAAAGAGTTTACTGACCATGAATTACATTTCTGGCAGCAACACATGTTCTTACGTTTAAGGTACCAAACCAAAATGCATGCTCAAGCAAATAGCTTCTAAAGCTAGGACCCAGCAAAACATTCTAAGTTCTAAATATTAAAACCAAGAGTTGCATAATATGCTGACTTTGGCGCCTTTTTTCCTAGGCGCCTCGCGCGCCTAGGTCGCCTTTTACAACATAGATCGCAGATACAACTTAGCTACGTATCTCTTTTGTTTGGACTCTTTTTACGGGTATATCTTTAGCTAAGATGTGAACATACATATTCCACCGCCAATCTCCATGCCATTGTTACATCAGTTCTCACCCTTTGGGTGCTTTTAACTTGCACCCAGTGTTTTATGTTTTTAAGCACGAAAGTTCCTGCCCAGATTGATATCTCAAGCACCCTAAATCAAAACATAGACCTTCTTCCTTCACTACTCGAACATACAAAATGATGGGACCAACTCTGGCTCCTTCAATACAACACTTCAGCGTATTGACATTCAGCCTGCAACATCCAAAACCTATGATAAATTGTAATCAGCATACCCTTTACATGAACTAGGGTAGTTCAATCTGATTATAGTTTTTCAAAATTACGCAAAAACCAAATCATATACTGTTTTACAACAATTGTGAGGCAATTGATAGATCACAAAATCGAACATTTTCATCTTAGCATAAGTAATACATACATACTCATTAAGTATACAATGGAGGAAACAAAAGATTCAACGCCATCCGAAGACAGAAATAATAGGACAAGGGAGACAGTGATCTAAACAAGAAACAGGTTGCAGCTTATACTTGGATAAGCGTCGTAATGAATAAATAGGCATGTTATATAACTTTCATTTATTATCAATTTTCAAGCATGATGAAAAAAGAGTTTACTGACCATGAATTACATTTCTGGCAGCAACACATGTTCTTACTTACGTTTAAGGTACCAAACCAAAATGCATGCTCAAGCAAATAGCTTCTAAAGCTAGGACCCAGCAAAACATTCTAAGTTCTAAATATTAAAACCAAGAGTTGCATAATATGCTGACTTTGGCGCCTTTTTTCCTAGGCGCCTCGCGCGCCTAGGTCGCCTTTTACAACATAGATCGCAGATACAACTTAGCTACGTATCTCTTTTGTTTGGACTCTTTTTACGGGTATATCTTTAGCTAAGATGTGAACATACATATTCCACCGCCAATCTCCATGCCATTGTTACATCAGTTCTCACCCTTTGGGTGCTTTTAACTTGCACCCAGTGTTTTATGTTTTTAAGCACGAAAGTTCCTGCCCAGATTGATATCTCAAGCACCCTAAATCAAAACATAGACCTTCTTCCTTCACTACTCGAACATACAAAATGATGGGACCAACTCTGGCTCCTTCAATACAACACTTCAGCGTATTGACATTCAGCCTGCAACATCCAAAACCTATGATAAATTGTAATCAGCATACCCTTTACATGAACTAGGGTAGTTCAATCTGATTATAGTTTTTCAAAATTACGCAAAAACCAAATCATATACTGTTTTACAACAATTGTGAGGCAATTGATAGATCACAAAATCGAACATTTTCATCTTAGCATAAGTAATACATACATACTCATTAAGTATACAATGGAGGAAACAAAAGATTCAACGCCATCCGAAGACAGAAATAATAGGACAAGGGAGACAGTGATCTAAACAAGAAACAGGTTGCAGCTTATACTTGGATAAGCGTCGTAATGAATAAATAGGCATGTTATATAACTTTCATTTATTATCAATTTTCAAGCATGATGAAAAAAGAGTTTACTGACCATGAATTACATTTCTGGCAGCAACACATGTTCTTACGTTTAAGGTACCAAACCAAAATGCATGCTCAAGCAAATAGCTTCTAAAGCTAGGACCCAGCAAAACATTCTAAGTTCTAAATATTAAAACCAAGAGTTGCATAATAACCCCCCCCCCCCCGAAGGATCAAGGTCTTACCCCAGATACAATTTAGCAACATCCGCCAACATATCTATTTCGATTGACTCTTTCTAGGGGTATACCTTTAGCTAAGATGTGAACATGAATATTCTCCCACCAGTGTCCATGCCATTTCTATATTCCATCTCACTCTTCTAGAGCTTTTAAGGTGCACCTAGTGAACCTTGTTTTTAAAATATAGAGATTCCTCTCTATATGATATCCCAAGCACCCTACATGAAACTATACAGATGTTTTTTCTTTGCTACTGGAACATACAAAACGAGAAAGCGCCAACTCATGGTACTTCGATTGAACAATTTTGCTTATTGACCTTGAGCCCTCAACAATAAATAGTAATCAGGATGCCTTTCACATGAACTAGCCCAAGTATAACTGGCATGTACTTGAGTTGATTACAACTACTCAAAAAAACACAACAACACATACATACTCATGAAGATTACACATAAGCATCTACAACAGCATTTCAAAATTCTACCAAATTTATCACATATTAGCTACAGAAATCAAAACCCAAACCCAGTAAAATAATCAATTACTGACCTGTTGAAAACTTTTAACAGTTTTCCCAATACTTCTCCCAACTTCAGGTAACTTCTTAGGACCAAAAACCAGAGCTACAACACCAGCGATAACAGCTAGTTCTGGAACACCAAGACCAAACAAACATTTAACGTTCATGCCCGCTTGACCATTATTATTATTTCTGCTCAAAACCATACAATTTGTATTCTTCATCATAAACAAAGATCTACTTCCATTATTGAAGAAAACAGAATTCCTTGAACATATTTTTAGTGATGATGATGGTGGTGATGATAGTCTTGTAATTGAGATATTTGGTGAGGATAAAGTTAATGAGATCTCCATTTTTCTTTCTTTCTTTCTCTTTTCAGATTTTTTTTTCAGAACTCCAGAAAAATAAAGATAACACAATCAGATAGAAACGTGCTAACGTGCGCGGATAGCGTAATGCCCATCGTACAGAGATATTGTCCACGTGGAAATTCCCGCCTTAGTTAAATAACATACACGCTTGCTGATAGGATGTAATTCATGAAGTCAGCATCTGGCTTCTTAATATGTTTTATCCGTTGATGTTAAAGAATTTAACAGTCAAGATTGTTTCATAAAGTTGGTAGGATTTTAGTTGGGATTGGATAATCTTGCCCAATATAATAAACCCTGGTGTTTTAAAACCTTGCTCAAATCATCATCTTCTTCTTCTTCTTAATCAGATTTGTTGTGAGAGATTGGGAAAAGTAAGGTAAATGGCAATTGCAGCCCTAAAAACGAGTTGTTTTCTTAGACAATCAAAGGGAACTGAAGAGAATTTATTTGTTCGTTTTCAGATTCAGAAGAAATCAGTTGTTTCAATTAAATCTTCTTCTACTCCAGTAATGGCTTCCCTTAGTGTTTCTTCACCTGCTACTATTGGTTTATCTGAAACATTTGCTAAACTCAAAAAACAAGGCAAAGTAAGCACCCTTTTGATCTCTCATTTATGGGTTTCGTAATTTGTTATAATCACTCTTCAATATAGATCTACAATTTTTTTAATTTTTTGTTTCTAATTTGATTTTCATGTCTAAGTTATTAAGGGGTTTTTCCTTTTTCTTTTCTGGAAGGTTTATTCATATGAATTAATGAGGTTCATGATAGTATTATACTGCTCTAATGAAATGTAAATCCTCTGGCCTCTGGGTTTGACTCATATGAATTAATAAGTTGTTTTATTAAGTCAGTGTAAGAAAAATAATCTACTTTTATATACCTTTCCAGTTGCCACCTAACTGGGTAATTCGAATTTAAAAGAACATAAATTGCGATTGGTTTTGAAGTCAATTGGGCAAATTGGTACTCTACAATGTTTAGGTCTAATGGTAGGATTTGATTTTCTTGGTCATTTGTTGTTTCTTACTAGGTGAATAGGGGAGCTTCTAATAGCTATTTCTTTTCGAAACTTTGATTCAGCATTTCTTGTTGGATTAACGAACGCTGTTTTTACTGAAAAGGTGGCATTTATTCCTTACATCACTGCTGGTGATCCTGATCTATCAACAACTGCTGAAGCACTAAAAGTGCTTGATTCATGTGGCTCGGACATTATCGAGTTGGGAGTTCCATATTCTGACCCTTTGGCCGATGGTCCTGTTATTCAGGTATCATAAGTAATTTCTCATTTCTTTTATGGTTTTTTACATCTTGTTTTTTATTTCAGTGATTTCAGATTCTTGACTCTTATTGTTTCATTTATAGGCTGCTGCTACACGTTCATTAGCAAGGGGAACCAATTTTGATGCCATCCTTTCCATGCTAGAAGAGGTTAGTTTTTAGCTATCAAAGATTTGCACATGCGGTTTACCCTGGCATTCTGTTAAACAATGATTTAGAGAGATAGGTGCTGGATAGAATTCTAATATAAATTTTTTTTGACTGAGTAGGTGGTTCCGCAATTATCTTGTCCAATCGCTTTGTTCACTTATTACAACCCTATACTTAAGCGTGGTGTTGGGAAGTTCATGACTACCATAAAGGATGTTGGTGTTCATGGTAATATACAGCTCAATTTCAAACAAAATGTTGACAGTTTTTGGTTAAGTGAGATAATGTTTCATCTGTTCTGATGTATGTTTGTTAACATTGTTCTGTTCTACGATCAAAACTAAAATAACTTCAGAAGCGAAGGTGTCTCATGGTATCACCTAGTAACCGTTTAAATATTATTCATTCCCGGTTCTTTTCAGGTCTTGTGGTTCCAGATGTTCCTCTGGAGGAAACTGAAATCTTGAGAAAAGAAGCTTTAAGCAACAACATTGAACTGGTAATGTCTCTTATTTGGATATTCTGTTTCCATCTCTACACATTACTTATTTACGTGACTGAAAGAATAATTTTAAGTAAAGTGACTTTTGGCTTATGATATTTGTTTACGTGTTAACGGAACATACTCACATGATTTGTTCGTGATTGGAGGTCCTGCTCACAACACCCACTACTCCGACCGAGAGAATGAAATCAATCGTTGATGCTTCAGAAGGATTTGTTTATCTTGTAAGTGTTTTTCTCGTTGCCTGTAGTTCAATCTTTTAATGATGTTTTTTCTTTTTTGTTGAATGCATTTATAAGCTCAAACAGATAAGGGTATTTCTAATGGATTCCCGTTGTGTGCAAACTTTGAAAACCTTTGTTTTGCCTTCCTGTATGTTAATCATTTATTTTTTTTGGTCTTTTTGATTGAAGGTGGTTAACATAGTTTAAAGCTTTATGTTGTCTTTTGCTTTTTGCTTCATTATTTTACTTCAACTTATGCAATCATAAATGTGTTTCACTAGGTAAGCTCAATTGGTGTTACTGGTGCTCGTTCATCCGTCAGTTTGCGAGTTGAATCACTGCTCCAGGATATCAAGAAGGTTTGTTTCTCAAAAAATGCTTATAGTTGCTTCATTAAGTCTATCAATAGTTGGGCTCTCTACCATAGTAGCAACTCTGACCTACTTAGTACCAGATATTTATATTATTAGAAGATTGGAAGCAGTATTTTGGACGATAACACGTACAGTTTTTATAGATGATATTGCTCGTTTGGTCCAACCATACGATAATCCTTGAACTCTAACGACTATGGTAACTTTCGATGATTTGACTATTTTCTTGGTCGATTTAATAAATTTAGTCTGTTCGTAAACAGGCATCCGGTAAACCTGTGGCTGTTGGCTTCGGAATATCGAAACCGGAGCACGTGAAACTGGTTAGTGATCGGTTCTTCAAATCCAATGCTAGTTTAAATTTCCAGCTTTAACCAGTTATCTAGAAAAATCAAGCTGACAGTCCACTTCTCCTAATATACGAATATTAGGTAGCTGGATGGGGAGCAGATGGTGTGATTGTTGGCAGTGCTATGGTAAAGATATTAGGAGAAGCTAAGTCACCAGAGGAAGGTTTGAAGGAACTAGAAGCCTTCACCAAATCCCTTAAGGCGGCACTGCCTTAACAATTTTTTATTGATTTGCAAACGTCTGTAGTTCTTGTTAAAATCCACAAGAAGCTGATGGAACAAATAGCTTTGAAGTTGAAGAGAAGATGTGTAATCCGACAGTTTAAATATTAATAAAATTCTTTCGTGATTTTGACAATTGCTATTCATCGTGGCCTTACAGGCAAACTTCCTAAATTTGATAGGCCCCGTGGATATACAAAACTGGTTTTCCACTGCAGGAGAATATAAGCAAACAAGTCATAGGAGGATTCTAATCTTCACTCCATTATATTGTCTTAAAGATTGTTTGATTATCTTTTATGCTTTCCCCTTTTTCATTTATTCTTGTATGTTCTAGTTTGGCGCATCCTTCGATCTTCTATCTTCTCTTTTTTGTTATTTTGTTTTATTTTATTTTATCTTTTTAAATTTTGGTTCCATGTATTCATGTATTACTATTTCTGCTTTGTTTCATCATATCCTAATGAGCACCTAATTCCTTCTTGCAGGGCCTCGTCCTGTTTTATACCATGGGGGCATTCATTATTGGACCTGGAATATTCTCTTCCTCATTGCACCTCTATTTTCTATTTCTTCGGCAGTATGCATCTCGTCTCCTTCAGCAGTTTTGCAGCCCATCATTCCAATGATGGATTTACATAGTATGTCCCAGTATTTTGCTAGAAATCATTTTTATGATTTCACAGTTTTATCAGTCTTGTTCTCAAGCTGCTATCCTTGCTCTTCAAACCCGAGTCAACACTCTCAAAATTTTGGAGCCAGGAAATTTTCAAAATTTGAAATCCCTTGATTGGCGGCGCTACAGTTGCTGTGCGAACTTTCAGCAAGAATCTTCTAGAATATTTACTGCTTCCTTTAGTCATCGAAAAGAAGTCACTACTGATTTCTCGTTTAAAGGGTCAACATTATACTCTTTCAGTGCCAATTATTCGCCAGCTGTTTTGGTTGTTATTCTCCTCCCGAGAATAAAAGATTTTCCTTATTTTCTCATAACAAACTTTGGTAATTCTGCAACTACTTCTTTCACTTTTAACCAAACAAGGTGGAAGTCAAATTCTCAGTTTATTATATCAACCCTTTCTCACCTCACCTTAAGGAAAAAAATGTCTTCCTCTTCGAAAAACCCTGTTACTTCCATTACCAATCAACTTCAGAATGCAAACATACGTAACATCTCAGCTATGAAACTTAGGCAGTCTGTTGGTTCAGTGAAGGCTCTGTCAGCAGCCAAGGAGGAGAGAGGCCATACTCTCATTGGATAGGTTTTCAATGAAGATTCATTAGAAACAGATCTAGTAAGGAAGGAGCTAAAGCCGTTGTGGAAGCCTTACAAGTTTAGAGAAATCCGTGCCCTTGACAGAAACATATTTCTCTTCAAGTTTCACACCCAGGATAAAATGGAAGCGGTGCTCAAAAGGAATCCCTGGAATGTTTGTAAGTCGCATCTCAATCTCCTTCCCTATGACGATGCCGTGCCTCTAAATGACTGGAAATTCACTCACTGTGAATGGACTATACAGTTCAAGAATTTATTACTTGAACATCATTCTATTCAGGTAATTGACGAAGCTTTGATCGAACTCGGTCCAAAGATTTGGACAGACCCTGTTAACTGTCATCCTACTTATGGAAGAATGATATCTGCGAGGGTTAAAATAGACCTAACTAAGCCTCTTTTTAGAGGTGGTTGTTGGAATACTAGAGCTGGAGGAGTTATTTGGGTGAGATACCACTGGGAGCGTCAACCCCATAATCTTTGTCCTCATTTCCTGACAATTGATCATAATAAGGAAGAGTGTGCAAACGTGGCACATGATCTGCAGATTCGCCGTTATACTAATGAGGAATACATCAACTACATTCATGGTTTGACGATTACGTATGGTGTTGAAATATGTGAAGACCTGGATCTTTTAATTCAAAAAATTTGTGAAGCTAGCACACAACAAATGGCTGCACAAGAAGAAGACCAAGAGGAACCGAGAAGGGCTAAGAGATCTAGAAGTATTGAAGATGAGAATGTTGACCTTGGTTTGGACTCGGAGAGCAATGATTCAGCTTTTCCTAGTGAGCAAAATTCTGTTAAAAATTCATCATGTATCGAGTTTGATGGAATGGAGCACGACTTAATAGAGGAGGGAGAGAATACTTCTAAGGAGTACCCCCAGGTAATGGATGAGGCTGCTGCTGCTCAAAACGATTTGGTATTGTTTTCTTCTCTTTCTTGTTTATTTTTTCATTGTCTTCCTCTGCAAGTTTTTAGTACCGACTTCCCTTTCAATTACTTTTCTGTTACCTACAGTTTTTCAACTTTTTTCAGTATGAAGATAATAAGTTGGAACTGTCAGGGATTTTTAGGCAAGGATACTAGAGATCATCTTTCTTATCTTAATAATTTACACCATCCTGATATTATATTCATCTGTGAGACTAAAATCAATGATATTAGAATTATCAGATTATCAAATTTCGTAGGAATGCCTAATACAACTTTTGTTCCTTCGGTTGGCTTAGCTGGAGGTATTCTTCTCCTCTGGAAGGATGGGTTCTCCCTAGACATAACTCACCAAGATGATAAGATCTTTCATATGTGTATCGCTAATGACCCTAGCAGAGGGGAATGGTACTTAACCTGTATGTATGGTACTCCATACAATTCTGAAAAAGAAGATCAATGGTCATTCATTAAGAATCTTAGTTTGTCCATTACTAAACCGTGGGTACTCATTGGTGATTTAAACATCACTTTTACTGCTGATTATAGGAATGCTGGTTACAATAACCTATCTTCTGATGATGTCCTAGAGCTCATTAGGGATGTCGACCTTACATATTTAGGGGTTAGTGGCAAGCCTTATACCTGGACAAGCAACAAACATGGCACAGGCCGGTACAAATCTAGATTAGACATAGCAATGGGTAATATTGAGTGGTTTCTAGCCTACCCTGAATCCGTCCTTAGGCACCTCCAGCACTATGGCTCAGACCACACCCCTATAATGTTAGACATTTCTAATCAAAATAGGGTTCCTGGTAGAAATTGGAAGTTCTTTGAGCATTGGCTCAAACATGATTCTTTTTCTGAGAATTTTAAAGAGGCTTGGTCTACTAACTTCTCTGGCTCTAATGCTTTTGTCCTTACTAATAAATTGTCTAATACTCGACATATACTGTCTCTTTGGAGTAAAAGTAATTTTGGTGACTTCAACAAGAAGCTGCAACAACTTCAAGCTAATTTAAATGAGTTGCAAGCTACCGATGTTAATGGTTCAAATACAGAAGCAATCATTAATCTGGAGAGAAAAATCAGACAATTAAATGAAGTTCAAGCAAGCTCTAACAGGTAGAAGTCTCGTGACCATTTTTATAATGATATGGACATGAATTCAAGGTACTTTCACATCATAGTAAACCGTAGAAGATGTCGAAATAGAATTGATTCTTTCTTGGCTCCAGATGGGACTTGGTGTAATGATAGAGATTCACTTTCTAATCTTCTCCAACGACACTTCCAAGACATCATGACTTCTTCCAATCCCCCGAGCAGCCAGAGTTTCCTTAAACACATACCTCAGTGCATCTCTTTACAAGACAATGAAAAACTGGAAGCTATCCCCTTAGATGAAGAAATCTATAAAGCACTCATGACAATGGAGCCATGGACTTCCCCTGGACCGGACGGTTTCCCGCTAGGTTTCTACCAAACTCAATGGCAGGTGGTGAAAGAGGATGTTTGCAGGATGATTAAGTCATTTTTTCACTCGGGTTTTCTTCTTCAGCAACTAAACAATACTAGAGTTTCTTTAATTCCCAAGGTTCAGATTGCCAACAAATCGCCAGACTTTCGGCCTATAGCATTATGCAACACAATATACAAGATCATCTCAAAGATTATTGCTTTGAGAATGAAGAAACACATAACAAGAATCATCTCTCCAATGCAGTCGTCTTATGTACCTGACAGACTAATTTCTGAGAATATTTGTCTAGTGTAGGAAATTGTGCAAGCTGTTAAGAAAAAAGAAGGAGTTAGTGGCCATCTTGCTCTCAAAATGGATATGTCCAAGGCGTTTGACAGACTCGAATGGATTTTTCTTCTAGACATTCTCAAGAAATTTGGCTTCTCGTAAAAATTTCCGCAATTAATTGGTCAATGTATCTCTACAACTCAAATCGAAGTTATGTTAAATGGTTCTCCCACACACGCTTTTAAACCAACTCGAGGGATTAGACAGGGTGATCCGTTATCACCCTATCTTTTCATTCTAGCTATGGAGTCGTTCTCAAGGTATCCAGCTTATTGTGAATCCACTGGAAAACTCACAGGTATGAAAATTTCACGCTCAACTCCGAAGATCAACTATCTCTTTTTTGCGGATGATTGTCTTCTTTTCTGCAAAGCTAATGTTGTTCAAGTTCAGAATTTGTTGAGTGCAATTCAGCAGTTTTCTTTATATTCTGGGCAGTTGATAAATTTTAACAAATCAGCTGTGTACTTCAGCTCCAATCTGTCGCCTGAAGCTTGCCAAACTATCAGTGGAGAACTGCAGGTTAGGTATCTAAATATATCAGATGAGAAGTATCTTGGCCTTCCCTTCTTTGTGGGTATGACAAAACGAATCCCATTTTCAGTTCTCTGCGAAAAAATGGATTATAGATTCTTAAACTGGAATGGAAGTAATATGTCGGAAGCAGCGAGATCTGTTATGGTCAAAAATGTCTCCAATGCAATCCCAATCCACCACATGACCAGTTTCAGACTTCCTGATGTTACCATTAAGAGGATGAGCTCAAAACAGCAGCAATTCTGGAGAAACAAGAAAAGTTGCAGGGGTAATCATATCATCACCTGGAGACGAGTGCAAAAACCTAAAGAGGAAGGGGGTCTGGGCTTTCGTGATATGCAGATCTTTAATAGGGATTTACTTGCAAAGTCTTCCTGGAGACTCAGTTCTGACACGGAATCCATGATGGCTAAATCTCTTCAGGCAAAATATTTTCAAGACGGAGACCTATTCAACTTGAAAAAGAAAACCAATACAACTTGGTCTTGGAGAAGCCTGAGTTCTGAGTTACAGTTTGTACAAGCTAACAGTATTTGGTGTCTTGGAGATGGAAAGAAGATATTAATCTGGAAGCACAGATGGATACATGATCTACCGCATCCCCCAGTTCCGAAACAAGGATCAGTGTCTCACCAGAACTATAAATTTGTGTCTCAACTATTCTCTCATAATGACAGTTCATGGAATATGGAGACTCTGCAAGCTTTATTTGAACCTAACACTGTCAATCTTATTACGAGAATTCAGATCCACAATAGATGTGAAGACAGACTGATCTGGCTCTTGGAAAAGAATGGATGTTTTTCAATGAAATCCACCTATAGAAAGATGTATGAAGAACAATGCGATTCAGCTCCGTTGGGTGCAAGGATGAATAAGATATATAAGACCTTGTGGAAACTTCCATTACTCCCCAGGATAAGGCAGTTTTTATGGAAATCTGTCTCAACTCTCCTCCCTACAAGAGATATCATGCAAACCAAGATTCCTGGTATTTCTTCAGTCTGCCCATTCTGTAAACTGGTTCAGGAAACTCCATCTCATGTTCTGATGGAGTGTAATCTGGCTCGAGCTGTGTGGTTCTCCATTACGGGTTGGACTACAGATGACACTATATCTTTTACAGCCTGGTCGCAAAGCTGGTTTGATGACTTCCATGCCAAGAGAATAACAAAAAACAAAATCTGCAGTAGAGCAATCATAGCATGGTGTTTATGGTCAGATCTTCGTGATAAAGCTTTTCAGAATTCTAACCCTAATCCAGAAAGAACTATTCTAAAAGCTCGTAGTTTCATTCGAGATCACTTAGAACAATATTCTATACAACATGCCTCTTCTTCTAGGGTTTGTCGTTCCAATATATTATGGATACCACCACCTGTTGATGTTTTTACCATTAGTATTGATGGTTCTTATTTGCATTTTAACAATACAAGAGGAATTGGATTAATCTGTCGAAACTTTGCAGGTGAACAACAAGCAACGAAATGTATCTACTTAACTGAAGTGAAGAATGCAGCACAAGCGAAATGTTTGGGTTTGTGGGAAGCTGTAAACTTGGCAGAAAGATTAAAGCTGGAGAAAGCGCATTTCCAACTTGATGCAAAGATTGTAGTGGAAGCAGTCAACAACAAAGCTTCTATTGATTGGCAATTGCTTAATTTAGTACAAGATATTCAAGTTTTTTTTAGTAGATTCACTTTTGGAAATGTTCTTACATTCCAAAAGAAGGTAATAAGGTTGCAGATATCCTCTCTAAACTAGCTAGAGAATCTGCACTATCAGTTGCATGGTTTTGTTATTCCCCTGTAGAAATTAGATCTCAGCTTATGCGAGACAAAACACATGTACGTATCTAATTCCCCTTTAATATATTACTTCTTGCTTCAAAAAAAAAAACAATTCATAGGATAGCCGACTGCTACATTTTTATCCAAGGTGCTATTCACAACTCTAAAACAACTTTCTACTCACGACTCAACAACATCTAAGCACTACATCTTACTCACAGCTCAGCAACATCTAAACCCTACATTTCCCAAATGGTGAATCCTTTTCTCAGTGCAGGATATCAGCTGAACAACCTTGAACCAGTTCCCTTGCGACACTTAGCACTCAGTGCTGAACAACACAGTGAATGGAGAGATGAATATCATTTCCGATTAACGAATGCTATCAATACTTCATATTCCTATCACTCTCAACTCATGCCTTTGATATTTTTTTTCTACTACCAGTTTCTTTTTACTAAATTTTGTAATTCTTCTTCTACTTTGCCAAGAATCACTAAGTGGCTCAACCCATAGGAAACTAACAATCAAAACCCGCCTTCATTCGCTCGAGATTTTAGCTAGGATGACAATGATGATGACGAGTATGCTCAACCTAAAGTTCTGTTATGTGTAGAAATAAACAATGGTCACGTATCTCAAATTCAAGAGCGAAATCACTATAATTTTTTTTAAGAGATCTTAATAGAATCTAAACGGGTTTACCTCTTTGTACTTATGGTTGTCCAATAGAAAATTCAAAGATTTCATTCGCATATTTTATATTTTGAAGATCATAGGAAACTCAAGAACCAATCATTGTTGGTATTAGTTGAACGTTGGTGGCCTACACTTGTTAATATTCTGATTTGATTTTATTTTCATATGCAAAAAGTGCAGTCTGTCCACGAATTGCTAGTATAACAAGTTGTGAGCCAGGAGCCACGAGCGAAGACTTAAGGGAAAGATGTATACGAACTGCTAGTACAATAAGTTAATGCAGTAATGGTATAGAAAGCTTCAGATATATGAAGCTTCAAACTTACATTGCCATGCTTCCTTTTGACACTAATCTTAGTCACCATCAATATTCCTTTTAGTATTTTTCAGTTTCAAAAGAAAAACTTTGGCAACCCAAAAAGTTGAACCCTAAACTTCATCGAGTGTAAAAAAATAACTCTGCTCCGTCATTTTGACATAAGCCTGTTTTCTCAAATTTTCTTTATGTATCTTCAATGCCCTCTATTAATAGGGTCTACAATCACATTACTAGTAGTGTCAAGCAATTCATTTACTGGTTTCTTTCCAACATCATACTTCTAATTCAGTTATACAAAAATTTGAGTATAAGCATAACAAAAAACCCTTCATTGGTTACTAGATTCTGTTTACAAGCAAAAGATAGAACACATAGAAGTAATTAAATCCATTACGACCAATATCAATACCTACAAGCATGCTAATCTCCTATTTGATCCCCCTGTAAATCCTTTAAGCCACTACATCATTCAGAACCACAGTCACATTGTTCATCCCCATAATTACATCACTTCCAAGCAAAATACCAACAAGAACATCTTTCAACATGCTGAAAAAAAACAAACAAACAATCAAGAACTTCCTAAAACTAACATAACAAACTTACCAGCCGTCCGCGTATCTCACAAGAGAAAAAAAATAACCAAATACCACAACCAGCGAGCAGATTTTCAGAAAGATCTACTCAGGAAAAACTAGTTAATAATCTTCAAACTCTTTTCAAGCAGAAGACTTTCGGTCTTTCTGAATCCTCGATGGCCACTCGGAATCATCATCCTCATGCTGGTTACAAAACCTTCCTCTTCAACTGCCTCACTATCTTCATCACCACTTGAGTTGCAGTACCATAACCATCAGATGCGTCTTCACAATCTTCACATTATTCATCCATCTCTTCATGGTCCTCCTCAGCATGCCCAGCACTATCCTCAACTTGATCATCATATGACTCTCCAACTAGTCGCTCCCTCATGGTTCTTGCCAAAAAGGGTGGATTGTCCTTTTAGCCAAATACCTTTCATACCATGCATCTTCTTCTCTCCTTGCTCTCTTTCTCTTCTTCTCGTCATTATCACTTTCAATTTCCTCTTCTTCCATCTCTTCCTCTTCCTCATATTCACTTTCTGTTGCACTTCCACTCTTCACCCAGACTTTTGAATATTCCTTCTCATATCTCTTTTGTTGCTTTCTCTCATCCCTTGCTATCCTCCTTTCCTTCCATTGAGCATACTCAGGAGCATTTTCTTGTCTTATCCTCTCATACTCAGCCTTTTAGTTTCTCTTATTTATCTCTCATTCTAGAAAATTCTTTAGATAAGCCAGATCATTGGTTTCCAGAGAAAAGGCTACTCTTTTTGCAAAGCTATAGGTTTCTGAAGTTTGTAATGCTCTATTGTTCACCCCACCCTGGTTTTCCATGCCTAATTCTTTCTGACTGTTTTATTAATTTTTCTATTTTTATTTAATTCTGTATTTCTGAATTTATCTCTCTAATCCCCTTTTATAAACCTCTAAAAACTACCATTAGTAGCCATTCATGGCGTTGGTTGGAACTTCTCGTCTCTTGGAAAGTCACGCATACTCAAAGCCATCCGCAACCCTTTCATAAGCATCATTATTTCCCTAAACCAAAAATTCAAAGTCTAAGTCTAGACGCTTCATTATCCTTAATTCATTTCAGAACTGCCATTATGAGATGCACTGGTAAGTCACCTAATCTTATTGGGTTCATTTGGGCACTAATTGTAATCCTTGATTCTTTGCAGATTCAAATAATGTAGCACCTGTTGGGAGGAAACACTGCTAGTTGTAGCACATCAACCAGGTTGCATGATACCACTAATGTCATTTGTCCGTCTCACAAAAGCCATAATTTCTCCAAGCCATCTCTCACCAAACCCTTAACCGTTCGTTGCACCCATATATCTTTTCCCACCCAAATACACCTTTTTAATATTATTTCAAATTGCCATCTATACCTCCCTTTAAAACATAGATTTCAACCCATTTCTAAACCAGCAAAACAACATTAATCTCATTTGGATATATCCATGAACAATATTCATTATTACTCAACAATCATAGTCTTTTGGGTGATGACGTAACTGTTAGGTGACATGATAAGTTGGTGTAGTAATAGTATCAACAAATCTGTCATATTTTAACTAGGTTATATTGTTCACGTGCAAAAGTTGGTCGTCTCTCATAAAGACCAGGAGAGGAGAACTACAAAAGATGTTAGATCTAAGATCGACAGGAATTTGGACCACATACATGATAGATAGGTTTCCATACTTTCACAAAATTTTATCCCTCTTTGTTGTACTAATCAGTTTCAACGTTCAAATATTTCCAAGTTTAAGGTTCTATCCTTCAGAGTATCTCAACCTTATATTTCTCTCAAAGTTATAGTGCATAGTCGCATTCATATCACATGCTCTTTTTTCATTTGGTAGAGTTGTATTCAGATACAATTGTATAAACACTCCACAACCACTCGTTTCAAAACCCATTCCACACCCATTTTCTCATTCCACATTTATCTGTTTATTTATATGGAGTCATTTGTAACCCATCAAGAGATTAATCCTACAGTTTCCGATATACAAGATTTAACATCTCAAATGGCAGAAAAACTTACTTTACCCACAAACCTCCCCTAAACCCTTACTGAACCAGTTTTCATTGATAAAATAGTGGTTTTAGCTGAACATGATAATAACTGGAAGTGGTTTATGGTTGGATACATTTTCAATGAGACTTTGATTTCACCTTCTTTGATCAGACACCATATCTTTTCTCAATAGCCTCTAGCTCAAGTTCCCACTGTCACAACTTTTAGTGGTTTGAGAAGCAAAATTTTGATATGTTTTCGTGCGGAAGCTGATTTCAACAAGGTTGATGAACAACTCCCTTGGTTTGCTTGTGGGTACCTTATAGTACTCGGAGTTGTTCCTCCTTGGTTTGATCTGTGAATAGATGTTGCTAACCCACAATTAAAAACTTAAATGGATCAATATCAATTACATGATTGTTTGAATATCGAAACTGTAGAAGACTAACTAGGGACAATAAGCAATGTATGATCTAGATGTGCATGCAGGGATGACTATGAAAGCCTGGCAAGAACAAATATGGGTTCATATATATTTCTCCCATATTAAACTTGTGATGAATTGAGTTTAATCGTTACAATTTAATAGACGTGCATGCATTTTACTTTTTAGGGAGGTTATGCAACGAACATAAAATGTCAAAGGCTTAGATAATGAAAAGACGAGGGTACCCAAATATACCTCAATCTAAACTTTTCCACCTATAAGTCCTTTCTCCGAAAGTGATTGTCTACGGACTGAGTCGAGACAATACAACTAATCGGTTCACACTTCGTGTGATCATCTATGGATACGAGATCGAGACAATACGACAACAAGATAACTTGTGTGATTGAATATGGATACAAGATCAAGACAATACAACAACGAAGTATGATTACTTGATAATAGGTTCGGACTTAACCAAACACAATAGGATTGCTATCAAGTAATTAGGAATTAACGTTTGTGTATGTTACTTCTAATTATAATAAAAACAATTACAATTGCGGAAATAGAAAAGTAAAAGACACAACAAGATTTTGTTAACGAGGAAACCGAAAATGTATAACGACCTTGTCCATAATTGAATACTCTCAGGATTAAGCCGTTATACAAAATCTAAACCAACTTCGTATAGTTGAGACCAAGCAACTAAACCTATAGTTCACCTAGTTCCATCTGTATCCTTGCGCCTCCAACTTGCAACAAGTCACGCACTTGGAACAATTCTTTTGGTTCATATTCCAAATAGTAAAGAAACAACAAATCTGTTCGGTAACAACTCTTTTCAAACAAGTGATATGAGTTTGACAAAAGGCTCTTCCTTTTATCCCAATAAACTCCTTTGTCAGGTTCTTAGATCTATCTAAAAATACAAATACCAAAGTAGTTGGGTCTAGATTTTGCGATCAATACTCTTAGTCACAAAGACAATATATCTATGACGATCTACTCAACTAATCAATCAAGGTTATCACAAAGATATACCGATTATAGTTGGATCCCCAACCGATCAAGTTTTGTGCACAACAAAGATTATGAACTCAAACAAACAATCTTCTTTGTCTTTAAATCTTCTTAGATCTTCAATAAACACCAGCACACAATCAACTTGAATCTCTTGTGATCAATCACACACAGAACGGAATCTGTTAACAATGGGTTATCACAAGACGTATTTAGATCTACAAACAGTCTAAAGATCCACGTCGATACTTCGATCTAGTTTGAGTGAATCTTATATCAGAAGAGAAGATTCTCAAGCATAAAAAAACTAGGTGCAATCAAAGTTCGATAACCGTTAGTCAATTAAATCAATCGAAAACTAATAATAAACTGCAATTATCTAGTTTCCCACCAGCGGTACTCGTAGAGCTTCCCAATCCCAAAGAAGTTTTTAAAACGAGCGGTCGTAAGAGATTTCGCCTAATTAGGGTACTTTCCTCTCCGAATAGACGACTCCACCAGTAACAACACAACTAGGTAGTTTTGCTGGCTCTGAGGATTAGTTTGCTTGAAATGCAAACTTCAATATTTATAGACCAAGGAAGTTTGGACACCAAGGAATTTCCAAAACCGAAAATATTCTCAAGATATGCAATATATTTCCAAATTAGGTTTTCATAATTCCTGGAAATTCTTTGTCCAAATATTGACCGAAATCTCAGTAGAATTCTCCAATTAGTAAATGCACATTGCCAATTTTTATTTTCTAAAGATATGCATTTTAATTGCTGGAAATTAAAAGCATATAAAACTAAAAACCTTAATTAAAAGATTCTCAAATTATTTCGATCAGGGATTCTCTTTTAGTTATTAAGGAATATCTTTGAACAATAAAAGATAAGAATTGCTGCACGTGTTCAAAGTATGTCGACATCTTTACTTGGTAAATACTTTTTCATATTTACCATCTTGGAACCGATTTGCCACACTTCCAAACAAGTTTAGAATTGGTCCATCCGATTTCCAAGAACTATGTGATTGATTATCCTATCAAATCACCATTAATGGGTTTCACGGTTCTACCAAAACACAAAGCTTCGGTTCTACCTCCATGAGGGTACTAGGATCGGTCACACTAGCTTTCCAAAAATTGGTTGACTAGGTACTAGGATCGGTTACCACATAATTATGGTATTTACTCATAATTGGTTGCACAAGTCATAGAATCGGTCACCAATTACTAAGAATTGGTTGCACCTCTTACAAGGATCGATTCCACAAACTTGTGATCGGTTGCACCTCTTACTAGGATCGGTTCCCCAATGTCTAGAGTTGGTCATACCAATTACAATATATCAATCATACCATCTCAGGTGATTACTTAAGATCGATTTCACTAATAAAAGTCATTCCAATACAAAAGTCAGGCCTTGTGAATATTTTTACCAAGATACGTAAACAAGTTATGAGGGGTTATACTAAACACACATATTGGTAATCCAAAGATTTGCAATGAATAACAATACCAATAATCCTAGCAATTTCCCTTTCGATTCACAAAACAAGTTTATGAGTTGTACTTCATTTAAACAAATGTAAAACATTGTTTCATAGGACAAAATCTTCACCCATACCCATACACATAATCACAATAGAATTCATACGATTATGCCGATGTCTTATATACGAAGTTCAAAAGATAGACGTTATACTTCGTATTCTAATTCTTTAATACTATGTATAACTAGAGTGTAATCATTCACAGCTTCGCAGTTATGTTTTCAATATGCACGACTTGAAAGATACGTTAGGAATGAAATAGTTCAAGTCTGAAATTTACTAACCTCAAGAGGAAGGATGATGTCGTCGTTGTATATCTTTACTTCTTCACATTCTTCAACTCTTCACGTGATACTTGTAAGTCTCGTATCCTAGTAACTATCTAGCTAACCTATACGAAGTTGACTCTAGTAAATAATCAAGCGACTCTCTAAATGAGTTTTAATTCACTAAAATATGACAACCAAACTTGACATACCAACGCTTGGAGGGTTCAACCGAGCAATGATCTAACAATCTCCCCCTTGTCAATTTTAGTGACAAAACTCTTACATCATATGGATAAATAAATTACAAGAATTCATTACATATACGCTTGACTCCAAATTTCAACAACACAATAACCTATATACATTCAATCCATAAATGTCGTTGTTAACATTATAATAATGTTTGAGGGTAAAAACTGGTTCTGCTGTTTTTGGTAAATTCGGGTGTGTTTATGAGAAACGAATTCAAACCCTAAACAATGCACTGCACGGGAGTACTTTTAGATTCGAGAGATCAATCTGTAAGACTCTGGCCTAAACCGAGAAATGGCCATTCCAGATTCAATTCGGTCACAAAGTGAAGGAGAAGGGGTTGATCTTTGGGAGGAAAGCAAAGAAGGTGTTTGAGATCAGAATGTTGAATTATGAAGGTGCGGCTGTTTATGACTTGTATCAGAATATGGAACTGGCTTGCAGAATGTAAGCTATCAGTTCTTGGTGTTTTCTGGATACTGTGTTGATAATACTTGTGTTGTTATTGTCGAAATAGGTTGAAAACCTATTTATAGAAGTCATTTAAGCGCACCCCTGATTTCGTAGGAAGTGGAGGAGATTAAGTAGTGGAGTAGTGGGGTTGTGTAAGAGGTGGTGATCATCATGTTGTCACACCTTCACCCACTACTCTCATCGTTGTTAGCTGTCCATTCTTTCCTGACATTTTCTCGTAGTGGGCGCGTTGCACGCCGCACGCTGTAAACCGCCAGACCAATACCCCAATGAGCAGCCCCCAGTTTGTGACACGTTTGATGTCTCGAGTAAATGGGTCAAGTCGTGGGACTTTCCGCAAATAATAGCATGCGGCGCTATTAGGTTAAATAATTAAGTTATTTGGGAAGCCGATATTCATAAAACATTGTATGTATTCGATGAATGTAAAGCATCGCTTTTAAGTTAGCAGCTCAAAGTAATCGATGTTCATGGAGCATCGTTGTTTTAGAGCTTGTCTAAATTAGTCGCGATTCGATCGTCTAAAAAATAAGAGCGTGACCGGACATCTTTGGGCGATCGCTTGGTAGCTCTAGGGGTGAGCTACTACTTGGTCGATCGCTCCCTGTAGGCGAGTGGCGGATGGTAGCCATTCTAAAATGCTATCGGTCGATCTTGGTTAGATCTAAACCGTTTAAATCGGCTAGCCAAGTTGAATGGTAGAGACGGTTTGCGGCTGTTAATGACTGTTGTTAATGCAGCTTGCAGGACCATCTTTGGGCGATCGTTTGGGATCGCACGGGCAAGCTGTAGCTCGACCGATAGCTCCTTACAGGAGAGGGGTGGCTGGTGATCCTAGCATCACCCTATCGATCATCAAGTATCTAATCTAAGCCGTCCGACCATGATACGAAGTCGGACAAGCGAGATAATTTTGCGGCAGATGCTTTCCGTCATTGTTTTAGGGTTTGTAAACCGTGTGGCCAACCCTAGTTTGGTTAATCGAACCAAAACGTCGGGCACTGCTTTGAACAGGCCGATCGGCCATGTGTGAAGACGAGCCGCTAGTGAGTATGCTGATATCTCCTAGGTCGTCTAAATTTAGATCTAAGCCACTCGATTCGGCTGGAGAAGATGGGTGGTCATGATCGATTTGCGACAGTAGCATACTGCCGCGAGTACAAATTAGGGTTTTAAAATGGCCATGTCTATCCTAGTTCGATCGAAAGACTTGACGCATTATAGACTTGCTGCGGGTAGGTCGATCGATCAAGGGAGGAGTTGGGCCGCCAATGAACACATTGGTACTTGTTCGATCGTTCGAGACGCGATCTAGTTTGTCCAACTAGGTTGGCTAAGTTGGAAGGATGCAATGTATTTTGAGACCGTTTTTGCCGGTCTCAACTCGTTTGAACTTGTTTTGCCAACAATGCGATCACCCACATTGGGGTTAATCGTTCGAAGCGTTGCGAGTGTACTAGGTGGAATCCGTTCGGCCAGGGAATTAGTTGGCCCACCAGTGGTCACCATGATGATCACCTAGTTCTGCTAGGAGTAGGCCAGGCTTGTTGGATTGCGTGGCCAAATTGTGTGGCCGCTATTATTTTTGAGACTGGCATGGACAGTCTAGATTTTCCATAAGGAATTTAAACGTGTTTAATCGAGCTATCTCTTAATTAAAAGTGCGTCGATACGAAAATCTCTTTGTCAGAGAACGATGTAGCCTGTGTGAGTACTTTCATGCTGATCTCAATACTGACACTTCGGTAGATTCGCGCTACTCTGCTGAGAGTGAACATTTAATCATCATGTCATGTCAATATTGAGAGTTCGGCTGGGAACATAGCATAGGAAAATACTAGGCAAGTCATGCATTAGTGAATAATGCTGGTGGAAGATAAAATTCACAGAATATTTTGGGATTGCTGTTACACGCACCATTCTGAGTAAATTTCATATATACATATATATTGAATTGATACATATGTGAGCAAAGAGGCTTAAGCACTCATTGATTTTAAATGGATTATGTTCCTTTGCAGGATGACAACGCATTAAATACAGGATTTACGATTTTAACCGTTGAACTAAAAACCACCATCAACAAATAACAAAGCTAATACTTCCCCTAAAGGTAAGATAGGTAGATTTTTAATCCACACGTCTTTGTTATTCCCTTTGTAGTCCATATAACTACAGGTATCAGTATGATATGTTACTCCCCCTTAGTCTATGCTTTACTCTTTCGTTAGATATAACGTTTAAGCACCATTGTCCTTTCCTTAGTGATACCAAATCACTTGTTTACTCCATATATTTCTTCCCCTTTTTGTCACAAAATGACAAAGGTACAAGCAAATAAAGGACAAACCGAAAGGATCTTACGAATCTCAAAAGACTTGCAACCTATAAGAGTTAAGCACGAGGGTTCCACACACCATCTTAGATAACCAATATCAAGACCGAAACTACAAAGTAATTTTGTTTTGATATGTTACCAAGGAAACAATTGTCCTAAGCAATTTTCCGTAATAGTTTAGCAAATCAAAAAATTGACTAAGCACCTTAGTTCTTTTGCTAAACCGATTGCACAAATACAATCGCTTGTTCGATAAGACCAAAATAAAGATCAGAATTAAATTTATTTTTCTCATCAGGTTCTAATTATTCAAATAAACATGAATACCCTATTCATGACGACGTCATAATCCTCGACTCTGATGTGGAAGAGCCCCATCATGAGGAATATCCTTAAAAGGCTGTTGAAGCAATTTCTGAAAAGGATGTTAAAGCAGCTCGAGAGGATGTTGAAGCGACTTCCGGAGAGGCTGTTGAAGAAGCCCTTGGAGAGGACTCTAGTGAAGGCGCAACTGGTCCTGGCATTGATGACACTTCTTTGATGTTTGGTAGTCTTTGTTTCATGCGGCTGGAGCCAGGGCTTGATCAAATAATAATCACTCATTCATGTTGCTTTTATGATTTTATGATTCCATTTGGATGAATGAATGAAATCTCCCAACTAAGAAATCCAAATTCTTAGAGAGATCTCGCAATATCTTGAAACTTTAGACGTAGAGCTCTTCGGTAAGGTTAGAGTAGAGCCTGTGTACATGATTTTGCAATCTGAGCTCTCCCATTCTTTTGTTTGATATTTCCCTTGCAGACTACACGCTTCTTGAAGATTTGTGGCGTGCTGGATAGGTATGTAGAAGGATGGACGCCGTGCCGCGAATCTTCAAGGACTTCGTTCCAAGCGACATCTTTTGAACCGTCTTCTGAATCTTGGATGGTTGTATGGAATGGTATGCGATGAGAAGTCCCCAGTAACACTTCAGATTCGATGGCGTGGCTGGATATATGAAAATATCTCCGATTTGTACTTTTGGAGTCTTTGATGCACATGTACGTCTTCATGTTGAGAAATTTCTGCGGCTCGTAACGTTTCAATAGTGATGATGTTGATATTATGAATAAACCGGTTGAGGGACGTGAAGGAATACTGTACTGGCAGTCCCCAGGTGTAATTATCCCGAGCTTATTTTCTCTTGAACGACGTACTTCCACTGTATTTGCCGGTAAGGTGATAGACGATGAAGGCGACAATCTTTTGGATTCGTCATTTTTTGATCAATGGGAGGGAGTCGCTCTTGATAGATCTGTATTGTATCCAAACTTTGGCAGCCCATGTACCCCTCCCATAGGAAATTGGAAATCTAGAAACACCGAATCTGACTTTTTCAGCGATGTGGTTGTTGATGCGCAATTTCGTGCAGGCCTTGGGTAGGCGTCACTGAGCTCCATGGAAGGTATGATTCGGCCGGTCTGGCTTGCTGAGGCGCGACTTTCCTCTTCGATTCTTCATTGATAACAATGCTTGTGGATGGTTGAACCAAATACTGCTTGTCGGTCAGGCGCCTCCCAAACAGGGAGGTGATGATACTCTTACGCTGCATCTTTGAAAAATTGTAACCTTGTCACGGTTATGACTTCTTGGTTGACCATGTCTTCTGGGTTGAAAAGGTCCTTGATAGTGAAGGGATTCCGTGTTGAGCCTCAGTCCCCAAGCGTGATTTACATGGTTCTATCTTGTATAGTCGGTGGGTTTACCATAATAAAGATATCGCCATCTCGCCTCCGTGACTCTATTACTTCTCCATGGGAAAATAAAATATGCAGAAGTTCGGATTACCTTTGTCCTTAGTGGTTGTTTCTATGGTGAAGCTCAGGCTGGTATCAACAAAAGAACACCAACGGTTCTTGACAGCAACTATGATCAGAAGAGACTGGCAGGGAGAGGCGTGATAGCTACATGCACGAACTTGGAAGTCTTCATATAGTGGTAGAGCTTGTCTCGTTATTAGAGGGAGAAGCTAATGATGGAGCCGATAGTTTCTTTGATATTACCCCATGGAATGGAAAAGAGCGAGACATTCCCCTGCCCACGAGTATCCACTGAGCTTTCGACTTGATAGATGTTGTCACGCTGGGTTTCTGAGGAAATAATTTGGATGAGAGTAGGATTTGAACCCTATGTTGATGAGGATCGTACGAGTTACTGATCATGAGGCCGTCTGTGCGTCTACGTTGCGTTTCATAGACGTCCAGGAATATCGCTGGTCTTTGACAATACGTCTGCTCTCTTGAGTATGTCCTCGTCTTTGAACATCTTGGAATCATAATGATAGCGTGCTTGCGTCTCTCTAAATTAATCATCTTTGAGATGGGTAGCGCTGAGAAGTCCCCAGCCACACTCCTTTGCCTTTTTCATCTTTGGATCGTGTCTTTGAGGAGTAGAGAAGTTCCCTCATGCGAATGACGTAACTAACAGGTTGTGAAAATATGATGAATCTCTTGACATGGAGAGTCTGTATGTACCTCTTAAGTCCCAGGTGCAATCTCCTTTGGTAACGTAACTACTTCTTCTACGGGACACGAAATTCTGAAAGCGTCTCTCATTGATGTTGTTGCCGTCGAGCCAGATATGAAATATCTTGGCGTTGTTTTATCATTGTGGCAGTCGTGCATGTGTTACTGAAGTTGGAGTAGGCAATTTTGGACGCGAAGGATGTTGTATCTCGGTGGTTTTCTTCTTGCTGCTTCATTGAAACTGCTTACAGAAGGTTGAAGGTTGTATTGCTTGTTGGTGAGATGTATGCAATATCATGAGGCTCTTCATTCCTGGAAGGTCTGGTTCTTTTTAGCAGGACAGGTGTTGTTGTTCAATCACATTTGGATCGTGACTCTCCAGTGCCTGAATTATGGACCTCTTGACATAATTATTTGGATGTTTGTTGGTTCGCTGAAATATTCTTCCTAAGTCTGACAGAGTGATTCTCCCAAGTTGCGGATTCTTTCTCGGCATGATGACGCGGGCATCGTAATATTATTAAGGCTGCTCTCTTGAGGCGTCGGCTCCAGTAGATCTGAAGATGTCTCGGGATTTCTCTTGTCCGGGTTGACATAATAGGCGAACCCCTTTATGATGATTTGAAGATGTTCCAAGCCTCCTTTGTTATTATAGATGTACGAACCCTCGGAATTACGCCATGTTTTGGATCTACACGTTTTGCTGATAAAGTGATAGCGGGTACTCCTGACAATTAATTAGTAGCAGTGGTGGAATAGAGATAGACCTTTTCTTGTGTGATCTCTGCAGGTGTCTTTCTAGGACTCCATTAGTGTTGAGATTTGTTGTCGTCTATCTACATACTGGAACAACGGCTATGTGAATCCTCCCTTTATCTATTTGGGTGTGGATCCTGGTGATGTTAATATCAATGATAGATTTGAGGCATTTCTGGTTTGCTCCATATAACACTCGTGGTGTTACAGAGAAGGCGGTTTCTCCATCTGGACCTTCGAGAGACGCCGCTGTGCTCTTCTAAGTAGTAGTCACGTCTTCTTGTGTCTCCACGCGGCTTTCTGATCCTTTCAAATGGGAGATTTACTAGTGCTCAGCTATCCGAGGCATTTCCAGTAGCGTTGCTTGAAAAGCATTTTTTGTGAAGCTTCTTAGCGAATGGAACACCATAATTGAAATTGGTTGTTGAACCTAAATTGAATTTAATGATTGAATTGGATCTAAGATCTACCATTTTGAAATTGAGAAAACTGGAATGAATATTGAGAAACTGATTTTTCAATCGATAATTAATCTCCCACTGTGGTCGCCAATTGTTTGAGGGTAAAAACTGTTTCTGCTGTTTTTGGTAAATTTGGGTATGTTGATGAGAAACGAATTCAAACCCTAAACAATGCACTGCACGGGAGTACTTTTAGATTCGAGATATCAATCTGTAAGACTCTGTCCTAAACCAAGAAATGACCGTTCCAGATTCAATTCGGTCAAAAAGTGAAGGAGAAGGGGTTGATCTTAGGGAGGGAAGCGAAAAAGGTGTTTGAGATCATAATGTTGAATTATGAAGGTGCGGTTGTTTATGACTTGTATCAGAATGTGGAACTGGCTTGCAGAATGTAAGCTATCAGTTCTTGGTGTTTTCTGGATACTATGTTGATAATACTTGTGTTTTTATTGTCGAAATAGGTTGAAAACCTATTTATACAAGTCATTTGAGCGCACCCCAGATCTCGTAGGAAGTGGAGGAGATTAAGTAGTGGAGTAGTGGGGTTGTGTAAGAGGTGGTGATCATCATGTTGTCACACCTTCACCCACTACTCTCATCGTTGTTAGCCGTCCATTCTTTCCTGACACTTTCTCAAAGTGGGCGCGTTGCACGCCGCACACTGTAAACCGCCAGACCAATACCCCAGTGAGCATCCCCCAGTTTGTGACACGTTTGATGTCTCGGGTAAATGGGTCAAGTCGTGGGACTTGCCGCAAAGAATAGCATGCAACACTATTAGGTTAAATAACTAAGTTATTTGGGAAGCCGATATTCATAAAAAATCGTATGTATTCGATGCATGTAAGCATCACTTTTAAGTAAGAAACTCAAATTAATCAATGTTCATGGAGCATCGTTGTTTTAGAGCTTGTCTAAATTAGTCGCGAGTCGATCGTCTTAAAAAGAAGGGCATGACCGGACATCTTTGGGCGACCGCTTGGTATCTCTAGGGGTGAGCTACTACTTGGTCGATCGCTCCCTGTAGGCGAGTGGCGGATGGTAGCCATTCTAAAATCCTATCGGTCGATCTTGGTTAGATCTAAACCGTTCAAATCGGCTAGCCAAGTTGAATGTTCGAGACGATTTGCGGCACTTAATGACTGTTGTTAAAGCAGCATGCAGGACCATCTTTGGTGGATCGTTCGGGATCACATGGGCAAGCTGTAGCTTGACCGATCGCTCCTTACAGGAGGGGGGTGGCCGGTGATCATAGCATCACCCCATCGATCATCAAGTATCTAATCTAAGTCGTCCGACCAGGAGAGCGAAATCGGACGGATGAGATAATTTTGCTGCAATTGCTTTCCGTCATTGTTTTAGGGTTTGGAAATCATGTGGCCAATCCTAGTTTGGTTAATCGAACCAAAACGCCGGGCGCTGCTTTGAACAGGTCGATCGGCCATGTGTGAAGACGAGCCGCTAATGAGTATACTAACATCTCCTGGGTCGTCTAAAATTAGATCTAAGCCACTCGATTCGGCTGGCGAAGATGGGTGGTCATGATCGATTTGCGACAGTAGCATACTTCCACGAGTACAAATTAGGGTTTTAAAACGGCCACGTCTATCGTAGTTCGATTGAACGACTTGATGCATTATAGACTTGCCGCGGGTAGGTCGATCGACCAAGGGAGGAGTTGGGCCGCCAATGAACACATTGGTACTTCTTCGATCGTTCGAGACGCGATCTAGGCCGTCCAACTAGGCTGGCCTAGTTGGACGGATGCAATGGATTTTGAGACCGTTTTTTCCGGTCTCAACTCGTTTGAACTTGTTTTTCCAACAACGCGATCACCCACATTGGGGTTAATCTTTCGAAGCGCTGCGGGTGTACTAGGTGGAATCCGTCCAAGGCATTAGTAGGCCTGCCAGTGGTCACCATAATGATCGCCTAGTTTTGATAGGAGTAGGCCAGGCTTATTGGATTGCATGGCCAAATTGTGTGGCCGCAATTATTTTTGAGACTGTCATGGACAGTCTAAAATTTCCCTTAGGAATTTAAACGTGTTTGATCGAGCTATTTCTTAATTAAAAGTGCGTCGATACGAAAATCTCTTTGTCAGAGAACGATGCAGCCTGTGTGAGTACTTTCATGCAGATCTCAATACTGACACTTCGGGAGATTCGCGCTACTCTGCTGAGAGTGAACATTTAATCGTCATGTCATATCAATATTGAGAGTTCGGCTGGGAACATAGCATAGAAAAATACTAGGCAAGTCATGCATTAGTGAATAATGCTGGTGGAAGATAAAATTCACAGAATATTTTGGGATTGCTGTTGCACGCACCATTCTGAGTGAATTTCATATATACGGATATATTGAATTGCCCAATACATATGTGAACGAAGAGGCTTAAGCACTCATTGCTTTTAAATGGTGTCTGTTCCTTTGCAGGATGACAACGCATTAAATACAAGATTTACGATTTTAGCCCTTGAACTAAAAACCACCATCAAAAAATAACAAAGCTAATACTCCCCCTAAAGGTATGATGGGTAGATTTTCAATCTGCACGTCTTTGTTATTCCCTTTGTTGTCCGTATAACTACAAAGTATGATATGTTACTCCCCTTAGTCTATGCTTTACTCTTTCGTTAGATATAATGTTTAACCACCATTGTCCTTTCCTTAGTGATACCAAATCACTTGTTTACTCCATATATTTCTTCCCCTTTTTGTCACAAAATGACAAAGGTACGAGCAAATAAAGGACAAACCGAAAGGATCTTACAAATCTCAAAAGACTTGCAACCTATAAGAGTTAAGCACGAGGGTTCCACACACCATTTTAGATAACCAATATCAAGACCGAAACTACAAAATAATTTTATTTTGATATGTTACCAAGGAAACAATTGCCCGAAGCAATTTTCCCTAATAGTTTAGCAAATCAAAAAATTGACTAAGCACCTTAGTTCTTTTGCTAAACCGATTGCACAAATACAATCGCTTGTTCGATAAGACCATAATAAAGATCAGAATTAAATTTATTTTTCTCATCAGGTTCTAAGTATTCAAATAATAACTTAGACCTTTCACTTTTAAACAAGACAAGTACTAGGTTAGTTAACTAGCATTTCTTGTTAAGGCATTCGATTATACTTGAATAACTGAAACCTCCACTTTGATAAGTCTAACTAAGATCAGAATTAACTTAGTTTCTCTTATCCGGAATCGAGTTGGACTAAAAATTCATCCCGAAAACCTTTTTGTTAAGCCATAAACAATTCATACAAACCAAATAAATCAACTTGCATAATTATTTACCTCAACCCTGAAGCAATTGAAACAAACATAGACATTATAGTACCGCAATTAATTGCACCGAATTTGTAAGCCTAAACAATTGATACCAAACCATAAAGAAAAATAACAACAGTTTTTCTTAACCGGAAACAATTGAATCACACACACATCCATACACAAATAATGGAATAAACATCAATTGTACCGAAATTTTGGTAAGCAAAAGCAATAAATATATGCAATAAAATCAGCCTTTTCTTAAACAGGAAAATGATTAACTAACAAATTCGTTACCTCAAGTTCCGCATCCTCTTCACCCCCAAAAGATATGTCATTAAGCGCAACTTCACATTAGAACTCTCCCCTGTTGTGTTGTCATCCTCTCGCCAAAACAAAAGAACAACAACAAGGACCAAACTTTACCAGAGAAAGGTTGAAAAACGGTTTTAGCTAATGCAATGCAAAAGTTGAAACCCCGAAACACATATGCTTTTATGCTAAACCAAACGATTCAACATATTGTGACTTTTTCACACATGAGTTTCAATCGGAACCCCTTATGATCCTTTGATAAAGCCTACCAACATGGGCTAGAACTTAATCCTGCTAAACCAAAAAGTCACCCAAACCATAAGGGTTCACACTTATGAGATCGAATATCAAGGTTATGAAAACCGAAATCAAACATCCCATAAACATACATAGCAATAATATAAAGCATTCAAGCACATGCTATGTAATCGAAAACTATCACAATTTTTTTTATAAAATAATAATTTTATTCATAAATAATAGATAGTTTTATTCATAATATACTTTATTGAAATAATCAAAAACTAATTTCTATTTTTCTGAACAAGAGTTTAAGATTATTCATTCTTGTTATCCTCTGTTTCCATGATCTCATCAAGGTTTTCTTCAAACAGTTCCAGATTGGTAGAGTGAAAATTAATCATTTGAATATCACGAAAGTCTCTATAAGATGCCCAGCAAACAACATGGAAAATAATTTCGTTTCGAGCAATTGAGGATAATTCCTTCAGATGTTCCTTTCTTCCGATCATTTCTAGAACTCCTTCACACAGATTTGTAGCTCTTACTTCCGTAAGAGGGCATGATCTGATATGAGCAAAAATCAGAACAAAGTTCGAATCTTCCTTTATTAGAGGAATCCAAAACACTTTCCACTTCTTTGATACAATATTCTCCCACAAACTCACTGTATGATCTCTTATTTTTAGTGAAAAGAATTATGTGAATTTTTCTAGTTAATAAATCATGAAATCTACAGGAGTATATCAAATCAGATATAGCATTCTTTAGGTCTTTCATTATTGAAAACCATGAAAGATTCGAAAATGAATTAAGCTCTTATACGATTTTTAACCTCTTATAAAAAGAAACCTTTTTATTTAAGTCATTTGAAGATTTTCAGGAAATCTTACTTAAGAGGAAATAACTGGAATTACCCATTTTAAACAGATTTCTATAACACAAGGAGTGTTTGGGTACGAAGAAATCTATTCTTACGAAACAGTGCATTATTTTTGACTGTTTTTCCTCTTCCATTTCTTGAGATATGATATATCATCATAATCGAAGAATGGCTCAGAGACTGTTCCTTTTAAAGGATGAGAGACAAATCTTGCCCATTTAAAATCATTTTTCTTATGCCTTTTTTTAAATGATTTTGGTATATACTGGGTAGACCAGGAATTAGCATAGTAGTCCTTTACTCTGTTTGTTAAGAGTCGAGAATCAAAGTTTATCTTTCCCAATTCCTTGGAAACAAAACGAAGAGACTTTTGCATTTTACGAATTTTGCACATCTTTTGAGCATGTTTTTTACTACCACAAGAATAACAACGTCTGGAATTACAAGAGTTATAATGTTTTTTGTTACCTGTTTGTGCAAGGTTGTTGGGGGTTCCTTTGTTCATCTTTACTCTTCGTAGCTTCGATTTCTCCCTTTCTTTGTCATCCTTATTTTTCTGGTTTGAAAGATCATCAATTGTTTGTTTGCCCTCATTAGTTTCTCCACAGTGATATTGAGTATTTTCATTTAGAAAGTCCTATGTTTGTGCACACAGGGATTTGAAAAACTTTATTTCATTGTTGGGCATAACGATATTACTACCTTCATAACCTAAGCCACGAGTGTCTCCATGACTTCTCCTTGTTTCCAACAAAGAGGATAAGTTGTTTGAGCTCTCATTAAGTTTTCTCAGCATAGAGATTTCCTCTTTTAATGAATTATTTTCATCAAGAGCAGAATTAAGAGTTTCCTCTTAACGCTTTATGTTGGAAAGAAGACTATTTTTATTTTCCTTGAAGTACTCTTGTTGAAAGTTTGATTCCATTTTAGAGTCATCAAACTCTTTTTCTAAAAGACAAACCTTTTCAAGGCTTTTATCCAAATTCTTTTCACACGATTTTATGTGATGACGTTCGGTATTTATATTCTCTTTGAAGTCACGAACTTGTTGTGAGAATTTTCCTTTTAGCAAGTTATGCTCTTCATCGAGTTTTTTAAACTTTAGAGTTAAATCTCGTTCTCTTTCAAGTGTTGAAAGAATTTCATTAGAACAGAAAAGAAATTGTTTACTTAATTCCTTTAGTTCAGATGTTTTCACACTTGATCTTTCATCAGAGATTTCCAGTAAGGAACTCAAAAGTATCTCGGAAGAAGTCTCATCTATTGAGCAACAAGAGTTTGAACTTCTATCTCCTTTTGAGCATATATCCTGTGATACGTTAAATGAGTCCTTTTTTAGTTTTCGCTCTCGCTTAACTTTCTTTTGACTCATGTCTTATAGGTTGGATTGCACCAAACACAGATTGTTAGATCTTTTCGTGTTTGCCTGCTCTGATACCAATTGAAAAGACGAGGGTACCCAAATATACCTCAATCTAAAAAATTTCCACCTATAAGTCCTTTCTCCGAAAGTGATTATCTATGGACTGAGTCGAGACAATACAACTAATCAGTTCACACTTCGTGTGATTGTCTATGGATACGAGAACGAGACAATACGACAAACACATAACTTGTGTGATTGACTATGGATACAAGATCGAGACAATACAACAACAAAGTATGATTACTTGATAATAGGTCGGACTTAACCAAACACAATAGGATTGTTATCAAGTAATTAGGAATTAACATATGTGTATTTTACTTCTAATTATAATAAAAACAATTATAATTGCGGAAATAGAAAAGTAAAAGACACAACGAGATTTTGTTAACGAGGAAACCGCAAATGCAGAAAACCGCCGGGACCTTGTACAGAATTGAATACTCTCAGGATTAAGCCGCTATACAAAATCTAAACCAACTTCGTATAGTTGAGACCAAACAACTAAACCTATAGTTCACCTAGTTCCGTCTGTATCCCTGCGCCTCCAACTTTCAATAAGTCACGTACTTGGAACAATTCCTTTGGTTCGTATTCCAAACAGTAAAGGAACAACAAATCTGTTCGGTAACAACTCTTTTCAAACAAGTGATATGAGTTTGACAAAAGTCTCTTTTGTTTATCCCAATAAACTCCTTTGTCAGGTTCTTGGATCTATCTAAAAATACAACTACCAAAGTAGTTGGGTCTAGATTTTGCAATCAATACTCTTAGTCATAAAGACATATATTGATGCCGATCTACTTAAGTAATCAATCAAGGTTGTCACAAAGATAAACCGATTATAGTTGGATCCACAACCGATCAAGTTTTGTGCACACCAAAGATTATGAACTCAAACAAGCAATCTTCTTTGTCTTCAAATCTTCTTAGATCTTCAATAAACACCTGCACACAATCAACTTGAATCTCTTGTAATCAATCATACACAGAACGGAGTCTGTTAACAATGGATTATCACAAGACGTCTTTATATATACAAACAGTCTAAAGATCCCCGTCGATACTTCGATCTAGTTTGAGTGAATCTTATATCAGAAGAGAAGATTCTCAAGCATAAACAAAGTAGGTGCAATCAAAGTTCAACAAGTCAATCAAATCAATCAAAAACTAGTAATAAACTTCAATTATCTAGTTTCCCACCAACGGTACTCGTAGAGCTTCCCAATCTCAAAGAAGTATTTAAAACGAGCGATCGTAAGAGATTTTTCCTAATTAGGGTACTTTCCTATCCGAATAGACGGCTCCACCAGTAACAACACAACTAGGTCGTTTTGCTGGCTCTGAGGATTAGTTTGTTTGAAATGCAAACTTCAATATTTATTGACCAAGGAAGTATGGACACCAAGGAATTTCCAAACCCGAAAATGTTCTCAAGATATGCAATATATTTCCAAATTCGGTTTTCATAATTCCTGGAAATGCTCTGTCCAAACATTGACCGAAATCTCAGTAGAAAATCTCCAATTAGTAAATGCACATTACCAATTTTTATTTTCTAAAGATATGCATTTTAATTGCTGGAAATTAAAAGCATATAAACTAAAAACCTTAATTAAAAGATTCTCAATTTATTTCGATCCGAGATTCTTTTTTAGTTATTAAGGATAAGAAATATTTTTGAACAATAAAAGATAAGAATTACTGCACGTGTTCAAAGTATGTCGACATCTTTACTTGGTAAGTCCTTTTTCATATTTACCATCTTGGAACCGATTTGCCACACTTCCAAACAAGTTTAGAATTGGTTCATACGATTTCCAAGAACTATGTGATTGATTATCCTATCAAATCACCATTAATGGGTTTCACGGTTCTACCAAAACGCAAAGCTTCGGTTTTACCTCCATGTGGGTACTAGGATCGGTCACACTAGCTTTCCAAAAATTGGTTGACTAGGTACTAGGATCGGTTACCACATAATTATGGTATTTACTCATAATTGGTTGCACAAGTCATAGGATCGGTCACCAATTACTAAGACTTGTGGCACGTCTTACAAGGATCGATTCCACAAACTTGTGATCGGTTGCACCTCTTTCTAGGATTGGTTCCCCAATGTCTATAATTGGTCATACCAATTACAGTATATCGATCATATCATCTCAGGTGATTACTTAAGATCGGTTTCACTAATAAAAGTCATACCAATACAAAAGTCAGGCCTTGTGAATAGTTTTACCAAGATACATAAACAAGTTATGAGCGGTCATACTAAACACACATATTGGTAATACAAAGATTTGCAATGAATAGCAATACCAATAAGCCTAGCGATTTCCCTTTCGATTCACAAAACAAGTTTATGAATTGTATTTCCTTTAAACGAATGTAAAACATTGTTTCCTAGGACGAAATATTCACCCATACCCGTACACATAATCACAATAGCATTCACACGATTATGTCGATGTCTTATATACGAAGTTCAAAAGATAGACGTTATACTTCGAATTGTAATTCCTTAATACTATGTTTAACTAGAGTATAATCATTTACAGCTTCGCAATTATGTTTTCAATATGCACGAATTGAAAGATACGTTAGGAATGAAACCGTTCAAGTCAAATATTACCAACCCCAAGAGGAAGGATGATGTCGTCGTTGTAGCTCTTTACTTCTTCACATTCTTCAAGTCTTCACATAATACTTGTAAGTCTCATATCCTAGTAACTTTCTAGCTAACCTATACGAAGTTGACTCTAGTAAATAATCAAGCGACTCTTTAAATGAGTTTTGATTCACTAAAATATGACAACCAAACTTGACATACCAACGCTTAGTGGGTTCAACCGAGCAATTCTCTAACATGTACGACTAGAAGTGTTAAATCATCCGCTTGACTCGTAAGATGTTATTCCCTATTGGTGGCTCAAAACCACAAGCACTTTTATAATATAGACAAAAAGTATGACACGTAAGGAGAATACAAATATTAGTGAGTTATGTCATAATTTTCTCTAAATATGATTCAATAAAGTTAGAAAAGCATATTGTGTACACACATATATATACATTATATTTATATAGAAGCTTTCTAAAGCGAAGGTCAAAACAAATGTCTAGATAAGACATATTCTCTTAAATGTGAACTCTAAACTATTTCTAAATTTATTTATATATAAGCATATTTAGTTGTAGTAAAAAATAGAATAACTGAAGTTACATGTTTTAATATTTTCCATTCGTGTTACTCTTATTTCAATAAATTATTTAAGACCTCCGCTTTGTATTAGAGATGCTCTAAACAGTTAGGAATTTTAGACCAGCCACATGAAGTCGACAAACTTTTGTTTTGTCAATTTTCACCCATTACGGAGTAGGCTAATCGGCAAATTCGATGTGCAAACACGAAAAATTGCTTGTTTGCCTATCGAGGTCAGTCTTTACCAAGAAATTGAGACTAAATAAGCCACCTAATGACTTTATCATCTAATGGCCGAAATTTGATCTTCTATATATATTCTATTCCAGATTCTTTTCAACTCACACATTCTCAATACGTCTCACACATTTTTTATAATCCCTAACAAAACTATTCTAATTTTATTTAATATGGATGCGGGTTCCCAACCATGAAAAAGTATCCATAAATCTCTTGGTTTAAGATTCAAATTAAATGAAGATGAATACATTTGCAAAATCTACGTTCATTTTACACAAGCTAATATCAATGGTTCTCAAGAATAAGCCAACAACCTTTGGGAAAATAATTTCAGAATTTTCAAAAATAAACAATGAACTTCAACCATCGTTATCCAACAAGGTTGACAAGTTGTTCTGTATAATCAATAGTCAAGTGGCATTATATGTTGGTGTGATCATGCGAGCCAACCGAGCAAGAAAGAGCGGTGAAACCAAGGTTGTTGTGGTAAGAAAAACTATACATATTTGTTCAATTTTTAAAATTTATATTTTAATTTGTTGTGACTTTAAATAAATTTGTATCTATAAATTTTATGAACGAAAGCATAGAGAGGATTTCCAACGAAAATACGACAAACAATTCCATTCGATAGTTGTTATAATATCTTAACTTAATTGAACAAATATAGCTCATTAATTTATGAATTTCACGAGGATTAAAACCATGATATGATCCACAAATGATAGGGAACATCTTCGTTAAATTCCAAATGCCCGCCTAACATTCTTTCTCAAATCCAATTGTTTTCTGTTAAAATACCTCATTGAACGACCCTCTTTATCATGGGGGGGCTGATTGTACGTTGGAATTATGGTTGACCAATTCAGATAGATTCCATTATCCAAATAGTATCCATGGGTATAGTGCTTCATATTAATTGTGAATTTTACTTTGGGTAAATTCCATACTTTAGGTCTTCAAACAGAGGCGATTTGCGCTAAACATTTATGTCATTTTTGAATCGAAAAAAAAAGGGTGTCTTCCAACAATCATAAGTAACAACAACTTCTAAAATAACAGTTGGTTTTAGGTAATGACCCGTTGACATGCCCAAAAGGTAGGGAAAAATTGCCACACCCAATGCATGCAATCAAGACTACCTAGCATGTCTGGAAAGCCCGTATAATCATTTTGCAGTAGAATTTCTCTAACATTTGCTTAGGTTGGTTTTCGCAAAAATGTTGGACCAAAATGATTAATTATTGTTTCACGGGACAATGACAATTACTCACATGCAATTGTGTTTCCCATACAAATATACTCATCGGTGGAATCTGTTGGACACCCATGACCTAAAACCCTTAATCAGCGTTGCAATAACCTTTTGTTCAGGACCACGACCTCTAATATTTAGTGCATCCTACTGATAATGAAATAAAGATTCTATCTGACAAAGCTGATAATTAATCGTTATCACGAATTGCCAGGGCAAGCAGAATCGACTCTGAAGATTTAGATAGAGTACATACAGTTGGAAACAAAATAATAGTGCATCAGTTTCCGATGGTAAAATTTCTGTCCTTGAAACGTTTGGTACCTACCGTGAATGTAATTTTAGTTGTCAGTTGTCTATCCTCATCCGACTCATCATCAAGTTGTTGCAATAGCCGAATACATGTTTGTAGTTCTCATTAAACCAATTGATAATTATTTGCATATCTTCATCAGAAAAATTCATTAATTATGATTTTTTTCAGAGATAGGTAGATAATTGTGAAATTTGTGTTAAAAAGGTTGAGTTAGTTGAATGTGAAGTTGGTTGTATATATGGTATGAGAATTTAACAGTCGGCGGTAGAAACTATGCCGAACATCCCTCACTATGTCGCTCAACCATGAAACTCCAATTTCCATAGTGGACTGGCTAGGAAAATGGGCACTTTTGCGAGTGCTAATAGAAACCGGCTGCAAGACTAGCAAAATCTCTTCGTATTTTGGCCAGATTGTAATTTCTTTACAAATTTGCACGTATGTGCGCTTGGAATCGTAAGGGGTAGCTTTTCCAAACCGTTATTTTCGTTCCTAATTTCTCGGATTTTAATTTCGACGCAGTTTCAAAAACCATTACAAACGTTTCAGACTAAAAAACTATGGCTATGTGGTACACAAAAATTTCATACGCAGGACACCATGTCCTGCTTCCCGATATGACAGTCCAGTTTTGCTAGTAAGCTGATCAGACGAACAGAATCACCCCCGAATCAGAATTTTCACCTGCTTCGCAGTTCGTTACTGCTTCACCGTTCGTTAAGTAAGAGCTAATTTTCTGTTCCTAAAACATTCGGCAACAGCTGTTTCGTCTCAGCCGTTTGGAACGGATACCACGGATTTTATAAATCGCGAGTGTTTGGTCAGGGGACCAAACAACCGTGGCCGTTTGGTGAACCTTGACCTGCTTCCCGATCCAACGGCTCACTTTTGTTGATAATCTCATCGACGGCCAGGATCATTCCCGGGCCAAAATCAACGCCTACTTCTCTGTTCCTTTCCTTCTGCCTTTTAAAGTTTGAAGTGTAAGATTTACCGAGTCCCACATGAGAAATCTGAATAACGGTCCACGGGGACTCGAGTTTTGAACTCAAAATTAGGATGTAGGACATCATCTTCATCTGCAATCTCTCTACTCGTCATAGTACACCCTGATCCTTTTTCTTTCTCTCTTCAATCGCTTGATCTAATGAAGAAAAACAAAGAAACTATTCAGTAAATGAGGTTCGCTTTCTTTTCCGGTGTTTAATTAGGTTTAATTTATACATGTAGGATTTCTTTCATTTTTGTTTTGCAGAAGTTAGGGTTAGTTAACTCTTCCTCAGTTCTAACAAATTTCGATTTTTTTTTTTACTTTCCGCAGAAATTGATCTTCAAAAAAAGAAAATCCAATGCCCGGGAAAGAAGTTACACTCAAAGCAACTAGTAAACCTGTTAAATATGTTTGCAGGAGGAAACGTGAAAAATTAGGGAATGAAAATGAAATTTCTGCCTGAAGGAGAAGTAGGGAAAGAAACTGTGAACCCTATTGAAAGACCGATGCTAGAAAAACTGACACCTGTTTTATCTGCTCACAGGAGGAAAATAGAAGTATTTCTAGCAGATTCTAGTGATCCTTTTGTCCCAGTTGAACCTCCTGTAGATTGGGATACAATCTCTATTGAGGTACAGGATACTGTACCTAACACTAAGCGACTCCGTCATGATGCAAAATCTGGTAATCTGAGCACATTCCGAGTATCTCTATGTTTATGTATAATCATTTTGTTCATTTACAATGATCCAGCTGCGGAATTCGTGGGTCGCATTGGGTTTAGGAGTCTGATTATATATCTGTGTTAGTTACACAGTTAACATATATCTGGTGTCATAGGTGGGGGTTTAGGAATCAAACTATTCATAGGTTGGGGTTGCGAATCAAATTAATATGTGCTAGCTCATGTGGAATATTTCTAATATGTGCATTGTACATTTCTTACTGCTAATATTTTCAACATTGTAGAATGCACTTATTAATTTGATATCCAATTGTAATTTTTTACACTAAATAGTAAAATGATTCTGAAGTCAATTTGTTATTTATTGTTATAGATAGTGATCATGATAATGGGGGTCTCCAACAACCATTTCTTGGGAATAATCAGATGAATGAAGGTGATGATTCCTCGGTAGGCAGAGATTCTTCTGCAGGAGATATTTCTTCTGGAGAACAACAGTTATGTGAGGATTGGACAAAAATAGGGGTTCTTGATTGTAACGTGAGTTATGAAATTTTTCGCTTAGCTGTAATATAAATTTATTATGATTAAAACAGTTTTGTTTTGCTTTATTTGTTGTTTTATTATAATGGGGGTCTCCAACAACCATTTCTTCGGAATAATCAGATGAATGAAGGTGATGATTCCTTGGTAGGCAGAGATTCTTCTGCAGGAGATATTTCTTCCGGAGAACAACAGTTATGTGAGGGTTGGACAAAAATAGGGGTTCTTGATTGTAACGTGAGTTATGAAATCTTTCGTTTAGCTATAATATAAATTTGTTGGTTTTTATTATGATTAAAACAGTTGTGTTTTGCTTTACTTGTTAAAGTTATGATTGGAGATTTGTAATTATTTTCTTTGTATTTTGCTTCTAGGAAATCTCAAGTTCTTTCTTGACATAGTGGTTTCATTAATTTGAGAAAGTAGGATACTAACATGCACTATGTGCATATGCTATTCGTTTATTTGTAGTTAATTCGCAAAGTATAGATTGCGAATATAGGTGTATTAGATATAGATCAATGTCTTTTCACCGTGTTTGAAAAAAATTACTATCCCAATTGCAATCTAAGAATAACTCAAATCTAGTCTAACAATCTATTTAACTCGTTCATTGTTATTATACTATGAGATCTTTTAACAATTAGCACATGCTGTCAATTCTTCTTGTTTACTCCCTCCGTTCTTTTTTAATAGGCTGGTTTCCTAAAATAAATGTTTCAAAAAAATAGGCTGGTTTCCTAATTAAGAAAGTCAAATGTTACTTTAGTTTTCTGGGACCACTTTTCTCTTAACTTCTTTTGATGACAAGTGTCATGTGGACCATTTCACTATACTTCTTTTGCTGACAAGTGTCATGGGGACCATTTCACTTCACTTATTTTATTGACAAGTGTCATGCGGACCACTTTCAATGATTAGTTCTCTTAATTTCCTTAATTTTTCTCCAAAAACAAAACCAGCCTATTAAAAACGAACGGAGGGAGTATCTTTTACGCCTTCGACTTTGTAATTGAGTCGCTTAATCGCCAAATTTCATGTTTAGTTTTAAATATTTGTGAGTCTTGACACGATCATGTCTATTCGGTTTAATTTTAATTTTATTTAATATATGTTCTTGCTTTTAATTTTTTAAATTAGCAAGATGATAACAAGGAGAAAGGAGCAGTCGGGAGCGAACATATGGAGGCCTCTATGGTCAAAAATATGGATACACGTGGAAAAAAAGTTGATTTGACACAGTGCTTTGTGAGCGATCAGGTGTATTTTCTTTTGTGCTTATTTCTAGACATGTTTGTTATTAGCAAGCTTGGATTGGTACAAATAAAACGAGAAGCTCAGTTTTATGTATCTTTATTTAATTGATAGGTTTTTGACTCACGTGATGCCCTTATCGAGTGGTGTCAGGAGGTTGGAAGAAAAAATATGTCTGTGGTTGTGATATCCAAGTCAAGAAAACCCGTTCAAGGAAGGGTTGCAAGGTTGGAATTAGGGTGTGAAAGAGGTGGTGTGTACCGAAACCATAAGAAGAAAACAGATACACCAACACTGAAAGACCTTACAAAAAAGAGAGAATCAGGGACGAGAAAATGTGGATGTCCCTTTACACTAAAAGGAGTGTGGATGGCAGGTGATAAATGGAAGGTTAGGGTGCATTGTGGAGCACACAATCATGAGCTACCAGAGAAGCTTGTTGGCCACTCCTATGTAGCTAGGTTAAAGAAGAAGGAAAAGCAAATATTAGTTGATCTGACAAAAAGTGGTGCTCGACCTCGACAAGTGCTTAGCACACTCAAACAGAGAAGCAAAAAGAACATGTCAATGAGGGAAATTTACAATGCAAGGGCAACATTAAAACTTATGGAGATTGAAGGTAAGTCAGCAATGCAACAAATACTTGGATTGCTGTCGAAACACCATTATGCGGAATGGCATAGAAGAGATAAAGAGACAGATGTGCTGAAAGATATCTTTTGGGCCCATCCAGAATCTTTACAACTGGCCTTGGGTTCCCATTCGGTCCTCATGGTTGATTGCACTTACAAGACCAACCGATTTGGTTCACTTTTGCTTCGGATTGTTGGTGTTACTTCTACAGGAAAATCGTTCACTGTCGCATTTATTTTCATGGAGGCGGAGACAGAAGATCACTATACTTGGGCTTTGACTCGTTTAAAGAGACTATTTTCGCCAAATACATTACCATCTATATTCGTAACAGATGGAGAGATCGTGTTAGTGAATGCAATAAGCACAGTCTTTCCACAAGCAGAGTGGCTGCTTTGCTCATCGCACGTTTTAAAGAATGTTTCAAAGAATTGCAAGCAATTCTTTGAATCCGATGACGAATTTGAAATAGTTATGAAAGAGTGGACAAATTTAACACAAGTAAGGACCAAAGACGAGTACGCCGAGGCTTTTTGTGACTTTGTATTGACATGGACAAGCTACCCTGGATGCATCCAGTATTTACGTGATACTTGGCTACGACATAAAGAGCGTTTTTTTCTGGCATGGACAAAGTTCATAAAGCATTTTGGAAACACGGCAATAAATAGAGTTGGCAGTTATCATGCTAAATTGAAGAGTCAGCTAGGGTCGTCAGCAAGTACCTTCTCGACTTGTTGGACGACAATGCACCAGATGATATGCAATGAGCTAATGGACATTAAAGCCTCATTCGAGAAGAGCCTGATCTCCGTTCCACATGAATATCTGCTTCCTGCTTTTAAGGAATTGGGGGGTTATGTTTCTCACAGGGCAATGGAACTTTTACTGTGGGAGCATAATCGATCTGAAGAAGTTGGCCTTGACGTAGGAGTTTGTGGGTGTGTTCTTCCCCTCTCTTATGGGCTCCCTTGTGCCCACGAGATAGTACAGTATTGTCGTAATAGTACTGGGATACCTCTTTCTGAGATCGATCCACAGTGGAAACTACTTTCAGCGATACCAGTGCCAGAAGAGCATAGTGAGTTCGATTACCTGCCACAGCTGATATTAGTGAGGGAGAGGTGGGAAAAAGCATCCAAATCTGAGCGTGAATTGATGCAGAAGAAGTTATCGGAAATTGGGTGCTTCTAGAGTCATCTGTTGGTGTCAAATTTTGAATGAGCTGGTGAGCTCTTTCTTTCAGTGTACTCTTCCTCTCTATATTTTGTGATATAGTTTCCTTCTATGTTGTTGAGCCTTCCAGTTCATTTAAACTGTTGAGACTTCCGGTTCATTTAAAGGCCACATCTAATATTCTGAAACATGATATATAGGTAATTAAGCAGTTGATATAATTGATCCAAAATGACTTACTTTTGTCAATTCAGTTAGCAAAGGGTTTTATTCAACATTATGTTATCAGTGAATTTTGTTTTAACCCAAACTGCAGTTGAAGCCTTGAAGGGGGTTTCTAGTTTGAATTTTGATAGTTCTTAGACTACCAGTGGAACCAAACTTTTCCAGTTTAACATTATTGGAGTGTGCAATTTACAACACAGTAGTTTAGTCAAAAGTTTTAGAATGTGCAATTCTAAATTTTGCTGGTATAGCTTTATGGGGAATGCTAGTCAACAATTTGTAATATACTGTCATTGCCTTGAAGAGAAAAGCTGCCTCTTTGCTTTTGAAATTTGCTTTCTAGCATTTGTGATTTTTATTATGTATGTTTACCTAATAGACTCGGATTTTGTTCATTGTTTTATGTAGGAACTGATATGTCAGGTAGTTCAACTGCTTCAGTTGGTTTTATCAGAAGATGTTAGAGATTCTGGTGAAGGACCAGATCCTAGTAGTTTACATCTTTACAACTCAGATGAACAAAACCAAGCTAAATGAAATGATTCGGATACATGTTCGGGCAGCAAAACTGTTAGTTTATCTTATAATATTCGACTTGGTCCCTCTTTCAGAATGTCTTGCCTTGGATTAACTAACAGCACATCATTCTGTTTTTCTCTGTGCAATGTATCTATTTAAACAAATGAATGGCACCTCGGCTCTCAGTAGAAAAGTACATGTATAGATAGTGTTTGGAGAACTGGTCTGTTTTTTTGCATCCCACGAGTGATTGTTGTTGAGTTCTCCTTTCTTGTTAATTGATTGTGTATGTGAAGTCTCGACGAATTGACTAATTACAACAGTATGCACCGTGCATGCATCCTATGTGGCGTTGTGCACATTGCTTGTGTTGGATCAGATGCTGGTTCATAAGGTTTCATTTTGAATTACATGACAATTGACAAATAGATTGTTTTTTAGAAAAAGTTCAGTCGTAAACTAACTGGGACATGATGGAAACAGTCAAAGAGTGCTCAGAAATGGTGTAAACAGTTTGAAAGCCTTATTACAGAGAACGGAAATATTTGCTGCCAAACAATTTCATGTGCATTTGTGGTGGATTTTCTTCGTCAAATTAGTTCGTGGATTTCTAATCGAGAGGAGATGCAAATTGGCAAATTTTCAACTGTACAATGTTGAGGTTAAATGCTATTATTTGCTTCACTGGTCATAGTGGAAAACATAGGTGCTTCACGTTTCACTGTTTTCCGTGTTAGCTTTTGTATCGTCTTTGCGTGCTTAGTGTTTATTGCTTGTAGGAAGAACCATGAATGTGGTGATAAATGAGAATGGAGCTTCAAATAGTTATTATTCCTTCAGTTATCTTTCCATGCTGAAAAGGGTGAGTTTTGTCTTTCAAAGATTCTGCATTCGATTTATCTTAGCTTTTTGTGTAACACGGTCTTAGTGGTAAGATCACATTTTCCTCATTGACAGGTGTTCCCAAAGAAATCTTGTCTAATTGCTTTGTTCACTTATAACAAGCCTGTACTTAAAGCATGGTGTCAAGAAGTTCATGGAAACAACAAAGGATGGTGTCACTCATGGTAACAAAGAGCTTCAAAAGGATCCTGTGCACCTCGTAAGTTCTCCTTTTGCACCTAAATCAATGTCTAAATGATCTTTTATGCGGTTTCCTAAGTCCGATGGATAATGCTGGCCTTTTGTGTATGTTAACTTTGAAAATGCTTCTTTTGATTTTTGGAGGTATATCAATGTTTGGTCCCTCTTCTCCGGGCCATGTTGGTAACAAACTCCACATCTCATTTGTGATATATTCAGATATAAACTGATTGTTTGTTAAGGATCGAGCAAGAGAGAGAAGAGCATAAACGCGGAAGCATAAAAGATTATATTGATAAAATTTTGGTGTGTCTTTCTCGTTAATTCCTCAGGCTATTTATACAATCACAAGACTTGGTTCTTACGACACAAGACTTGATTCTCAAGATACTCAATTCCTAATATAACTCTCGCAACTTAATATGCGTATCTCCTAAATATAGACTTTCTTATATTATTTCCTATTACCCTCCCTCAAGATGGAGCATGTAGATCACGAATTCCCATCTTGGACAAAAGAAATTTAAACTAAGCTTTCACAAATATCTTTGTGAAAAATTCTGCCAATTTCGGTTCTCGTCGTAGTTTAAGGACGTATCGGTCCTCGTCTTCGTAGTTTAGGGACATTACGGTCCTCGTCCTCTTCGTAGTTTAGGGACATTTCGGTCCTCTTCGAAGTTTTGGGACATTTCGGTCCTTTTCGTAGTTTAAGGACATTACGGTCCTCTTCGATTTCTTAGGTAGAATACTTCCGTACTCCTTAGAATTTAATCCATTTTTGTTATTCTCTACAACTCATAGGATTTTAACTTAATATTGTTGTTCTTTCTCTCATCACATCTTGGTGATTACTTCTTTTTCTTCACAACCTTGTAGTTGTTTCTTCTTCTTCTTCTTCATCCCAGTCACGCTTTTGTTGCGAAAACTTTCACTTTTCTTTGTTTTTCAAGATTGTCTCAAAATCTTTTCCACACGCTTCTGCCACAAGCTCTTCTGTTACTTTGCTGTCACAAATTTTCCACGCTATTCAGATGCCACATTTCTGAATTTGTGATAGATTTTCCACGCTGTGACATACTTGTCACCCCCTTCTGTTTCTTAAATCATTCGGGAATTTCAGCAAACACCTTCTCTCCTTCTCTTCTTATCATCTTCTTTTTAGTATGACAGCCGCAAAACCATACATGTTCTTAGTTTTACGAACCTAGCAATAGCACCCATCACAGATTCCTACTCCTCTCCGTTGTCATTCAACACCAATACTATCAGCAGCTTCTCGATGTTCTCCATCAACACAATCTTCCAACAGCATCATCAGTTACAACCAGCTCCTCCTCTCTGTTCAAACTCCATTTTCTACGTTGGAAGCAACGTTCTCTTCATCAGTTTATATGACCAAACTCCAACTAGATCACGGCCAACCAACTCATCACTTGCGCCATGACTCCATAAGCAGCACCTAACTCGAGCTCCATTTTTTTTTTCACATCGCGATATCTACTGCCAACCATCTCTGTCCTACCATGAGCTTTTTCTTCCATCTTCATCTTTTAAAAATAGCAGCAGATCATCATCGTCACTGCCAACAATGACAACATCATAACCTCTCGACTCCATTGTCGATAATCAATCACCACCATGAATCTCCGATGACAGTGGCATCATCATTGCTGCAGATAAACAACCACTGCCTTCCATATTCTTCTCTGTATTCTCTTCCATTGATCATAACCCATGCTTTCTAATCAATCACAAATATTAAAAACTTCCATACTTCATCCATCAATCATCAAAATCAACGGCAGAAGTCAAATCCTTCAGTTCATGTCTTCTCCGTTCAAATCCAAACTTCAATTCCTATTTCCCAAATCAACCACAGTCGAAGGAAGCAGCTCTTTTTCTAAACCTAAAATCATAAGAGATCTATTTCTTCTTTATCTGGTATTTTTCCTCTGTAAACTTCATGTTCACCTTGCTTCAAATCCTTCTTTTCTTTCAATACCCTCGCGAGACAGACAACAAGTCACGGAAAGTAACCTAGGCGGCAGTAAACCTTGCGTTTTTTTTTTTCTTTTTCTTCTTCTTTTTCTTATCGCACTTTTGTAAACTCTTTCCCAAAAGCTCATCTGATTTTTCTCTTCCTCTCCTCTCTCCCTCTCACCTTGCTCTGATACCATGTTAAGGATCGAGCAAGAGAGAGGAGCGCATAAAAGATTACATTGATAAAATATTGATGTGTCTTTCTCATTAATTCCTCAGGCTATTTATACAATCACAAGACTTGGTTCTTACGACACAAGACTTGATTCTCAAGATACTCAAGATACTCAATTCCTAATATAACTCTCGCAACTTAATATGCGTATCTCCTAAATATAGACTTTCTTATATTATTTCCTATTATTGTTTCAGTTTATGAGTTTAAAAATAATGGAAATAGTTATAGTACCTAGACATGCCTGATAAAATTGGAAATAGTTCAAACCTAACTACTTTAATGAATTGAATTCAGAATTTTAAACCATGGTATTAGGCTTACAGCTCACTGCTATGTTAACAGCATCGTGCTTCCTTTTGGGTCTGTTATCCTTCTGTGGAGACCTCCACCTTGAGTTTATGCCTTTATGGTAAACAAAGGCACACATTGATGAAAGAACCTTAATTATGGCACAACTTGTTTGTAGCCTTATGGTATGGGAATCAACTCTTTAAACAGTTACCCCTAACCAGGGTTATAGTATTGATCTTCTTTATCTTATATCCAATCTATTTTATATGCTCTCCCGCTACCTTATCTGACATCTCATAAGCGTAGATAATCTTACTCATGTAGGTTTTCTTTTTTAAAGTTCAATATCATTTTCCTCGCTTCCTTGTGCCAAATTGGAGTTTCCCTTGTTTTGTCATATTTCTTAAACTTAATACAATCATATACTTTAGGTAAGCTCATTTGGAGTTAGTTACTGGTGCACCATTGTCCATAAATTCGTGAGCGGAAACAGTGCTCCAAGATGTTAAATAGATTTGTTTCGTAAGACATGCTTATAGTTTCTTGTTTAGGTTTATCAATAGTTAGAATTTGGAACTCTACTTAGTAGCAATTTGACTTTCGCCTACTTAGCTACCAGTGTAGAGGCAGTACATTCAGGCTATAAAATGAAACCATATAATCATTTCAGTTTTAAATGGCCATGCAACACTTTCAGATGGTTAGAACCATTTCCTAGGCCTAGATTGAATATTTTAAGTTTCTCTGGTCTCTCCTTGTAAACAAGCTTCTGGTAAACTAGTGGTTGTTGGGGACTGGAGCACGTGAAATTGGTTAGTCATTCCCAACTTCAAGCTTATATTTCCATTCCTAGTCAGTTGTCTGATAAGATGAATCTGACGGTTTACTATCATACCCGATAAATTGTGAACATTTAGGTAACTGAATAGGAAGCTGATGGGTGTTAAATAATGTTAGGAGAAGCAAAGTCGCTCGAAGGAAGTCTGAACAAACTTTAAGGCTGCATTCTGTTAATAATGTTGTGATATCTTTACAAAAGCCTATAGTTGTCGCTATTAATTTTGGTAGATATACACTAGTTATGAATCACAACAAGATGATGACAAAAAAAAATAGCTTTAAGTTGAAGAAGTGAAGGAAAATGTAATCTGACAGTTTAAAAAACAATTGACTTGTAAACTCTTATGTTTCAACATTGAATCAAATCTCGTTGTTGTTGATGCTACAAAAAAAAAATCTCATTGTTGAAGTAGATTTGAAATGTGAACCTATGTTGTAAAAGGAACCCTGGGCGTTCTAGGCGCGCGAGTCACCCAGGGGCGCCTAGGGAAAAAAAGGCTCCAAAGTATGCCTACTTTTGTGGTTTTCCAACTTTTCCTCGGCGCGCCGCGAGGTGCCTGGTGCCTCGCCTCGCCTAGCGCCTAATACAATATAGGTTTGAACAATCCCAACGAGAATATATTTATAAGCTCATCCTCCCCCGATCCTCATACCACCTTTTCATTTGCAGTTGTTGGGTGTTACTTGAAATGCTAGTTTAGTGTCCTTATCTTCTCGACTATAAGCTAAGAAGCCCAATCATGGTAGATTGCTAATGCAGTCCCTTGGGGTCTTGCAGACTCATTTGCAAGTTTACTACTTCTGGCTAAGTGTAGCCATCCCTAGCATTGGCCCAGCAATGAAGCTCCGACAAAATGAAGCCTCATAAGCTAAAGACAAGACAAGTTCAAATGATAAATGCGGCATGCGATGTTAAATTGATGCATATCAGAGGATTTGGGTTATCCCAGCTCAAGGATAATGCAAGAACATTGAATATGCCAAAATTTGCTCTAGGCATTAGTCCAAGGCATGGCCAGAACCTGGACAGTGCAGCGAGCTAGTGATGCAAGCGAGTGTATTATTATTGTCTATTACTCGACTAAGTAAAGCGAATGACACATATAAAGCATGTGGTGCATGGAGCATCATTGTCATCAGTTGAGAAGCATGTGGGCATGATTTTGTTGTAGCTTAAGCGTTCAAGCAAGTGCTGGCCACAATGGTACAACATTGGCCCAAAAGTGACTGTTACAGTTGGTTATCAGCTTTACACATATGTCAGAGTTACAGGACGAGGGAGAACAATTATAAGAGGATTTTTTAACCTTACTAGAGTCTTCATAACTGTGTGGGACAAGTGTCGAATGGATGGATCAAACGGTGCAACAGCTAGAGGCAAACTGGTCAATTATGGTTACTCTATTCAGTTATGGACCTATTCCCCGAACATATGACTATCCAAGGCTTGTGTGAGAAGTTTGCACAGTTTTTGGCTATTGTGATTACTGTATAAAAGAAGCAAAGGCATTATAAAATCAGTAAACTTGTGTCGTATACCTCTCTGATGATAGTATGCCCTTATCCGAGTTATATCACCTTCTAGAGTATTGGGTGTTTTAGAGTCGAGTGTCTGCCTTAATCTGTTGTGCATGGGTAGTTAGTTAATTGGGATTGTGTTTACCGATTCTCGATATCTCTGGTTAGCATTAGTTACCTAAATTATGGTTTCTCTATTCTTTCCGTTGCATTTATATTGTAATAATTCTATCTGTTTTTTGAAAGAAGTTAATGAAGTTACAGTTAAGGTTGCTACGGCAGAGTCACCCATTTTTCGTTCATTTCCTATCCATCTTTGATTGTTTTAGTGTACTAGAACAGTATAAGTGGCATCAGAGCCGTTCAATCCTATCAAACCAATCATGGTTATTCTTTTTTGCAAAGATCTATCAGACACAAAGAACAAGCAACAATCAGAGATCAATTCCTTAAATGAAAATTTTCAACAATATCGCTCTGCAACTCAGTACTGTTAGAGCACTGCTCGGTCGAACTCGCAAACGTTGCTATCTCAATCTTGTTTGTCAAATTTAGTTGATCAAAACTACAGTCTTGATTTCTAGTCTACTTATGTCTCGGATTAGAATAGAATGTGTAGTTGAGCTTTAGACTTCACGGTGTTTATCGATTGAAAACAAAGATCTACTGAGGAGAGCTTGGAGGAACTTCATCAACAAAAGGTATGTGGAGACTAAAACTTATCTATCACTCAGAAGTCTATTCTATTCTATCTTCTAATGAGACTAAGTCGTATAGCTATATATACTTCCACATTATACGCATTTGATATTTCGAGCTGAGTTTATCTCGGTTATCTATTTCTCGAAATATGCGTTGGAAGCTTTTTGCTTCAACTATGTTCATCATTATTCTTGACGAGTTTAGTTGAAAACAAATTATTTTTTGGAAACTAAATATTAAGTCAAAAGATGATCATGTGAAAATTGACTTGAAACATCTTAAATGATTTGTATGAGACAATCATTGATGTCGACTTGGAAAGTTTCGTATTGATCATTCAATCACTTGAAAGTTACTTGAATCTAATAGTTTGTGTGAGACAGCTACTGTCGTATTCCAAGGATGTTTCAATGATTGAAATGGGAGTTTAGAACAATTAACCATGTCTGGATACAACATGGTATGCATACCTAGTATGCGAACTGTATTGTTATAATTCAGGTCCGGGAACCTTGTTTGCGTACCTAATAACCAAACGGTTTTAATTATAAAGGTTCGGGAACCTTGTTTGCGTACCTAGTATGCGAATGGTTCTACCTGAGTTGGGTCCGGGACAGCTGTTTGCATACCTGGTTTGCGAACACAGTGGTTTAAGTTCTAAAATCGGTTAAGTATGATTCTCATACTCATGAACTAAACATTTATGAATTAAGGAATGCAATCTTTGCAAACCGTGGCTTAATGTTCATGAATTGATTCTTGTATAAGTACTTTGTACAATTACGAACCAATCCGATTTTGTTTCAATTTGTTCATTTATATTTCTATGAGATAGTGAACAATTGAACAACTCTATTTGAAACACAGTTAGATTCATTTGATTATGTTTCATGATTGATTGATCATCATATTTGATCTAGAAGTGTTAGATGAATATGGTTAAGACAGAAGTGTTCATATGGCTAACTTCGGTTAACTGTTATTGAGCCAACTCAATATACACGTTTAGGTACGGTTACCCATATCTAAATGAAGATATATTTCATTTGTGTGTAACAAGCTAAGACCATCTAACGGTGGAGATTGATTGCTTTATTTTAAAGCAGACTTAGCTTGAATCTTAAATCAGGAGTTCATCTAACGGTGAATATTGAATGCTTTATTACTAAGCTATCTTAGCTTTGATTGAAAGAAAATCCTGATTAGAAAGACTATATAAGGGAGAACTCTAGCAACTGGAAAACCTAATCCCGACACTTTCATGTGTCCTAGTTGCAAACTAGAGTTGATTCTCCTTTAACCTAAGTTTTTCCAAAACCCTATTAGGTTAACGACTTGAAGACTTCATTTCGGATTCGTGAAGCCAAATCCAACTATTTTCTCTGCAGTTGCGTATTCTGATCTTACTTATTCTATTGTGTTGAGTACTATCTTCTCTATGATTTGCTCGAGATTTATCTTCGACAAGTAAGATATAAAAAGTAATCACAAAGTTCTTCGTCTCAGACTTTGTGATTCCGCAGTAACTTCTTCTACTACCATATAGTTAAGTAATTGTGAGGTGATTGATATTTCTAGGCCGCTCTTAGGGAGCATAAGACCGGATTATCAATTGGTTCCTGTTCACCTTGATTTATCATAAAACGGAACAAAACTTCATGGGTACTTCTGTGGGAAACAAATCTATCTATCAGAATAGACATATCTGTGTGAGACAGGTTTGTTTATAAGTATTCGACTTGGGTCGTAGCAACTCTTAGTTGTGGGTGAGATCAGCTAAGGGAATCAAGTGCGCAGAATCCGGCGTGGTTCTAGGTAAGGAACGCGACTATACCTTAATCAGTGTGAGACTTGGTTAAGGCTCAACTACATTCCAGTCCGAAGTTAACTTGTAGTAGGCTAGTGTCTGTAGCAGCTTAATACAATGTGGTGTCCAATCTGGACTAGGCCCCGGGGTTTTTCTGCATTTGAGGTTTCCTCGTTAACAAAATTTCTGGTGTCTGTGTTATTTTTTTTCCGCATTATATTTTATATAATTGAAATATCACAGATTGTGCATAGTTCAATCAATTGATAAATTCGACCTTGATTGTTGGATAGGAATTGATTGGCACTTGGGCATTGGGCATTGGTCATTGGTACCGTCCAAGTTATTTCTCTTATCAATCAGGCTCACAGATTTCTATATGTTCGATTGTAGATTGTATTGAGAAATTGAGATTAAGCTCTTTGATATATCTCTCGATTGAGCTCGCTTTTAAGTTGGTGCTCTCGGAATTATAGTGGAGTTAGTCCATACAGATTGTCGAACGAATTATTGGGTGTGGTTGTTATACCCCCGCTTTTTCAATTGGAATCAGAGCTGGTAAACACGCTAAGACCTCATAAGTCTGTGTTTGTAGCAATCTGACTCTATGGACAAAAGTGTTATCTCTATAAACGACGCACCACCAGTTCAGAAACATTCTGACGTTGTTCAAAGCTTGGATTCACTTGAGGATTCTCTCGCATCTTTACCATTGCCTGAAACTATGTATAACTGGAAAACACGCCTAGATGAACAGTTGGATGAACTTTCAGATGAAAGTGATTCAGATGTTGAGAAAGATGTTGATGAGGAAGTATCGCAGTATATCAAGCTTTTTGACCATCTCATAAAGAAAAAGAAGTCAACATCTTGTTTGACTGAGTTTCTGACTCCTCTCTGTCAAGAGAACAAGAAAATGAGAAAACTCTTTAAAGGTTATGATTGTGTGTATAATCTCTTACAATCTCTTCTTAAATATCGTGAAGAAGATGTGCGTTCAAAAAATTCGGAATGTGAAAATCTTCGTCTAAATCTCTTTGTGTTGAAAGAAAAACTTGCTGAATCTGAAGCAAGGTGTGACTCTCAACAAAATTATTTCAATGGCAGAGAAAGTGTTTTTCTCTCTCGAGAAAAATAATTATAGGATGATCTAACTGCTACTCACAATAAGGTCAAATCGCTAGAAGAAAACTTGAAAAATTTTAACTTTAGCTCAACAAAATTATCTACTATGCTGGGAGCATGTCAAAAATATCGTGATACACGAGGTTTGGGCTATGAAAGAATAAACGCTCCAAGTATTAATATGACAAGTTTTGTTCGTGCTAATAGCAATTTCCAGCTGAAAAATCTCACTGATAGAAAAAGTGAAAAACTACCTTCAGCAGCAGAGGTTCCAAAGAACAAAATTCGTCAACCTCTAAAAATAGCTCATATGAGAACGGTTAATAGCATTCCATTCAGTTGTTATTATTGCGGAAACAAGGGTCACCTTGAAAGGAGATGTCGTTTTCGTCTGCGGAATGAAAAACTTCATAACATTCTTGTCTGGATGTCTAAGGAAGTAATCAAACATGTTTCTCATATTACTGGTTTTAATTGTCCAACTTTTAAACAAGGAAAATGTTGTGATGAACCAACCCTTGTCTGTAAAATTAACACAATTTTTTTTTGCAATTTTAAAAGAAATAGTGTTATAAGGACAAAGGACTATGTTAATGGTACAATGAGCAGAAAGGCACGCCTACGAAAGAAAAAACCTTCAAACTCCTCTTCCATGGCTGATGGAAGTATTAGATCAAAAGTGACAATCGTTCCTGAATACATTCACATCAATAATCATGTTTCAAAACTCAAAACCAGTATCAATAGACTCAAGCACATCATTGGGAAGGCAACAACATCAGGTTTTCCTTGTTCCCCTATTATTGATTCTCTTGAGACTAACCCTTTTGACCTCTCTAATGGTTCTCAGGAAAGAAAGGGAGAGAATGTCAACACCCTTGATGAGCAAAAAGCACATCATTGTACAACTTGACTACTTCTAGCTGTGCCTCCTCATTGAGACCGAGTGAGGATGCACAAGTTTCTCAAGAAGATGGCTTCTTCTTGACAAAGTGGTCTTTGTTGTCTTTGTGTCATTATTCGCTCTTTTTATGTTTAAAAAAAGGGAAGGGGAGGGGGGGTTGTGATGATGATGATGATCTTACTGTTGAGCCCTGCTCCAGTCTTTTGTTACTCTTGGTAATATGGATGATCAGTAACTCGTGAAATAAATTCTTCTCGGACCATACATTGTGAAGCCTCAATGAGTATTTTCTTTTTTAACAATTGATAACTTGTTTTGAGTTTCTTAAGAACTTGTTTCTGGTTTAGGCTCCATTGGTTCATTGGTACAAAATACTGGTATTTATGTCCACGATCAGACGTGGGGTTTCAACACCATCGTGGTTGGAAAAGAACTAAATGTTACCTTAGGGTTTATTTCTAAGAAATATATATATATATAATACTGACTTTCTGATTTCTTAGATAACATACGTTCCGTAACCGCAAAAAACGTTCATGTGATATCATGGACTGCATGATGGATGGATGCAAAAAGGAAGACAAAATTGAAGATGGAAAAATCATTGAATTTCATGAGAATCCGCTCATAATAACTTGTTTCTATTCTTGCGATCATGAAGTTGATAGACCCGTTCAGATGTCATCTGATTTGGTTGGAAATCTTCTTCGAGATTTTGGGGTTATTCGTGAGCAACTTGATATTGCAACAAAGAATCTTTTTTTTTTCTGAAGACTGAACTGAAGAAAGCAACTGATGATCTTGTTGTTGTTCGATCTTTAATCACTGACTATGTATAAGTCTTTTCAGTATGGTTTTAGGAGTTGATTTAATTGTGTCTAGGAAACTTCTTATGAGAATTTATTCTTACGTTTTAAGAAGGATAAGTAGGGTTTGAAATAGCAAATATTGTGATTACATATATCTATTTCAACGATTTTCATCTTGCAATGTTTTTAGATTTATTTATTTAAATTCTAAGTTATTTGGAAGATGATTGTGTGGTATTAATCTTTATTGGTATTATATATTGCAAAAATATTATGGGATATGTTGTGTTTACGTCCATGAACTATGATTGTCTCATATGCTCAAAAGTTAAGTCTACTGTGTCATTATGCAAATATTGATAAAAGATAGGATTTTTGTTAGAGGAAGAGCAAACACGGATTCGAGGAGAGCGAAAATCGTAGTTAACTCATAAATCGGGCTCCATCCAAATTACCCTCACTGGATACACCAAATACCACATAAACTCAACACCATCCGTAAAAAACTCCACCACCACCATCAACTCCACCTCTAAGACATGATTAACAGGAACAACATACAATACATTTTTCTAATAGTTTATGTTCTTTAATGACTTAATTTAAATCAAAGAGCTTATTTTCTCATTCAAATTTTAATCTTAACTACATTCATAATTAACAATAAATATTAGCAAATCACAAGCATATTATTTTGTAGTGATATTGATATAATTTGATATCAGTTTAGTAGGTCTTTGTAATCCAACCTTCAATAGTTTACACTTATAGGTTTCTTTCCCTGATTGATTTAGCGGATTGATTGTTATTTTTCTAGTGATAAAGTTTCTCAGAGAAATGGATGGTTAATCAGTTGACGGTTTAAGATTGATGGTCATCTAGATATGTATTATAATTCCCTGATGACAGAATCTCTAGGTTTCTTAAGGATGGTAGGCACGTTGAATGTGTTGGTGCTTGGTGGTGGTCTTGTTTATCTAACCTTCGTGCTAGGTCTGTTTTGATTTTGAATCAGGTTTAGGATTGAAATAGTTAGTGCGATGGATTTTATTTTGTTTCATGTTGATTTTTTCTGTGTTTTTAGTTTTTTGGATTGGTGTTGTTGCGTTTGCGGTGTTTGGTAAAATGAGGGTGTCGGAGGTGGAGTTGATGGCGGTCTACTAGTGGTAGAGTTGTTTCAGATATGGGTGTAAATTTTATGTGGCCATTGGGTGGATTAAATTGAGGTAGTTTGATCCGAGTTAGAGTAATATAGTGAATAGGTCCTAGTTCATGAGTCGACTACGATTTTCGCCCTCCTTGAATCCGTTTTTTCTCTCCCTCTAACAAAAATCAAAGATAGAATGAACTTTTGAAAATTACACAGTATTGGTCTTTCCCTAATCCACTTTTATGTGAAAGTATTATATGGCTCCGTAAGTTTTCTTATGTTGAGTGTTTTCGATTAAATTAATCAATAAGGTCTTCTTAGGGTTAATTTATTCGAGTTTACCGGATAAAAATCATGTGGTTTGTTAATGTCCAAATAAATCCTTCTTTTCTTGTAAAAGTAAGGTTGCTTATGTTATTCTTTCGGGAATGACATATTATGGGACGATCTTACTGTTGAGCCCTGCTCCAGTCTTTTGTTACTCTTGGTAATATGGATGATCAGTAACTCGTGAAATAAATTCTTCTCGGAGCTTACATTGTGAAGCCTCAATGAGTCTTTTCTTTTTAACAGTTGATAACTTGTTTTGAGTTTCTTAAGAACTTGTTTCTGGTTTAGGCTTCATTGGTACTAAATACTGGTATTTATGTCCACGAACGGTCTGTGTACTTGGTCCATGATCGGACGTGGGGTTTCAACGCCATCGTGGTTGGAAAGAACTAAATGTTACCTTAGGGTTTATTCCTAAGAAATATATATATATAAGACTGACTTTCTGATTTCTTAGATATACATACGTTTCGTAACCACAAAAAACGTTCATGTGATATCATGGACTGCATGATGGATGGATGCAAAAATGAAGACAAAATTCAAGATGGAAAAATCATTGAATTTCATGAGAATCCGCTCATAATAACCTGTTTCTATGCTTGCGATCATGAAGTTGATAGACCCGTTCAGATGTCATCTGATTTGGTTGGAAATCTTCTTCGAGATTTTGGGGTTATTCGTGAGCAACTTGAAATTGCAACAAAGAATCTTGTTTTTCTGAAGACTGGACTGAAGAAAGCAACTGATGATCTTGTTGTTGTTCGATCTTTAATCACTGACTATGTATAAGTCTTTTCAGTATGGTTTTAGGAGTTGATTTAATTGTGTCTAGGAAACGTCTTATGAGAATTTATTCTTACGTTTTAAGAAGGATAAGTAGGGTTTGAAATAGCAAATATTGTGATTACACATAGCTATTTCAACGATTTTCAACTTGCAATGTTTTTAGATTTATTTATTTAAATTCTAAGTCATTTGGAAGATGATTGTGCAGTATTAATCTTTATTGGTTTTACATATTGCAAAAATATTATGGGGTATGTTGTGTTTACGTCCATGAACTATGATTATCTCATATGCTCAAAAGTTAAGTCTATTGTGTCATTATTCAAATATTGATAAAAGATAGGATTTTTGTTAGAGGGAGATCAAACACAGATTCGAGGAGAGCGAAAATCGTAGTTAACTCATAAATCGGGCTCCAGCCAAATTACCCTCACTGGATACACCAAATACCACACAAACTCAACTCCGTCCGTAAAAAAACTCCACCACCACCAACTCCACCTCTGAGACATGATTAACAGGAAAAACATACAATACATTTTTCTAATAGTTTATGTTCTTTAATGACTTAATTTAAATTAAAGAGATTAGTTTCTCATTCAAATCTTAATCTTAACTACATTCATCATTAACAATGAATATTAGCAAATCACAAGCATATTATTTTGTAGTGATATTGATATAATTTGATATCAGTTTAGTAGGTCTTTGTAATCCAACCTTCAATAGTTGATACTTATATGTTTCTTTCCCTGATTGATTTAGCGGATTGATTGTTATTTTTCTAGTGATAATTTTTCTTATAGAAATGGATTGTTAATCAGTTGACGGGTTAAGATTGATGGTCATCTAAATATGTATTATAATTCCCTGATGACAGAATCTCTAGGTTTCTTAAGGATGGTAGGCACGCTGAATGTGTTGGTGCTTGGTGGTGGTCTTGTTTATCTAACCTTCGTGCTAGCTCTGTTTTTATTTTGAATCAGGTTTAGGATTGAAATAGTTAGTGCGATGGATTTTATTTTGTTTCATGTTTATTATTTCTGTGTTTTTAGTTTTTTGTATTGGTGTTATTGCGTTTGAGGTGTTTGGTAAAATGAGGTTGTCGGAGGTGGAGTTAATGGCGGTCTACTAGTGGTAGAGTTGTTTCAGATATGGGTATAAATTTTATGTGGCCATTAGGTGGATTAAATTAAGGTAGTTTGATCCGAGTTAGAGTAATATAGTGAATAGGTCTTAGTTCATGAGTCGACTAAGATTTTCGCCCTCCTTGAATCCTTTTTTGCTCTCCCTCTAACAAAAATCAAACATAGAATGAACTTTTGAAAATTCCACAGTATTGGTCTTTCCCTGATCCACTTTTATGTGAAAATACTGTATGGCTCCGTAAGTTTTCTTATGTTGAGTGTTTCAGATTAAATTAATCAATAAGGTCTTCTTAGGATTAATTTATTCGAGTTTACCGGATAAAAATCCATGTGGTTTGTTAATGTCCAAAGAAATCCTTCTTTTCTTGTAAAAGTAAGGTCGCTTGTGTTGTTCTTTCGGGAATGACATATTATGGGGGAGAGTTTTTAATGGAACTTGTGCTTAATTTCCAAATTTTCGTGGGGAGTACGGTTGTGGAATATTCTAGGAGTTATCTTGTATCTTTATAAACTCCTTGATGAATACACTAAGTTTCGACTATGTGAAATCATCGAAACAAGTTGATATCTTCTCTTTTAGTCATGAATTATATCTTTGATAATTTCATTGTGATCCCGTAGTTTTCGTACCTTTGCCAATTTATATTGACAAAAAGGGGGGGAATTATTTGGTAGTTCACACTACATACATATGATTTACGGATCATTATGTAAGGGGGAGTGGTTTTCATTGGGAAATGAAGTATTGACTAAGGGGGAGTGATACATATCACCATAGCATTATTGTCAAAGTTGTGATGCAATTGGACTTTGATGCTGTCTAATAATACTATGACATTGTATAACAATGATTGAGAACATTTATTTTCTTATTGTTATGGATATTGATCTTCAACAACGATGATGCTGAGTTGAACACGTTCAGAATCGATGGAGTACTTGGAGTAGCGAAGAATTCCAGGAATGTTGAAGAGCCAAGGAAATCAAGCATGATGTATGAGAAGCTACAAAGTTTATTTATTTTGCAATTCATATGTATTGATAGTTTTGTCATTAAAATTGACAAAAGGGGAGATTATTAGAGCACTGCTCGGTCGAACTCGCAAGTGTTTCTATCTCAAGCTTGTTTGTCAAGTTTAGTTGATCAAAACTATAGTCTTGATTTCTAGTCTACTTATAGCTATGTCTCGGATTAGGATAGAATGTGTAGTTGAGCTTTAGACTTCACGGGGTTCATCGATTGAAGACGAAGATCTACTGATGAGAGCTTGGAGGAACTCATCAACAAAAATGTATGTGGATACTAAAACTTATCTATCACTCACAAGTCTATTCTATTCTATCTTCAAATGAGACTAAGTCGTATAGGTTTATGTAGTTTTACATTATACATATTTGATATTTCGAGATGAGTTTATCTCGGTTATCTATTTCTCGAAATATGTGTTGGAAGCTTTTTCTTTAGCTATATTCATCATTATTTTTGACAAGTTTAGTTGGAAACAATTTATTTGTTGGAAACTAATTATTAAGTCAAAAGATGATCATGTGAAAATTGACTTGAAATATCTTATATGATTTGTATGAGACAATCATTTGATGTCGACTTGGAAAGTTTCATATTGATGATTGAAGCTAATAGTTTGTATGAGACAGCTATTGTAGTCTTCTAAGGATGTTTCAATGATTGAAATGGGAGTTTAGAACAATTAACCATGTCTGGATACAACACGGTATGCATACCTAGTATGAGAACTGCGTTGTTATGATTCAGGTCCGGGAACCTTGTTTGCGTACCAAGTATGCGAACGGTTTTAACTGTAAAGGTCCGGGAACCTCGTTTTCATACGTAGTATGCGAACGGTTCTACCTGAGTTGGGTCTGGGACAGCTGTTTGCATACCTGGTTTGCGAATGGATGGATAAGACCAAGGTCCAGATCTATTGTTTGCATACCTGGTTTGCGAACGTAGTGGTTTAAGTTCAAAAATTGGTTAAGCATGATTCTCATACTCATGAACTAAACATTTATGAATTAAGGAATGCAATCTTTGCAAACCGTGGCTTAATGTTCATGAATTAATTCTTGTAAGTACTTTGTACAATTAAGAGTCAACCCGATTTTGTTTCAATTTGTTCATATATATTTCTATGAGATAGTGAACAATTGAAAAACTTTATTTGATACATAATTAGATTCATTTGATTATCTTTCATGATTGATTGATCATAATATTTGATCTAGAAGTGTTAGATGAATATGGTTAAGACAAAGGTGTTCATATGGCTAACTTTGGTTAACTATTATTGAGCCAACTGAATATACACGTTTAGGTACGGTTACCCATATCTATGGGAGACAGATTTATCTATCATAAGACGGAACAAAATTTCGTAGGTACTTCTGCGGGAGACAAATTTAACTATCGAATAGACATATCTGTGTGAGACAGGTTTGTTTATAAGTCTCCGAATTTGGGTCGTAACAACTCTTAGTTGTGGGTGAGATCAGCTAAGGGAATCAAGTGCGAAGAATCCGGCATGGTTCAAGAGGCGTAAGGAACACGACTGTACCTTAATCGGTGTGAGACTTGGTTAGGGTTCAACTACATTCCAGTCCGAAGTTAAATTGTAGTAGGCTAGAATTTGTAGCGGCTTAATATAGTGTGGTGTTCAAATCTGGACTAGGTCCTGGTGTTTTTCTGCATTTGTGTTTCCTTGTTAACAAAATTTCTGGTATCTGTGTTATTTATTTTCCGGGTTATATTTTATATAATTGAAATATCACAAGTTGTGAGTAATTCAATCAATTGATAAATCCGACCTTGATTGGCACTTGGGCATTGGTCTTTGGTACCGTCCAAGTTATTTCTCATATCAATCAGGCTCACAGATTTCTATCTATTCGATTGTAGATTATATTGAGAAATCGAGATTAAGCTCTTTGATATCTCTCTTAATTGAGCTCGCTTTTAAGTTGGTGCTCTCAGAATTATATTGGAGTTAGTCCATACAGATTGCGGAACGAATTATTGTTTGTTGTTGTTATACCCAGCCTTTCAAGTACAATGTTGACAAAAGATTATTTCGACAACCATATTAGATTTCAATCACAGTTAGATTTTTTTTTAATAATCGAATCCTTAACAATGGAGATCCTGTTAAAGCATAACTCGGTTGAACCCACCAAGCGTTGGTATGTCAAGTTTGGTTGTCATATTTTAGTGAACCAAAACTCATTTAAAGAGTCGCTTGATTATATGCTAGAGTCAACTTCGTATAGGTTAGATTGAAAGTATTAGGATATGAGACATTACAAGTATTACATGAAGACTTGAAGAATGTGAAGAAGTAAGGAGCTACAACGACGACATCAACCTTCCTCTTGAGGTTAGTAATATTTGACTTGAACTGTTTCATTCCCTAATGTATCTTTCAAGTCGTGCACATTGAAAACATAACTGCGAAGCTGTGAAGATTATATTCTAGTTAGACATAGTATTAAGGAATTACAATACGAAGTATAACGTCTATCTTTTGAACTTCGCATATAAGACATCGACATAATCGTATGAATTCTATTGTGATTATGTATGGGTATGGGTGAAGATTTCGTCCTAAGAAACAATGTTTTACATTTGTTTAAAGGAAGTAAATTCATAAACTTGTTTTATGAATCGAAAGGGAAATCGTAGGCTTATTGGTATTGTTACTCATTGCAAATATTTTGAATTACCAATATGTGTGTTTAGTAAAACCGCTCATAACTTGCTTATGTATCTTGGTAAAACTATTCACAAGGCCTGACTTTTGTATTAGTATGACTTTTATTAGTGAAACCGATCTTAAGTAATCACCTGAGATGGTAACTGAAAAGTGGGGGTACAACAACCAAACCCAATATTTCGCTTAGCAATCTGTATGAAGAAACTCCAATATACTTTCTAGAAAATCAACTAGACAGTCAGACTCAATCTAGATAAAAAGTATATCAAAGAGTTTATATCTCAATCTCTCGATTTGATATATATTCAAGCGAATAGAAATCTGTGAGTCTTTATCAAATACTAGAGCATTAACTTGGATGGTACCAAAGACCAATATCCAAGTGTAAATCAATTTAAATCAACGACCAAAAGGTCGGATATTCTAATTGATTGAACAACGCACAACCTGTAATATTTCAATTATATAAAAAAATATAATGCGGAAAAGAAATAACACAGACACCAGAATATTGTTAACGAGGAAACCGCAAATGCATAAAAACCCCGGGACCTAGGCCAGTTTGAACACACACTGTATTAAGTCGGTACAGACACTAGCCTACTCCAAATTAACTTCGGTCTGGACTGTAGTTGAACCCCAATCAATCTCATACTGATCCAAGGTACAACTATGCTTTTACGTCTCTGATCCCAGCAGGATGCTACGTACTTGATTCCCTTAGCTTATCTCACCCACAACTACGAGTTGCTACGACCCAAAGTCGAAGATTTTAATAAAAAATACTGTATCACACAGAAAAGTCTACGGTAATAGATAAATCTGTCTCCCACGAATATACCTACGAGTTTTGTTCCGTCTTTTTATAAATGAAGGTGAACAAGAACCAATTGATAACCCAGACTTATATTCCCGAAGAACAGCCTAGTATTATCAATCACCTCACAATAATCTTAATCGACGCAGCGAAAAAAGATATTGCGGAATCACAAACGATGAGACGAAGTGTTTGTGATTTCTTTTATATCTTGCCTATCAGAGATATCAATCTCAAGCCAATTATTACAATTGTACTCGTACGATAGAAACAACAAGATCAGATCACACAACTACAAGAAAGTAGTATCGGTCTGGCTTCACAATCCTAATGAAGTCTTTAAGTCGGTAACCTGGTTTAGAAGAAGAAACCAAAGGTTAAAGGAGAATCGACTCTAGCTTAGCACAACTAGTATCACACATAAGGAGTGGGGATTAGGTTTCCTAGTTGCTAGAGTTCTCCCTTATATAGTCTTTCAAATCAGGGTTTGCAATCAATGTTAGCTTGGTAACAAAGCATTTAATATTCACCGTTAGATGAAAACCTGATTAGATTCAAGCTAATATCTTTCAACCATTAGATCGAAAACTAGCTTGTTATACACAAATGAAATGCACGTTTCTAGGCTTGTGTAACCGTACTCAAACTTTGTACATTTGTTGGTTCAACAATAGTCAACCAAATGGTTAGCCATATAATCGCTTTCATATCAACCATACTCTTCTTCACCATAACTAGTTCAAGTGACTCAAATGAACTAGTTAGAGAGTTTTTCAATTGCAAGGAAATCTTATGTAACTACACAAGACACAATTGAAGCAAAAACTATTTGATTCACTCGAATCGGTTCATGAACTATATAGCGATGGTTTGCAATTTGCATTCCTTAGTTTATATAAGAATAAGTTCACAAACATCGTTTTTAAATATAACCTACTCAAGTTCGTGGACTGGGTTCGCGGACTAAAGTTCCCGGACGGAGTTCACAAACTCCAGCAAAATTTCTCGGGTCGAGAACTTCAGCCAGTTCGCGGACTTGGCTCACGCCACCATTCCGGTTCTCTTGATCAACAAAGTTCGCAAACTTCGGTCCAAGGAATAAGGACTTATACATATATGTGTTTCCACAACAATGCTTATATACTCCAATGGTTATATTATCTAAACTCTCATTTCAATCATTGAAGCATTCTTAGAGGACGTTGATATTCTATAGTTGTTATTCACAAACTATTTTTCATCAAAGTAAGAAATTTTCTAAGTGATTGAAACTTGTCATGACTTTCGTCACTAGGTAAAGATAAACTTGGCTAAAGCGAAAGCTTACCAACACATATTTCGAGAAATAGATAGGCGCGATAAACTCGGCTCGAAATAGCAAATATGTATAATTTAAGTCTATATAGCAAAACGACTTTTGTCTCAAGATAGGAGATAAATAGACTTTTGAGTGATAGATAAGTTCAAGTCTCCACATACCTTTTAGTCGATGAAGATCCACCAGTTCCTTGAGTAGTCCTTCGTCTTGTATGATGATTGCCATGGAGTTCTTGAGCTCAACTACACTTTCTATCCTAGTCCGAGACCTTATCTATAGTAGACTAGAAATCAAGACTTATAGTTTTGATCACTAACATTGACAAACATGCTTGAGATAGCAACGCATGCGAGTTCGACCGACCAATGCTCTAACAATCTCCCCCTTTGTCAATTTTAATGACAAAACTATCAATACATATGGAATACAAAAAAATAAATAAATTAACTTTTGTAGCTCCTATTCCACATGTCTAATCTTCAACATTACTTGAAATCTTCGTCACTTCCAAGTACTTCAATGATCCCAAAGGTTGTAAGTTCAGCATCATTGTTGTTGAAAATCCGTAGCTATAACAACGAGAAAACAAGAGTTCCCAATCATTGTTATACAGTGTCATAGTATCATTACACAGCGTCAAAGTTCAATTGTATCACAACTTCAACAACAATACTATGGTGATAGGTATCACTGCCCCCAAAGCTAGCAGCTGATTAATCCAAGAGAGTGACTAAATAAAAAGACACTAAAGATCTAAATCATATACTTAAACATTCCATTAAGAAATCTGCTACAAAACTAAACCCAAAAACTAACCCCACTCTAAAATATATATATACAAGAACTTCTCTCAAATGATACATATAACAATAATCATTCAGTTTCCAAATAAAATATACAACATAGTAATCATAGTCGAAGTTAATCAACAAACGAACTCAACTCCTCGAAGCTTCCGCTGCGCAACTCTGATCTGTCTCTGAAACTGAAAGTGGGAATGGGTGAGCACATCATCCCTAAAAGGGGTGCCCAGCAGGAATAACATTTAACTTTTAAGTAATCAAGACAAGAGTTGGAAAACTATAATGTTTTCCCAAACAATAAATAGTGACCAAGTCACTAAAATAAACAATATGTATATGGACAAACTCCTTCTTCAAACAATGTATAATATTCGTGCTAACCACACTCATTAGCTATTGATATCACCAAGACCATGATGACCCACTCTAAGCAATAAAAGCTGAATTCATGTAGATATAATTGTGAAGGAGCGTATCCTATATACCACAAGTGGAAATTCTTATTTCCCATAACAATTCATAATGACAAACAAAACATTACAAGTCCTTTCAAAATCGTGGAAAGATTCACAGAATCAACAGAATTATCATAATGCAATTTAAACAAAGCATGGAATGCACGGACAGACAATGCATGAGTTTGTTAAGCATAAACTTTTGTAAAAACAACAATAATGGTTACAAAAGAGTCAAATGTATTCCCACCTCTTTTGATGACAAGCCACGCCTACCTCGAGATCCACTGCTTCAACTCAAATCTCATAAGAAAATACAAGACCTCATATCATTATCTAACTCAATCTCAACTCAAACCCATGAGACAACCCATCAATTCAGAACTAAAACAACAATTACTTCAATTTGCTTACATATCTTAATAAAATTCAATTTACTAGAGAAGAATTACCTTGGACACAACCCATTATTCCTGACAGCAGACCAACCTCCTTCTGATTCCGATTCAATCAATACTAGACCTATCTTTGTTCCATATGCAACCCAAAACTCAAGAACCTTAAATACAAAATCTTCATTAAAACAGATCCAAACACCAATCACCAATTTCGAACTATTGTTCAACTTCAAACTCTAACTCAGATTAAACCCATCTCTAATTTCATCATATTCATCACTAATCGAACTTCTATTTAATTTTCTGAGAAACTCTAATTCTTTGATTCTTTCCTAAAAAAGCTTCATAACTCCAATTAAACCTAAACCCATTCAATTCCTTCTCTTAGAACACTAATTCCATCTCTTAATTCATCTTTGAATTCTTCTAGAAACCCTATCTTCGATTTACAATAACATCAATTTTCTTCTCCCGGTTCAATCAACCATAGTTCATCACTTCCCCTTTGATTCATCAAGTTAACCAACTTCTACGAATCACTCACGTCAAAACACGTTCATTTCGTTGATAAGAAATCGGCAGGAAGAAAGAAAGAAGAGAAGACCGAAAGAAAGCAACAGAAGAAGAGATAAGAAGAAAGATGAAAAAGAAAAAGAAAAGAAGAGAATGAACTCTTCTCAAATCGAGTAAGGATAAGGCCAACCTAAAATTCTAAAGGCACCCGAAAAAGGATAAGGTCTGCCAAGTTGGTTTGTCTAAAAAATGACTAATCTTCCTTTCATGCAAATCTGATGATATCTTCTTTGTCCGATATCCGAATGACACGTTTGAATAGTCTATTCTTCATAACTTTTCGAGATCTATCTAAGGATACTAGTTTTGTATCTAAATCGTTGTTAGGTTAATTTCTATTTATTAACGTTCGTGTTAAACTAATCGAGATATTATCGGCTAAATCATCACTTGACCAGTCTAATAACGTTGACGAGCTTGAGGGTCTTTACAATAATGATCCGAAAACCATATGCATTTGTAGTGTGAACTACATATTAATTCTCCCCCTTTTTGTTAATAAAATTGGCAAAGTTACAAGAACGGGATCCTAATGAAATTTCCAAAAGAGACATTTCATGACCAAAAGAAAGAAACACATACCATCTTATTTAGATGCAATCATATAGCCGAAGCTAAATGCATTCATCAAGGAGTTTATAAAGATACAAGATAACCCCTATAATATTCCACAGCCGCACTCCCCATAAAGATTTGGCAATTAAGCACAAGTTCAATTAAGAACTCTCCCCCATAAAATGTCATTCTCGAAAGAACAACAAGAACGACCTTAATTTCGAAAGAAAATAAGTATTTCTTTGGACATAACAAATCACATAGATGTATGAATTTGAATCCAAAATACTCAATTAAATTAACCACAAGAGAACCCATGATTAATTTAATGGAAAATGCTCAACATAAGTGAACTTATGGAGACTCAAAAATATACAATTAGATTAATCACAAGAGAACCCGTAATTAATCTAATCGAAATACACAACCAAACTAATCACAAAAGTAATCAATTTAATTGGTCATGCTCATCATAAGAAAACTTACGGAGCAACAACTAAATAACCAAACAAGATGATTAATTTAGTTGAATATGCTCGACATAAAGTATCTCGCGGAACAACAACTAAGCTAATCATAAAAACAATCAACTTGGACGTTTAGTGCTCAACATAAGACACTTTATAGAGCCTCACAGTAATACATAATATATGGATCAGGGAAGATCAATACTGTGGAATACACAAGGATTCATTCTATTTTCCATCACTATTCGCATAACGATATTCAATAGACATAATCCTTGCAAACAAAAGATTTTAACCTATCTTCCATCAATAATTGACATAATAGGCTTAACTTTTGTATTTGTCAAAAGTTTATTCATTCTTTTATCAATACATGCATATCGAGATACGAAAGACTTTACTTTTGACAAGGTATGGGACAATCATAGTTCACGGACGCAAACACACATATCCCATAACAATATTGCAATATATAAAACCATAAAGATTAATACTGCAAAAAATCATATTCCAAACAAATTTAGAATTCAAACCAATAAATCTAAAAACATGAAGATGAAAACGTTGGACATAGCTATGTGTAATCACAATAATGGTTATTCCAAACTCTAGTTATTCTTCTAACAAAAACAAGAAAATAGAAGATTTACTAGGCAATAAGATCAACTTTTACTCATTGTCTTCCTCATTGGAAATACTCCAAGATGCTTGAATTATTTTCAACTCTTCCTTGAGCTCGGGAAACTTAGTTGCAACCAATGCCAATTGTTCTTGTACGTACTTCACCCTTGAATCGACCTTACACACGCCCTTGTGAATTTTTTGAAGAAGGCTCAAGGTGGTAGGGTCACAATCGTTAAGTTAAGCATCTCTTTGTCTTTTGCACACATTCTCCCTTATGCGTCTGAAGGTACAGGGACGAACTGGTTTGGGAACCCCGAGAGAGTTGCCAATTGGATCAAAACCATGATCACGACAAATTTGACCAATCAAGCAAGGGAAACCTAAAATCTTGATGGGTGAAGTCATCGAAGTCATTTGAAAGATGATAAAACCACAAATATCGAGACTTTGAACATCCGATTCAAGGAAATAGACCAATTCTGCAAACTCATGACTCCACCAAGAATTATCAATTGTGGAGGGACAAAGATTCGAGATACCAAGTTTTCCAAATGCCATCAACGCGATACTAAGATCATTAGTAGGAAATTTTCCTTGATTCCAAGCTACCTTCTTGCCACAAAGCCCAATAGAGATTCCATCACATGATGGACGTTCATCACTTGGTCTAGGAAGACGCACGTTTCCCAATGAAATGTTGTTAATCTTTGAAATTAATTCTATATCAACAATAAATCTTTTTTATATTTATCATGGATTTGAATTCTATCTTATTAAGATCAACATCATGAATGTTAGCATAGAAAATTCTTGTGAGAGAATCAAATCCTTGACCATGACCATCAAAGATATTTCCAAGATTTGAATTTTTTGAAGCAAGCTAAATCCTCTTCATGCCCACTAGAGAGATCCAATTTCTTTTCTAGGATAAAACCTTTAGATGAAATCTTTTCAAAAATTCTAGCACAAGAATCATCCACAAACCTAATCCTAAGAGAATTTTGGCCACAAGGAGAATCCATGCTAGAGGTATTTGAGCTTTTGGAGTTTCTTTTTGAGCCCTTAGAATTCAACATGAGATCTAAGAAATTGAAAGGAACAATTAGAATTTACTTACTTGGAGTGAATCTTGAACACCCTTTCTTTCAATTTCTCCAAGAAGGCTTCAATGGAGGAAACACACAAAACCCTACAGGTTTACGTACGCGGACGGGTGATGAAGAAGAGGGTGCACAAACTTCTTCTTTATAAGACCAAAAATGGGATTGGACCCGTTTGTGAACCGCGACCCACATAAGGAAAGTGGGATTTTCTTAGCCGTTTGCACATCAAAGGTTATGCATCCGGTGACAACACACTTTTGTGAGAGGGGGTGGATGTAGTAGAAAGCTTTATTTGGTATTCTATAAGAGAATAACAAAACTGTACACAACTCAAACATTTCTTTCCCCATTCCAAGATATATATACAAATGGGGTAGTGCCAGGCTTGTTACCAAGAGGCATAATGTGCAGAGGAATTCTCATGCAACATTTCTGGTTGATATGTGTGAACAGTCCCCGTGATATAATCAACGTAATGATGATAATCAGGGAGTCAGAGCTTTCTATCCTTCGTTTGATCTGGCTAGAAGGAAAATTCTTCCAATCCTATGTGTACAATATTATTCGATGGTTTAACATGTACAGAACCTTTTTCGGAAGGATTCTTAGACTTAACAGAATTAAGTTTTTCTAAGAGTTTAAAAACGCCTTCGAACGCTCTAAATAGATCTTTATCAATTGATCCATTACGATAGTATTCTCAAAGAGATCAAGTTAATCTAGTGAGGGTCCATATCCTTGAGCGTGATGAACGTTTCCTCAATCTTTCCTTCTTTTTATTTTTTCCTTTAGATTGGTTCTCATCATCTAAATTTTCCTTTTTAGATGAAATGAGATTATCATGTGAACCCGGAGGTTTTAACCATAATAATCCTTGAGCAATCTTTAAGGACTTCTGGCGTGCGTTACAGATGCCAAGAGCAAGTTTTCCAAAAAATTTCCCATGGGACAATTTTTAAGGAACGAACAAACACAAACTTATCAGGTTTAGGTGTTTTCCTGCTCTGATACCAATTGAAAAAGTGGGGGTACAACAACCACACCAATATTTCGCTTAGAATCTTATGGACAAACTCCAAATACTTTCTAGAGAATCAACTAGACAGTCAGACTCAATCTAGATAAAAAGTATATCAAAGAGTTTATATCTCAATCTCTCGATTTGATATATACTCAAGCAAATAGAAATCTGCGAGTCTTTATCAAATACTAAGAGATAACTTGGATGGTACCAAAGACCAATATCCAAGTGTCAATCAATTTAAATCAACAACCAAAAGGTCGGATATTCTAATTGATTGAACAACGCAACCTGTGATATTTCAATTATATAACAAAATATAATGCGGAAAAAAATAACACAGACACCAGAATTTTGTTAACGAGGAAACGCAAATGCAGAAAAACCCCGGGACCTAGTCCAGTTTGAACACACTGTATTAAGCCGCTACAGACACTAGCCTACTCCAAATTAACTTCGGCTGGATTATAGTTGAACCCCAATCAATCTCACACTGATCCAAGGTACAGTTATGCTCTATCTCTGATCCCAGCAGGATGCTACGTACTTGATTCCCTTAGCTGATCTCACCCACAACTAAGAGTTGCTACGACCCAAAGTCGAAGACTTTAATAAACAAATTGTATCACACAGAAAAGTCTACGGTAATATATAAATCCGTCTCCCGAATATACCTACGAGTTTTGTTCCGTCTTTTGATAAATCAAGGTGAACAGAACCAATTGATAAACCGGACTTATATTCCCGAAGAACATCCTAGTATTATCAATCACCTCACAATAATCTTAATCGACGCAGCGAAAAAAGATATTGCGGAATCACAAACGATGAACGAAGTGTTTGTGATTTCTTTTATATCTTGCCTATCGGAGATATCAATCTCAAGCCAATTATTACAATTGTACTCGTACGATAGAAACAACAAGATCAGATCACACAACTACAAGAAAGTAGTATCGGTCTGGCTTCACAATCCCAATGAAGTCTTTAAGTCGTTAACCTGGTTAGAAGAAGAAACCAAAGGTTAAAGAGAATCGACTCTAGCTTAGCACAACTAGTATCACACAGAAGGTGTGGGGATTAGGTTTCCCAGTTGCTAGAGTTCTCCCTTATATAGTCTTTCAAATCAGGGTTTGCAATCAATGTTAGCTTGGTAACAAAGCATTCAATATTCACCGTTATGAAAACCTGATTAGATTCAAGCTAATATCTTTCAACCGTTAGATCGAAAACTAGCTTGTTACACACAAATGAAATGCACGTTTCTAGGCTTGTGTAACCGTACCCAAACTTGTACATTTGTTGGTTCAACAATAGTCAACCAAATGGTTATCCATATGATCACTTTCATATCAACCATATCTTCTTCACCATAACTAGTTCAAGTGACTCAAATGAACTAGTTAGAGAGTTGTTCAATTGCAAGGAAATCTTATGTAACTACACAAGACACAATTGAAGCAAAAACGATTTGATTCACTCGAATCGGTTCATGAACTATATAGCCACGGTTTGCAATTTGCATTCCTTAGTTTATATAAGAATAAGTTCACAAACATCGTTTTTAGATATAACCTACTCAAGTTCGGATTGGGTTCGCGGACTTAAGTTCCCGGACGGAGTTCACAAGCAGAATTTCTCGGGTGAGAACTTCCGCCATTCGCGGACTGAGTTCGCGGATTGGCTCACGCCACCATTCCGGTTCTCTTGATCAACAAAGTTCGCAAACTTCGTTCAAGGAATAGGACTTATACATATATCTGTTTCCACAACAATGCTTATATCTCCAATGGTTATATTATCTAAACTCTCATTTCAATCATTGAAACATTCTTAGAGGACGTTGATATTCTATAGTTGTTATTCACAAACTATTTTTCGTCAAAGTAAGCAATTTTCAAAGTGATTGAAACTTGTCATGCTTTCATCACTAGGAAAGATAACTTGGCTAAAGCGAAAGCTTACCAACACATATTTCAAGAAATAGATAGGCGAGATAAACTCGGCTCGAAATAGCAAATGTGTTTAATCTAAGTCTATATAGCAAAACGACTTTTGTCTCAAGATAGGAGATAAATAGACTTTTGAGTGATAGATTATCCTTTTCAACACAATCATCTTCATTTTCAGACTCACCATAATAAGAATCGTCGTCAGTTTCCCAACCTTTATCACGACGTCGTTTAGTTCAAGTCTCCACATACCTTTTAGTTGATGAAGATACACTGTTTCCTTGAGTAGTCCTTCGTCTTGTATTATGATTGCCATGGAGTTCTTGAGCTCAACTACACTTTCTATCCTAGTCCGAGACCTTAGCTATAGTAGACTAGAAATCAAGACTTATAGTTTTGATCACTAACATTGACAAACATGCTTGAGATAGCAACGAATATGAGTTCGGCCGAGAAATGCTCTAATAGTAAGACCGATATATTGAAATTGGTGTGACTAAATACTAGTCATTGAGTAACCGATCCTAGTAATAGGTGTGACCGATCACAAGAGAGAGTGTAATTGATCCTTGTAAGAGGTTTAACAAGTTTTAGTAAGTTGGTGTAACCGATCCTATATCTTGGTCAACCGATCACAAGTTTTACCATAAGAAGTGGTAATCGATCCTAGTTCTTAGTTAGCCATTTTATGGTAACTAGTGTAACTGATCCTAGTACCCACTTGGAGGTAGAACCGAAACTTTATGTTGAGGTAGAACCGTGAAAACTATTAATGGTGATTTGATAGGATAATTAATCACATAGTTCGTGGAAGTCATATGAATCAACTCTAAACTTGTTTGGAAGTGTGGCAAATCGGTTCCAGATGTCGACATACTTTGAACATGTGCAATAACTCTTATCTTTTATTGTTCAAAGATATTCCTTAATAGCTAAAGGAGAATCCCGGATCGAAATTAATTGAGAATCTTTTAATTAAGGTTTTTAGTTTTATATGCTTTTAATTTCCAGCAATTAAAATGCATATCTTTAGAAAATAAAAATTTGTAATGTGAATTTACTAGTTGGAGATTTCTACTGAGATTTATTTTGGACAAAGCATTTCCAGGAATTATGAAAACCGTTTTTGCCCTTATTGCATATCTTTGAGAATATTCGGTTTTGGAAATTCCTTAGTGTCCAAACTTCCTTGTCTATAAATACTGAAGCTTGCATTTCAAGCAAACTAATCCTCAGAGCCAGCAAAACTACCTAGTTGTGTTGTTACTAGTGGAGCCGTCTATTCGGAGAGGAAAGTACCCTAATTAGGCGAAATCTCTTACGACCGCTCGTTTTAAAGACTTATTTGGGATTGGGAAGCTCTACGAGTACCGTTGGTGGGAAACTAGATAATTGCAGTTTATTATTAGTTTTCGATTGATTTGATTGACTAACGGTTGTTGAACTTTGATTGCACCTGGTTTGTTTATGCTTGAGAATCTTCTCTTCTGATATAAGATTCACTCAAACTAGATCGAAGTGTCGACGGGGATCTTTAGAACTGTTTGTAGATCTAAAGACGTCTTATGATAATCCATCGTCAACAGACTCCGTTATGTGTGTGATTGATCACAAAAGATTCAAGTTGTTTGTGTGCGGGTGTTTATTGAAGATCAAAGAAGATTTGAAGACAAAGAAGATATTTGGGTTCATAATCTTTGGTGTGCACAAAACTTGATCGGCTGGGGATCCAACTATAATCGGTTTATCTTTGTGATAGATTGGATAGATTAGTTGAGTAAATCAGCATCAATATGTTTTCTTTGTGATTCAAAGTATTGATTGCGTAATCTTAACAATTACTTTGGTAGTTCTTGAAAAGATAGATATAAGGACCTGGCAAAGGAGTTTATTGGGATAAACGGAAGAGCCTTTTGTCAAACTCATGTCACGTTGTTTGAAAAGAGTTATTACCGAACAGATTTGTTGTTCCTTTACTGTTTGGAATACGAACCAAAAGAATTGTTCCAAGTGCGTGACTTATTGTAAGTTGGAGGCGCATGGATACAAACGGAACTAGGTGAACTATAGGTTTAGTTGCTTGGTCTCAACTATACAAAGTTGGTTTAGATTTTGTATAGCTACTTAATCCTGAGAGTATTCAATTCTGGACAAGGTCTCCGCGTTTTTCTGCATTTGCGGTTTCCTCGTTAACAAAATCTTGATGCGCCTTTTACTTTTCTATTTCCGCAATTATAATTGTTTTATTATAATTAGAAGTAAAATACACAAAGGTTAATTTCTATTTACTTGATATCAATCCTACTGTGTTTGCTCCGAACCTATTATCAAGTAAACATATTTCGTTGTTGTATTGTCTCGATCTTGTATCCATAGTCAATCACACAAGTTATCTTGTTGTCATATTGGCTCGATCTCGTATCTATAGACGATCACACGAAGTGCGAACCGATTAGTTTTATTGTCTCGACTCAGTCCATAGACAATCACTTTCGTAGAAAGAACTTATAGGTGGAAAAGTTTTAGATTGAGGTATATTTGGGTACCCTCGTCTTTTTAATTGGTATCAGAGCAGGCAAACACGAAAAGATCTAACAATCTATGTTTCGCGCGATCCAACCTATAAGAAAATGAATCTAATGAGTGATTCATTTAACGTAAGTCAAGATGAAAAATCAGCACTTGAGGATAACATCTTCTGTGAATCTACTGAACAGGTTGACCCCTATAATGTAGATTCTGGTGATTGGCAAACCTGCCTTGAAAAACAACTTGATGAAAATTCTGAAGATGGTGACTCAGAAATCGATCAAGATGTTGAAGAAGGTATGTCAGAATTCACTTCTATATTAAGTGCTATTTCTACAAGAAAACTATCTACCTCAGATGTGATTGAGCTCATTGCTCCTCTCTTCGGAGATACCAAGTTTTCCAAATGCCATCAACGCGATACTAAGATCATTAGTAGGAAATTTTCCTTGATTCCAAGCTACCTTCTTGCCACAAAGCCCAATAGAGATTCCATCACATGATGGACGTTCATCACTTGGTCTAGGAAGACGCACGTTTCCCAATGAAATGTTGTTAATCTTTGAAATTAATTCTATATCAACAATAAATCTTTTTTATATTTATCATGGATTTGAATTCTATCTTATTAAGATCAACATCATGAATGTTAGCATAGAAAATTCTTGTGAGAGAATCAAATCCTTGACCATGACCATCAAAGATATTTCCAAGATTTGAATTTTTTGAAGCAAGCTAAATCCTCTTCATGCCCACTAGAGAGATCCAATTTCTTTTCTAGGATAAAACCTTTAGATGAAATCTTTTCAAAAATTCTAGCACAAGAATCATCCACAAACCTAATCCTAAGAGAATTTTGGCCACAAGGAGAATCCATGCTAGAGGTATTTGAGCTTTTGGAGTTTCTTTTTGAGCCCTTAGAATTCAACATGAGATCTAAGAAATTGAAAGGAACAATTAGAATTTACTTACTTGGAGTGAATCTTGAACACCCTTTCTTTCAATTTCTCCAAGAAGGCTTCAATGGAGGAAACACACAAAACCCTACAGGTTTACGTACGCGGACGGGTGATGAAGAAGAGGGTGCACAAACTTCTTCTTTATAAGACCAAAAATGGGATTGGACCCGTTTGTGAACCGCGACCCACATAAGGAAAGTGGGATTTTCTTAGCCGTTTGCACATCAAAGGTTATGCATCCGGTGACAACACACTTTTGTGAGAGGGGGTGGATGTAGTAGAAAGCTTTATTTGGTATTCTATAAGAGAATAACAAAACTGTACACAACTCAAACATTTCTTTCCCCATTCCAAGATATATATACAAATGGGGTAGTGCCAGGCTTGTTACCAAGAGGCATAATGTGCAGAGGAATTCTCATGCAACATTTCTGGTTGATATGTGTGAGCAGTCCCTGTGATATAATCAACGTAATGATGATAATCAGGGAAGTCAGAGCTTTCTATCCTTCGTTTGATCTGGCTAGAAGGAAAATTCTTCCAAATCCTATGATGTACAATATTATTTGATGGTTTAACATGTACAGAACCTTTTTCGAAAAGATTCTTAGACTTAACAGAAGTAAGTTTTTCTAAGAGTTTAAAAACGCCTTCGAACGTTCTAAATAGATCTTTATCAATTGATCCATTACGATAGTATTTCTCAAAGAGATCAATAGTTAATCTAGTGAGGGTCCATATCCTTGAGCGTGATGAACGTTTCCTCAATCTTTACTTCTTTTTATTTTTTCCTTTAGATTGGTTCTCATCATCTAAATTTTCCTTTTTAGATGAAATGAGATTATCATGTGAACCCGGAGGTTTTAACCATAATAATCCTTGAGAAATCTTTAAGGACTTCTGGCGTGTGTTACAGATGCCAAGAGCAAATTTTTTCAAAAAAAAATCCCATGGGACAATTTTTAAGGAACGAACAAACACAAACTTATCAGGTTTAGGGTGTTTTCCTGCTCTGATACCAATTGAAAAGGTGGGGGGGGGGGGGGGGTACAACAACCGCACCCAATATTTCGATTAGAAATCTTTATGGACAAACTCAAATATACTTTCTAGAGAATCAACTAGACAGTCAGACTCAATCTAGATAAAAAGTATATCAAAGAGTTTATATCTCAATCTCTCGATTTGATATATACTCAAGCAAATAGAAATCTGCGAGTCTTTATCAAATACTAAAGAGATAACTTGGATGGTACCAAAGACCAATATCCAAGTGTCAATCAATTTAAATCAACAACCAAAAGGTCGGATATTCTAATTGATTGAACAATGCACAACCTGTGATATTTCAATTATATAACAAAATATAATGCGGAAAATAAATAACACAGACACCAGAATTTTGTTAACGAGGAAATCGCAAATGCAGAAAAACCCCGGGACCTAGTCCAGTTTGAACACACACTGTATTAAGCCGCTACAGACACTAGCCTACTCCAAATTAACTTCGGCCTGGATTATAGTTGAACCCCAATCAATCTCACACTGATCCAAGGTACAGTTATGCTTCTATGTCTCTGATCCCAGCAGGATGCTACGTACTTGATTCCCTTAGCTGATCTCACCCACAACTAGGAGTGCTACGACCCAAAGTCGAAGACTTTAGTAAACAAATTTGTATCACACAGAAAAGTCTACGGTAATATATAAATCCGTCTCCCATGAATATACCTACGAGTTTTGTTCCGTCTTTTGATAAATCAAGGTGAACAAGAACCAATTGATAAACCGGACTTATATTCCCGAAGAACATCCTAGTATTATCAATCACCTCACAATAATCTTAATCGACGCAGCGAAAAAAGATATTGCGGAATCACAAACGATGAAACGAAGTGTTTGTGATTTCTTTTATATCTTGCCTATCGGAGATATCAATCTCAAGCCAATTGTTACAATTGTACTCGTATGATAGAAACAACAAGATCAGATCACACAACTACAAGAAAGTAGTATCGGTCTGGCTTCACAATCCCAATGAAGTATTTAAGTCGTTAACCTGGTCTAGAAGAAGAAACCAAAGGTTAAATGAGATTCGACTCTAGCTTAGCACAACTAGTATCACACAGAAGGTGTGGGGATTAGGTTTCCCAGTTGCTAGAGTTCTCCCTTATATAGTCTTTCAAATCAGGGTTTGGAATCAATGTTAGCTTGGTAACAAAGCATTCAATATTCACCGTTATATGAAAACCTGATTAGATTCAAGCTAATATCTTTCAACCGTTAGATCGAAAACTAGCTTGTTACACACAAATGAAATGCACGTTTCTAGGCTTGTGTAACCGTACCCAAACTTGTATATTTGTTGGTTCAACAATAGTCAACCAAATGGTTATCCATATGATCACTTTCATATCAACCATACTCTTCTTCACCATAACTAGTTCAAGTGACTCAAATGAACTAGTTAGAGAGTTGTTCAATTGCAAGGAAATCTTATGTAACTACACAAGACACAATTGAAGCAAAAACGATTTGATTCACTCGAATCGGTTCATGAACTATATAGCAAAAGTTTGCAATTTGCATTCCTTAATTTATATAAGAATAAGTTCACAAACATCGTTTTTAGATATAACCTACTCAAGTTCATGGATTGGGTTCGCGGACTTAAGTTCCCGGACGGAGTTCACAAATTATAGCAGAATTTCTCGGGTTGAGAACTTCCGCCATTTCGCGGACTGAGTTCGCGGAATTGGCTCACGCCACCATTCCGGTTCTCTTGATCAACAAAGTTCGCAAACTTCAGTTCAAGGAATTAGGACTTATACATATATCTGTTTCCACAACAATGCTTATATCTTCCAATGGTTATATTATCTAAACTCTCATTTCAATCATTGAAACATTCTTAGAGGACGTTGATATTCTATAGTTGTTATTCACAAACTATTTTTCGTCAAAGTAAGCAATTTTCAAAGTGATTGAAACTTGTCATGCCTTTCATCACTAGGTAAAGATAAACTTGGCTAAAGCGAAAGCTTACCAACACATATTTCAAGAAATAGATAGGCGAGATAAACTCGGCTCGAAATAGCAAATGTGTTTAATCTAAGTCTATATAGCAAAACGACTTTTATCTCAAGATAGGAGATAAATAGACTTTTGAGTGATAGATTATCCTTTTCAACACAATCATCTTCATTTTCAGACTCACCATAATAAGAATCGTCGTCAGTTTCCCAACCTTTATCACGACGTCGTTTAGTTCAAGTCTCCACATACCTTTTAGTTGATGAAGATACACTGTTTCCTTGAGTAGTCCTTCGTCTTGTATTATGATTGCCATGGAGTTCTTGAGCTCAACTACACTTTCTATCCTAGTCCGAGACCTTAGCTATAGTAGACTAGAAATCAAGACTTATAGTTTTGATCACTAACATTGACAAACATGCTTGAGATAGCAACGAATATGAGTTCGGCCGAGAAATGCTCTAATAGTAAGACCGATATATTGAAATTGGTGTGACTAAATACTAGTCATTGAGTAACCGATCCTAGTAATAGGTGTGACCGATCACAAGAGAGAGTGTAATTGATCCTTGTAAGAGGTTTAACAAGTTTTAGTAAGTTGGTGTAACCGATCCTATATCTTGGTCAACCGATCACAAGTTTTACCATAAGAAGTGGTAATCGATCCTAGTTCTTAGTTAGCCATTTTATGGTAACTAGTGTAACTGATCCTAGTACCCACTTGGAGGTAGAACCGAAACTTTATGTTGAGGTAGAACCGTGAAAACTATTAATGGTGATTTGATAGGATAATTAATCACATAGTTCGTGGAAGTCATATGAATCAACTCTAAACTTGTTTGGAAGTGTGGCAAATCGGTTCCAGATGTCGACATACTTTGAACATGTGCAATAACTCTTATCTTTTATTGTTCAAAGATATTCCTTAATAGCTAAAGGAGAATCCCGGATCGAAATAATTGAGAATCTTTTAATTAAGGTTTTTAGTTTATATGCTTTTAATTTCCAGCAATTAAAATGCATATCTTTAGAAAATAAAAATTGTAATGTGAATTTACTAGTTGGAGATTTCTACTGAGATTTATTTGGACAAAGCATTTCCAGGAATTATGAAAACCGTTTTTGCCCTTATTGCATATCTTTGAGAATATTCGGTTTTGGAAATTCCTTGGTGTCCAAACTTCCTTGTCTATAAATACTGAAGCTTGCATTTCAAGCAAACTAATCCTCAGAGCCAGCAAAACTACCTAGTTGTGTTGTTACTAGTGGAGCCGTCTATTCGGAGAGGAAAGTACCCTAATTAGGCGAAATCTCTTACGACCGCTCGTTTTAAAGAATTTGGGATTGGGAAGCTCTACGAGTACCGTTGGTGGGAAACTAGATAATTGCAGTTTATTATTAGTTTTCGATTGATTTGATTGACAACGGTTGTTGAACTTTGATTGCACCTGGTTTGTTTATGCTTGAGAATCTTCTCTTCTGATATAAGATTCACTCAAACTAGATCGAAGTGTCGACGGGGATCTTTAGAACTGTTTGTAGATCTAAAGACGTCTTATGATAATCCATCGTAACAGACTCCGTTATGTGTGTGATTGATCACAAAGATTCAAGTTGTTTGTGTGCGGGTGTTTATTGAAGATCAAAGAAGATTTGAAGACAAAGAAGATATTTGGGTTCATAATCTTTGGTGTGCACAAAACTTGATCGGCTGGGGATCCAACTATAATCGGTTTATCTTTGTGATAGATTGGATGATTAGTTGAGTAAATCGGCATCAATATGTTTTCTTTGTGATTCAAAGTATTGATTGTAATCTTAACAATTACTTTGGTAGTTTTGAAAAGATAGATATAAGGACCTGCAAAGGAGTTTATTGGGATAAACGGAAGAGCCTTTTGTCAAACTCATATCACGTTGTTTGAAAAGAGTTGTTACCGAACAGATTTGTTGTTCCTTTACTTTGGAATACGAACCAAAGAATTGTTCCAAGTGCGTGACTTATTGCAAGTTGGAGGCGCAGGGATACAACGGAACTAGGTGAACTATAGGTTTAGTTGCTTGGTCTCAACTATACAAGTTGGTTTAGATTTTGTATAGCTACTTAATCCTGAGAGTATTCAATTCTGGACAAGGTCTCCGCGTTTTTCTGCATTTGCGGTTTCCTCGTTAACAAAATCTTGATGCGCCTTTTACTTTTCTATTTCCGCAATTATAATTGTTTTATTATAATTAGAAGTAAAATACACAAAGGTTAATTTCTATTTACTTGATATCAATCCTACTGTGTTTGCTCTGAACCTATTATCAAGTAAACATATTTCGTTGTTGTATTGTCTCGATCTTGTATCCATAGTCAATCACACAAGTTATCTTGTTGTCATATTGGCTCGATCTCGTATCTATAGACGATCACACGAAGTGCGAACCGATTAGTTTTATTGTCTCGACTCAGTCCATAGACAATCACTTTCGTAGAAAGAACTTATAGGTGGAAAAGTTTTAGATTGAGGTATATTTGGGTACCCTCGTCTTTTTAATTGGTATCAGAGCAGGCAAACACGAAAAGATCTAACAATCTATGTTTCGCGCGATCCAACCTATAAGAAAATGAATCTAATGAGTGATTCATTTAACGTAAGTCAAGATGAAAAATCAGCACTTGAGGATAACATCTTCTGTGAATCTACTGAACAGGTTGACCCCTATAATGTAGATTCTGGTGATTGGCAAACCTGCCTTGAAAAACAACTTGATGAAAATTCTGAAGATGGTGACTCAGAAATCGATCAAGATGTTGAAGAAGGTATGTCAGAATTCACTTCTATATTAAGTGCTATTTCTACAAGAAAACTATCTACCTCAGATGTGATTGAGCTCATTGCTCCTCTCTTCGGAGAAAATAAGAAACTAAGAAAAATTTCTCGGGTTTCTTCTATGGATATCAGAATTCCATATATCTTCTTAAAGACTACAAAGATAGTCTACACTCAAAAACCCTTGAGTTTGAGAATCTCAACAGGAAACATTTCTTGTTGAATAAAAAACTTGTTGAGACAGAAGCAAGGATTAATTCTCAACAAGTAACGAGTAAGGAACAAAATGAGTCTGTTTCCTTTAAGAAAAATCCTCTTGAGGATAAATTAGTTGAAGCTCTTGAAAGAATCAAGCTCTTGGAAAAGGAAGCTGTAAGGCTAAGAAGACTCAATGACAACACAATCAATTTATCTTCCATGTCGGATGCATGGAGAAGTCATGGCGACAAAACTTGGATTAGGATATGACGGAATTGATATTTCGTCAATCAACAATGAAGTAAAATTCATAAAGGTTGTTGGCTCTTCCACTCCAGAAAATGCACTTGATCAAGCTTGTACGCCTGAGTCACCCAAGTGCTCAAATGAGATTCTGACATAAAACATCTCCAAAAGCAATCAGAGGAGGACTCCAACTAAGGATCATCATAATTACCGAACGTCTCATAAAGGTAAAACTAAAAACTTTATTCTTTTCAACAAGCATTGTTATTATTGTAGAGATAAAGGTCATATGCAAAGGGATTGTAAAATTCGAAAGATGCAAAATGCTCTATCATTTGTATCTAAAGAGTTGAACGGGTTCATCTTCAAAAACCTCTCAGATCATCATTGTCCTGTGAAACAAACGAATTATTACAAGAATTCAAAATCATATCCTAAAAGAAATATTCCTAAAAGGAAAAATAATAGAAAGGGTAACACCTTTATCAATGGGGATATGAGATCTGATGTTTCAAACTGGAAAGATGCAATGTCGCTAGAGATGAAGAACCTTTATTCAAATTCCACCTACAAGTGGATACCAAAATCCGAGAAGGTATCCAAAAGGAAGTCATATAAAACAAATTCTAAGAAAAACAATCATGTTGTAATCTTAGACAAAGATGACTATGAATGTCTAGTGCTTAGACTCAAAAAGGATCTAGAGATATCCAGCGATATCAATGTGCAAACATCTTTCGATGATCTTCTACACTGTAGAAAATCAAAAAGAGAGTTAACCAGGACTCTATGACTTCATAAAAATTGTGATATCTTCCTTGCATGTTTTGGGTAAGTTTTTGTTTCGGAATTTGTTTAGGAAAACTTTCCTACTTGAGTTGCAGTCTTGAAAAATGAAAAGAAGGGACTATAAAAAGGTCCTATTATACTCTTGTGATATCACAATATTGTGATACAATGCATTCTCCATATGAAGATAGTAAGGAAGACTTAACATAAGAAATTTCGAATGTAATTAGTTCATGTAGTTCCTTGCCTCGATCGAAAAATCTACATATGATTCCTTTCATTATGAAAGAAAAAGAATGTAATAATGTTGTCTGTAACTTTTGTGTGGAAAAGATTGAAAGAATTCTTGAGTCTAGTTCCACATATTATGTGAAAAGAAAATATGGACTTTGTTCCGAATATTATTCCTTTTCTATCAAGACATCTCTCTCAACCATTCTTGCTCAAAATATGTTAGAGAGAACAATAGAACTTATTGGAAGAAAAGATCTTCTTGAAGATGATATTTCTGCAGAAAATATGCGTATCTCTAGGTATGAACAATCTATTGCTAATCATAGATGGCCAGAAGACCTTGGAGAATTTAAAAGAAATTTAGAATACTGTAAAAGGGATCTAACCGAAACCGAGTTACTTCTAAAGGAATTCTCCAGTAAGGCATGCAAAGCAGGAATAAGACTAAATTCTTATTTAAAGTTAGGCTACTATGAATAAAACTATCTTATTATTTATGAATAAAATTATTATTTTATAATTTTTCTTGTGATAGTTTTTGATTAGATAGCATGTGCTTGAATGCTTTATATTATTGCTATGTATGTTTATGGGATGTTTTCGGTTTTCATAACCTTGATATTCGATCTCATATGGTGTGAACCCTTATGGTTTGGGTGACTTTTTGATTTAGCGGGATTGAGTTCTAGCCCATGTTGGTAGGCTTTATCAAAGGATCATGAGGGGTTCTGATTGAAACAATATGTGAAAGAGTCACAATATGTTGAATCGTTTGGTTTAGCATAAAATCATATGTGTTTCGAGGTTTCAAATTTTGCATTGCATTAGTTAAAACCGGTTTTCAACCTTTCTCTGGTAAAGGTTGGTTGTTGTTGTTATTTTGTTCTTGCGAGAGGATGACAACATGATGATATCCGCCCCGGAAAGATATGAAGAAAAAGGAGAAGAAGATGTGGAATTTGAGGCAACAAATTTGTTAGTTAATCGTTTTCTTGTTTAAGAAAATCCTGATTTTATTGCATATATTTATTGCTTTTGCTTAACAAAATTTCGGTACAATTGATGTTTATTCCATTGATTGTGTATGGATGTGTGTGTGATTCAATTGTTTATGATTAAGAAAAACTATTGTTATCTTGCTTTATTGTTTGGTGTCAATTTTTTAGGCTTACAAAATTACGGTGCAATTGCGGTACTTTAATGTCTATGTTGTTTCAATTGTTTCCAGTTGAGGTAAATAATTATGCAAGTTGATTTATTTGGTTTGTATGAATTGTTTATGGGTTAATAAAAGAAAAGGTCTTCGGGATGAATTATTTCGTCCAATTCGATTCCGGATAAGAGAAATTAAGTTAATTCTGATCTTAGATAGACTAATCAAAGTGAAGGTTTCGGTTATTCAAGTATAATCGAATGCCTTAACAAGAAATGCTAGTTAACTAACCTAGTACTTGTCTTGTTTAAAAGTGAAAGGTCTAAGTTATTATTTGAATAATTAGAACCTGATGAGAAAAATAGGGTTAATTCTGATCTTTATTTTGGTCTTATCGAACAAGCGATTGTATTTGTGCAATCGGTTTAGAAAAGGAACTAAGGTGCTTAGTCGATTTTTGGTTTGCTAAACTATTAGGGAAAATTGCTTCGGGCAATTGTTTCCTTGGTGACATATCAAAACAAAGTTACTTTGTAGTGCAAGTCTTATAGGTTGCAAGTCTCTTTGTAAGATCCTTTCGGTTTGTCCTTTATTTGCTCGTACCTTTGTCATTTTGTGACAAAAAGGGGGAGAAATATATGGAGTAAACAAGTGATTTGATATTGATTTGGTATCACTAAGGGAAAGGACAATGGTGCATAAACATTATATCTAATGAAAGAGTAAAGCATAGACTAAGGGTGAGTAGCATATCATATTGATACTTGTGGTTATCTTAACTACAAAGGGAATAACAAAGACATGCGGATTAAAAATCTACATATATTACCTTTAAGGGGAGTATTAGCTTTGTTATTATAATGTCAACAACGGCATTTAAAGGATTGAATGTATACAGGTTATTGTGATGTTGAAACTTGGAATCAAGTGTATGTGTAATGAATTCTTGTAATTTGTTTATCCATAAGATGTAAGAGTTCTGTAACTAAAATTGACAAAGGGGGAGATTGTTAGAGCATAGCTCGGTTGAACCCACCAAGCGTTGGTATGTCAAGTTTGGTTGTCATATTTTAGTGAACTAAAATTCATTTAAAGAATCGCTTGATTATATGCTAGAGTCAACTTCGTATAGGTTAGCTTGAAAGTATTAGGATATGAGACATTACAAGTATTACGTGAAGACTTGAAGAATGTGAAGAAGTAACAAGCTACAACGACGACATCATCCTTCCTCTTGAGCTTAGTAATATTTGACTTGAATTGTTTCATTCCCTAACGTATCTTTCAAGTCGTGCATATTGAAAACATAACTACGAAGCTGTGAATATTATACTCTAGTTATACATAGTATTAAGGAATTACAATACGAAGTATAACGTCTATCTTTTGAACTTCGTATATAAGACATCGACATAATCGTATGAATACTATTATGATTATGTATGGTTATGGGTGAAGATTTTGTCCTAGGAAACAATGCTTTACATTCGTTTAAAGGAAGTAAATTCATAAACTTGTTTTTTGAATCGAAAGGGAAATCGCTAGGCTTATTGGTATTGTTATTCATTGCAAATCTTTTGAATTACCAATATGTGTGTTTAGTATAACCACTCATAACTTGCTTATGTATCTTGGTTAAACTATTCACAAGGCCTGACTTTTTTATTCGTATGACTTTTATTAGTGAAACCGATCTTAAGTAATCACCTGAGATGGTAAGATCGATATCTTGAAATTGGTGTGACTAAATACTAGTCATTGGGTAATCGATCCTAGTAAGAGGTGTGGCCGATCACAAGAGAGAGTGTAATCGATCCTTGTAAGAGGCTTAACAAGTTTTAGTAATTTGGTGTAACCAATCCTATAACTTGGTCAACCGATCACAAGTTTTACCATAAGAAGTGGTAACCGATCCAAGTTCTTAGTTAGCTATTTTAAGGTAACTAGTGTAACCGATCCTAGTACCCACTTGGAGGTAGAACCGAAACTTTATGTTGAGGTAGAACCGTGAAACCCATTAATGGTGATTTGATAGGGTAATGACTCACATAGTTCTTGGAAGTCAGATGAACCAATTCTAAACTTGTTTGGAAGTGTGGCAAATCGGCTCCAAGATTGTAAATATGAAAAAGGATTTACAAAGTAAAGATGTCGACACACTTTGAACATGTGCAGTAACCCTTATCTTTTATTGTTCAAAGATATTCCTTAATAGCTAAAGCAGAATCCCGGATCGAAATAAATTGAGAATCTTTTAATTAAGGTTTTTAGTTTTATATGCTCTTAATTTCCAGCAATTAAAATGCATATCTTTAGAAAATAAAAATTGGTAATGTGCATTTACTAGCTGGAGATTTTCTACTGAGATTTCGATCAATATTTGGACAAAGCATTTCCAGGAATTATGAAAACTGTTTTTTCCCTTATTGCATATCTTTGAGAATATTCGGTTTTGGAAATTCCTTGCTGTCCAAAATTCCTTGTCTATAAATACTGAAGTTTGCATTTCAAGCAAACTAATCCACAGAGCCAACAAAACTACCTAGTTGTGTTGTTACTGGTGAGCCGTCTATTCGGAGAGGAAAGTACCCTAATTAGGAGAAATCTCTTACGACCGCTCGTTTTAAAGACTTCTTTGGCATTGGGAAGCTTTACGAGTACCGTTGGTGGGAAACTAGATAATTGCAGTTTATTATTAGTTTTTGATTGATTTAATTGACTAACGGTTGTTGAACTTTGATTGCACCTGGTTTGTTTATGCTTGGGAATCTTCTCTTCTGATATAAGATTCACTTAAACTAGATCGAAGTGTCGACGGGGATCTTTAGAACTGTTTTTAGATCTAAAGACGTCTTGTGATAATCCATCGTTAACAGACTCCGTACTGTGTGTGATTTATCACAAAAGATTCAAGTTGTTTGTGTGTGGGTGTTTATTGAAGATCAAATAAGATTTGAAGACAAAGAAGATATTTGGGTTCATAATCTTTGGTGTGCACAAAACTTGATCGGCTGGGGATCCAACTATAATCGTTTTATCTTTGTGATAGATTGGATTGATTAGTTGAGTAGATCGGCATCAATACGTTTTCTTTGTGATTCGAAGTATTGATTGCGTAATCTTAACAATTACTTTGGTAGTTGTTGAAAAGATAGATATAAGGACCTGACAAAGGAGTTTATTGGGATAAACGGAAGAGCCTTTTGTCAAACTCATATCACGTTGTTTGAAAAGAGTTGTTACCGAACAGATTTGTTGTTCCTTTACTGTTTGGAATACGAACCATAGGAATTGTTCCAAGTGCGTGACTTATTGAAAGTTGGAGGCGCAGGGATACAGACGGAACTAGGTGAACTATAGGTTTAGTTGCTTTGTCTCAACTATACGAAGTTGGTTTAGATTTTGTATAGCGGGTTAATCATGAGAGTATTCAATTCTGGACAAGGTCCCGACGTTTTTCTGCATTTGCGGTTTCCTCGTTAACAAAAGCTTGATTTGTATTTTACTTTTCTATTTCCGCAATTATAATTATTTTATTATAATTAGAAGTAAAATACACAAAGGTTAATTTCTATTTACTTGATAACAATGCTATTATGTTTGATTAAGTCAGAACCTATTATCAAGTAAACATACTTCGTTGTTGTATTGTCTCGATCTTGTATCCATAGTCAATCACACAAGTTATCTTGTTGTCGTATTGTCTCGATCTCGTATCCATAGATGATCACACGAAGTGTGAACCGATTAGTTTTATTGTCTCGACTCAGTCCATAGACAATCACTTTCGGAGAAAGAACTTATAGGTGGAAAAGTTTTAGATTAAGGTATATTTGGGCACCCTCGTCATTTCAGATCCGGTTGTGTTGATGGTGGTTTTTAGTTCAGGGCTAAAGTTGTAAATTTCTCGTATTTAATATGTTGTCACTCTGCAAAGAGACAGAGCCATGTAAAAGTGATGAGTGTCCATCCTCTTCACTGGCGCACTTATTGAGCAATTCGATATATTCACATGAAATTTATCCAGAATGGTGCATGTAGCAACAATCCCAGATATTCTGTAAATTTCGGCATCATGCCTGTATTATCCAATTGATATAAGTTTCTCTGAATACTTTTTGTGTTGTGTTCCATGGCTGAACCCTTAATGTTGATATGACATTGCAATTAGTGTTCACTCGCAGCAGAGTAACATGAATTTCCCGAAGTATCAAGGTTAAGGTCTTTGCATAAAAGTACTCAATCGGAAAGCATACTGCTCTCTGGCAATAAATTCGAAGAACTCTGTGTCAGCAAACAGAGTTCAATCAATTTTGTGATAACTCACGAAAATCAAATTTCAACCTAATTATTTGTAGGGTTTTGCTTCCCGCGCAGTATATCAGACCCTGTTGGTCGAAACTAAACCTAGGGAATTGATCCTCCATGGATTAGTGGGTGCAACTACCTACCAAAAATCAGAAAACAAGGAACAAAAGAGGAGCCATGGGAAATAGGAGCAGCAGCAAGGGAAGTGTGGTCGTGCCATAGGCCAGCCGGTGCCACTTGCAGGTAGCCACGCTCCCATGCTGCCTGTCCGGACCCCTCTTTCCTACCGTACAATTAGGTCACTTTAAAATGCGCCACGAGCACTAGAGGTGTGGCCGCGCCCTATATTTGGCCAACCCCTTTTCTCAACCAATCAGGTCGCTTTAAACTCGCCACATGCATTAAAGGCCAAACGCACCCTGCCACACCTCCATGTTAATTGGCAGGACAAACGCACCCTGCCACACCTCCATGTTAATTGGCAGTCCAAACACACCCTGTCACACCTCCATGTTGATTGGAACGCCAAACGCGCTCTGCCACACCACCATTCTAACTGACATGCCAAACGTGCCATGCCGCACCACCATGTTAATCGGAATGCCAACATGCCACTCCGCCGCAGTAACATGCCAATGTGCCACAAATGGCACAACTACATGCTAACCCATTTTCTGTTCGTGGCCAACGCCATAACGGACTCCAATTAGGATTTTATGATCGAAACACGACTTTTGCTTCAGTAGTACTAGCCGAAGCCCTAACTTTGGCCACGCCGCCAAGCCCTAATTTTGGCCACGCCGCCAAATCCTAGCTTTGGCCATGCCGCCACGCCACAGGCGCGGCTATGCCACTACGCCGCGGCTATGCCGCTATGCCATTAACAGGTACCAACGGAATGTGGCCATGATCAACGACCACCCTCTCTGCCGAATTACAATCTCAGCCGTCCAAATTCGTCGCAGAATTGATCGGCCTGTGGTAAGTCTTAGGCAACCAACCAAGACTAACCTAATAGCATCACACGCTATTCTCCTGCGGCAAGTCTCCTGACTTTAACTTTCCACACATGGCTATCTTCTACTTAGTTGGCGTACAATTAATCAGAGTAGCCAGGTCTTGTATACAAGACCCACTCAGCAATATGCTACACTTTTCCATACTCGAGACATCAAACATGTCACAAACTGGGGGATGCTCATCAGGGTATTGGTCTGGCGGTTTACAGCGGGCGGCGTGCAACACGTCCATCATAAGAAAGTGTCAGGAAAACAGGCAGTTAGTGACGGCAAGAAGTAGTGGGTGTAAACAAACCCGTTTCCTTCATAGTGAGAACATGGCTTCTGGCATTTACACATTACCCCACTTCTCCATCACTTAACGACTCTCACTTCCTATGAGACCAGGGTGCATTCAGTTATGACTTGTAGAAATAGGTTTCACCTATTTTCGACCAAGGAACGAGTTTTTGGTTAACAACAACACAGTTGTTGATGGTGGTTTTCAGTTCAGGGTTAAATGTGTAAAAAATATCACATCTAGAGTGTTGTCACTCTGCAAAGAGACGAAGCCATAAAAGTGATGAGTGTTCAACCTCTCCACTGGCACATTCATTGAGCCATTCAATATATTTACATGAAATTTATCCAGACTGGTGCATGTAGCAACAATCCCAGATACTCTGTAAATTTCAAACACCTTGCTTATATTATTCACTAATGTAAGACCCTCTGAGTACTTTTCCTGTGTTATGTTCCCCGACAGAACCCTTAATATTGGTATGGAATGACGGATTTGTGTTCACACGCAGCAGAGTAACACAAATTTCCAAGTACCAAGGTTAAGGTCCTTGCACAAAGTACTCAACCAAAAAACATATTGCTTTCTGTAAATAAAGAATTCTGTGTCAACACATAGAATTAAATCAATTTGGTGATAATTCACAAAATTCATGAATTTAAACTAATTTTCAAAAATTAGGGTTTTTGCGCCATGCACAATATATTAGGCCCGTCGAAATTATGCTTAAGCAACTAAGCAATTGATCTTCCATGGATCAGTAGGTGCGAAGTCCTACCCAAAATCAGAAAACAGAGAATAACGGAGCCGCGGAGTAGGAGAAGCAATGAGAGGGAGCGTGGCCATGCCACAGGCTAGCCGGCGCCACTTGGCCACGCCCTATGCTACCCAACCGGCCCTTATTCCTTTTTCGACCAATCAAATCGCTTTAAACCTGCCACACTTCCATGAGTTGTGGCTGGGCCCATACTTGCTGGCCCTATTCCCCATCGACCAATCAATTCGTATTAAACCTGCCACGCGCACCAAAAGGGTGGCCACGCCCGTGCTTGGCCGGCCCCCTACTTTTATTGACCAATCAGGTCGCTTTAAACCTTCCACAACTTTAAAAGAGGTGGAAGTTGTGTCAAGAGGTCCCCATACTAAGTTGGCTTCCCAAAAAACCGCGCCAAGATGCTAACGGCATGCTAAACATGCCAAAAACGAGCATGCCAGGCGCACATGCCAAGCGGCATGCCAAACATGCCAAGCGGCATGCCAATCACACATGCCAAACGGGCATGCTAAATGCACATGCCAAACGTACCACTTACCGCGGAACCATGCCAACCCACTCTCTGTTCGTGACCAGCATCACAACAGACTTCAATTTGGCTAGCCTAACCGTAAGGGCGCCCATGCTCCAGTGACGGTGGATGAAACCCTAATTTCTAGTCATGGCACAAAACTATGCCACCTCGGTCCCACAACAAGCCGCGCGGACTTAGGAAACCCTAAAAAAGGTTCCAAACCTTATCCACTCGTGAAAATATTCGCTCTTGTGGCCGTTTCTACATGATGGTCTGCCTATGGATCCTCTGGCATGACTCTGGCACCGTTTGTATAAAATGCCATGCCACAGCCACCTACCGCATGTCGCACACCATATGCGCTAATTAGGATTTCGGCATGCCAAACCCTATTTAGGAAAAGTTGCTACGGCAACCAAGCTAGATAATTTTCCGCAGAGCATTGGGATTAATGTGGCCACTGAAACTGATGTTTCCACACCACATTGGAGTCTAACGCCAATGTGTCAAAATCTAGTGACCATGGCTACGCCAGGCGCTACTTGCACCATCGCGCCGATGGCATGCACAGGCTATGCCAGTCATTCCACCGTGCCACTGGCATGCATGAACTATGCCAGCCATGCCGCAGTGCCACTGGCATGCGCTAAAGGCGCCACTGTACCATTTCCAGGCATCAACATGGTGTGGCCATAATCGATGGCTACCCTTCCCCATGAGATGCAATCTCGGCCATCCAAGTTCGCCACCGAACTGACAGACTTGTAGCAAGTTTTAGGCGACCAGCTGAGATGAGCCTAAATCTAGTGGACATGGCTACGCCAGGCGCCACTTGCACCTCTGTGCCACTGGCATGCACGAACTACGTCATCCATGCCGCAGTGCCATTGGCATACGCTAAAAAATCCACTATGCCATTGTCAGGCATCAACATGGTGTAGCCATAATCGATGGCTACCTTTCCTCACGAGATACAATCTCGGCCGTCCAAGTTCGCTACCGAACTGACAGGCCTGTGGCAAGTTTTAGGCGACCAGCCAAGATGAGACTAATAGCATCACATGTTATTTTCCTGCGGCAAGTCTCTTGAATTTGACTTGCCACACGTAGCAAACTGCTACATGTTTTCCACGAAAACGCTCGAGACATCAAACATGTCACAAACTGGGGGATACTCATCAGGGTATTGGTCTGGCGGTTTACAACGTGCGGCGTACGATACGCCCATTACAAAAAAGTGTCATGAAGCGGGACGGTTAATGGTGGCAAGAAGTAACAGGTGTAAACGGATCCACTTCCTTCATCATGGAAGCACGGTTTCTGACGGTTACGCACTCTTCCATCACTCAATCGTTCCCACTTCCATCGAGACCAGGGTACGTTTTATTATGACTTGTATAAATAGGTTTCACCTATTTCCACCAAAAGACAAGTTTTGGTCAGAGAACAACACAGTATCCAGAAATCACCAAAGAACTGATAGCTTTCATTCCATAAGCCAGTTCCACTTTCTGATACAAGTCATAAAACAGTCACACCTTTAGAATTAACCATTCGGATCTCAACACTTTCTTCGCTTCTCTCCCTAAGACAAACCCTTCTCCTTCACTTTGTGACCGAAGCAAGCCTGGAATAGCCATTTCTTGGTTTAGGCCAGGATTGTACAGATTGATCTCTCGAATCAAAAGTACTCCCATGCAGTGCATTGTTTAGGGTTTAGATTTGTTTCTCATCCACACACCCGAATTTACCAAAACCGGCAGAAACAGTTTTCACCTACAAACAATAGTATCCAGAAAACACCAAAAAGAACTGATAGCTTACATTCTGCAAGCCAATTCTACATTCTGATACAAGTCATAAAATATCCACACCTTCAGAATTAACCATTATGTTATGAACATATTCTTCGCTTCCCTCCCTAAGACTAACCCTTCTCCTTCACTTTGTGACCGAAGCAAGCCTGGAACTGCCATTTCTTGGTTTAGTCCAGGATTGTACAGATTGATCTCTCGAATCTAAAGTACTCCCTTGCAGTGCATTTGTTTAAGGTTTAGGCTCGTTTCTCATCCACACACCCAAATTGACCAAAACCAGCAGAAACAGTTTTTACCCACAAACAATTGGCGACCACAGTGGGAGATTAATTTCTCGGTTGCAATACCAATTTCCAATTTCATTTTTCAATCCAAATTTCAAGAGGGTAGAGCTCAGGACCGGGTCAGCAACAAACCCTGGTGCCACCGGTGCTGAAAACGCCCTTGATATCAACATTCCTTCCAGTGACATCAATGTACCACCTGTCAGCATGATCAACACCCGCGGCGCCGCAGACTCTACCACCAACACCAGCGGCGTAGGAAACGTTCCCCCATACGTTACACCTCCGATCACCAGAGCCAGAGCCGCTACATCCACCCCCGTTGTTTCTTCAAGTGTGACGCTCCCAGTTGTCACCAGAGCTGTTGTCACTCCACCGTCAGGACGAGAGACCGGAGGGGCCAGAGGAAGCCAACCCCTTATTACCATTGTTGTTTTGATGGAAAGACAATAAGTTATTGCTAAGGCTCAGACGGACATGGCCACAACTCAAAAGGAGCGAAACAATGAACATCTGAATGATTAGTCAAGGTATTCATAATTCGGGCGTTAGATTATCATAAACCAAATGTGACTGAACATCAATTGGTGGAGTTGTGCATTAATTCTTTCTGGGGACTATGTTTACAAAACCATGTAATCTATGATGGAGCATGTGTGTCAGATTCTCTATTTTTCCAAGGTGCAACGCCGAGATATATTTTCAGCCCTCAACTGTATTGCGTTGGCGCTTCGACCATTGCTCCAGGAGCCGCTTCAACGTTCTCTCCAGAAGCCTTCGCTTCAACGTTCTCCCCAGAAGCCTCTCCGCTTCAACGTTTCGCTCCAGGAGCCGCTTCAACGTTTCGCCTCCAGAAGCCGCTCCTCTTAAACGTTTTGCTCCAGAATCCTCCGCTTCAACTTTTCGCTCCAAAATCCGCCCCGCTTCAACGTTTCGCCTCCAAAAGCCGCTCCTCTTAAACGTTTCGCTCCAGAAGCCGCTTTAACGTTCTCTCCAGAAGCCGCTACTCCTTCCTGCCAAGGTTTGTTCCCATAGCCGCCACTCCTCCCTATCAAGGATTGTGATCGAATCCAGCCAACTTTCTTCTGATCACAACTGCTGCCTAGAACTGTTGCTGCTCTTTCGTTGATACCAGCTAGAGCTTCACCATAGCAACAACCACTACAAAGAATATTTCGTCCATGTGTTTTTACAAGCATCCCATCTAGGAGAGTACAATAAGCTTGTATCAAATCACAGAGGTGTAGATTCAATATGGTACAACCAAAGTAAGCTACACTTGGGGACTGAAGCTTCCTTCAGGTTTAGAAATTTAAACACAATCACCGCCTTACCAGTGAATGCAATGGAAGCACATCTTCCACGAGAAAATAAGCTCAGGATAATTACACATGGGGACTTTTGTCACGCTGCTTACTCACGGGAAAGCCTGATACACCCAAATCCCAATCATGCACGAAGGACATGCCTAGCAGAGACAGAGCTAAGTAACTATCCTTAAACTAAATATTTTATATCTATTAGGCATATCAAATAAATTTAAAATCTCTTAGCGTTGAGACGTTCAAATTCCTCAACACTCACCATTGTGTTGCCAGGCAAACCGCCTCAACACATTTTTCATCTTACTGTTGAGACGTGAAAATTCCTCAACACCCACTGCTGTGTTGCCAGGCAAACTGCCTCAACACATTTTTCCTCTTAGTATTGAGACGTGAAAATTCCTCAACACTCACTATTGTTTTGCAAGGCAAACTTCCTCAACACATTTTTCCTCTTAGTGTTGAGACGTGAAAATTCCTCAACACTCACCATTGTGTTCCCAGGCAAACTGCCTCAACACATTTTTCCTCTTAGTGTTGAGACGTGAAAATTCCTCAACACTCACCATTGTGTTGCCAGGCAAACTGCCTCAACACATTTTTCCTCTTAGTGTTGAGACGTTCAAATTCCTAAACACTCACTACTGTGTTTCCAGGAAAACTGCCTCAACACATTTTTCCTACTAGTGTTGAGATGTGAAAATTCCTCAACACTCACCACTGTGTTGCCAGGCAAACTGCCTCAACACATTTTTCCTCTTAGTGTTGAGACGTGAAAATTCCTCAACACTCACCACTGTGTTGCCAGGCAAACTGCCTCAACACATTTTTTCCTCTTAGTGTTGAGACGTGAAAGTTCCTCAACACTCACTACTGTGTTGCCAGGAAAACTGCCTCAACACATTTTTCCTCTTAGTGTTGAGATGTGAAAATTCCTCAACACTTACTACTGTGTAGCCAGGCAAACTGCCTCAACACATACTTACTCTTAGTGTTGAGACGTGAAAATTCCTCAACACTCACCACTGTGTTTCCAAGCAAACTGCCTCAACACATTTTTCCTCTTAGTGTTGAGATGTGAAAATTCCTCAACACTCACCACTGTGTTTGTTGAGACGTGAAAATTCCTCAACACTCACCAATGTGTTGCCAGGCAAACTGCCTCAACACATTTTTCCTCTTAGTGTTGAGACGTGAAAATTCCTCAACACTCACAACTGTGTTGCCAGGAAAACTGACTCAACACATTTTTCCTCTTAGTGTTGAGATGTTCAAATTCCTCAACACTCACTACTGTGTTTCCAGGCATACTGCCTCAACACATTTTTCCTCTTAGTGTTGAGATGTGAAAATTCCTCAACACTCACCACTGTGTTGCCAGGAAAACTGCCTCAACACATTTTTTCTCTTAGTGTTGAGACGTGAAAAATCCTCAGCACTCACCGTTGTGTTGCCAGGCAAACTGCCTCAACACATTTTTCCTCTTAGTGTTGAGACATGAAAATTCCTCAACACACACCATTGTGTTGCCAGGCAAACTGCCTCAACACATTTTTCCTCTTAGTGTTGAGATGTGAAAATTCCTCAACACTCACCACTGTTTTGCCAGGGAAACTGCCTCAACACATTTTTCCTCTTAGTGTTGAGACGTGAAAATTCATCAACACTCACCACTGTGTTTCCAGGAAAACTGCCTCAACACATTTTTCCTCTTAGTGTTGAGACGTGAAAAATCCTCAACACTCACTGTTGTGTTTCCAGGCAAACTGCCTCAACACATTTTTCCTCTTAGTGTTGAGACGTGAAAATTCCTCAACACTCACCACTGTGTTGCCAGGTGCCTCAACACATTTTTCCTCTTAGTGTTGAGACGTGAAAATTCCTCAACACTCACAATTGTGTTGCCAGGAAAACTGACTCAACACATTTTTACTCTTAGTGTTGAGATGTTCAAATTCCTCAACACTCACTACTGTGTTGCCAGGCATACTGCCTCAACACATTTTTCCTCTTAGTGTTGAGATGTGAAAATTCCTCAACACTCACCACTGTGTTTCAAGGAAAACTGCCTCAACACATTTTTCCTCTTAGTGTTGAGACGTGAAAAATCCTCAACACTCACCGTTGTGTTGCCAGGCAAACTGCCTCAACACATTTTTCCTCTTAGTGTTGAGACGTGAAAATTCCTCAACACTCACCACTGTGTTGCCAGGAAAACTGCATCAACACATTTTTCCTCTTAGTGTTGAGATGTGAAAATACCTCAACAATCACCACTGTGTTGCCAGGAAAACTGCCTCAACACATTTTTCCTCTTAGTGTTGAGACGTGAAAAATCCTCAACACTCACCGTTGTGTTGCCAAGAAAACTGCCTCAACACATTTTTCCTCTTAGTGTTGAGACGTGAAAATTCCTCAACACTCACCATTGTGTTTCCAGGCAAACTGCCTCAACACATTTTTCCTCTTAGTGTTGAGACGTGAAAATTCCTCAACACTCACCACTGTGTTGCCAGGTGCCTCAACACATTTTTCCTCTTAGTGTTGAGACGTGAAAATTCCTCAACACTCACAACTGTGTTGCCAGGAAAACTGACTCAACACATTTTTCCTCTTAGTGTTGAGATGTTCAAATTCCTCAACACTCACTACTGTGTTGCCAGGCATACTGCCTCAACACATTTTTCCTCTTAGTGTTGAGATGTGAAAATTCCTCAACACTCACCACTGTGTTGCCAGGAAAACTGCCTCAACACATTTTTCCTCTTAGTGTTGAGACGTGAAAAATCCTCAACACTCACCGTTGTGTTGCCAGGCAAACTGCCTCAACACATTTTTCCTCTTAGTGTTGAGATGTTCAAATTCCTCAACACTCACTACTGTGTTGCCAGACAAACTGCCTCAACACATTTTTACTCTTAGTGTTGAGATGTGAAAATTCCTCAACACTTACTACTGTGTAGCCAGGAAAACTGCCTCAACACATTTTTCCTCTTAGTGTTGAGATGTGAAAATTCCTCAACACTTACTACTGTGTAGCCAGGCAAACTGCCTCAACACATACTTACTCTTAGTGTTGAGACGTGAAAATTCCTCAACACTCACCACTGTGTTTCCAAGCAAACTGCCTCAACACATTTTTCCTCTTAGTGTTTGAGATGTGAAAATTCCTCAACACTCACCACTGTGTTTGTTGAGACGTGAAATTCCTCAACACTCACCAATGTGTTGCCAGGCAAACTGCCTCACACATTTTTCCTCTTAGTGTTGAGACGTGAAAATTCCTCAACACTCACAACTGTGTTGCCAGGAAAACTGACTCAACACATTTTTCCTCTTAGTGTTGAGTGTCAAATCCTCAACACTCACTACTGTGTTTCCACCAGGCATACTGCCTCAACACATTTTTCCTCTTAGTGTTGAGATGTGAAAATTCCTCAACACTCACCACTGTTGCCAGGAAACTGCCTCACACATTTTTTCTCTTAGTGTTAGACTGAAAATCCTCAGCACTCACCGTGTGTTGCCAGGCAAACTGCCTCAACACATTTTTCCTCTTAGTGTTGAGACATGAAAATTCCTCAACCACCATTGTGTTGCCAGGCAACTGCCTCACACATTTTTCCTTTTCTAGTGTTGAGATGAAAATTCCTCAACACTCACCACTGTTTTGCCAGGGAAACTGCCTCAACACATTTTCCTCTTAGTGTTGAGACGTGAAATTCATCAACACTCACACTGTGTTTCCAGGAAACTGCCTCAACACATTTTTCCTCTTAGTGTTGAGACGTGAAAAATCCTCAACACTCACTGTTGTGTTTCCAGGCAAACTGCCTCAACACATTTTTCCTCTTAGTGTTGAGACGTGAAAATTCCTCACACTCACCACTGTGTTGCCAGGTGGCCTCAACACATTTTTCCTCTTAGTGGTTGAGACGTGAAAATTCCTCACACTCCAACTGTGTTGCCAGGAAACTGACTCAACACATTTTTACTCTTAGTGTTGAGAATGTTCAAATTCCTCAACACTCACTACTGTGTTGCCAGGCATACTGCCTCAACACATTTTTTCCTCTTAGTGTTTGAGACGTGAAAATTCCTCTCAACACTCACTACTGTGTTGCCAGACAAACTGCCTCAACACATTTTTACTCTTAGTGTTGAGATGTGAAAATTCCTCAACACTACATTAGTGTAGCCAGGAAACTGCCTCACACATTTTTCCTCTTAGTGTTGAGATGTGAAAATTCCTCAACACTTACTACTGTGTAGCCAGGCAAACTGCCTCAACACATACTTCTTAGTGTTGAGACTGAAAATTCCTCAACACTCTCACCACTGTGTTTCCAAGCAAACTGCCTCAACACATTTTTCCTCTTAGTGTTTGAGATGTGAAAATTCCTCAACACTCACCACTGTGTTTGTTGAGACGTGAAAATTCCTCAACACTCACCAATGTGGTTGCCAGGCAAACTGCCTCAACCATTTTCCTCTTAGTGTTGAGACGTGAAAATTCCTCAACACTCACAACTGTTTGCCAGGAAAACTGACTCAACACATTTTTCCTCTTAGTGTTGAGATGTTCAAATTCTCAACACTCACTCACTGTGTTTCCAGGCATACTGCCTCAACACATTTTTCCTCTTAGTGTTGAGAGTGAAAATTCCTCAACACTCACCACTGTGTTGCCAGGAAAACTGCCTCAACACATTTTTTCTCTTAGTGTTGAGACGTGAAAAATCCTCAGCACTCACCGTTTGTTGCCAGGCAAACTTCCTCAACACATTTTTCCTCTTAGTGTTGAGACTGAAAATTCCTCAACACACACCTTGTTTGCCAGGCAAACTGCCTCAACACATTTTTCCTCTTAGTGTTGAGATTGAAAATTCCTCAACACTCACCACTGTTTGCCAGGGAAACTGCCTCAACCATTTTCCTCTTAGTGTTGAGACGTGAAAATTCCTCAACACTCACACTGTGTTTCCAGGCAAAACTGCCTCAACACATTTTTCCTCTTAGTGTTGAGACGTGAAAATCCTCAACACTCACTGTTGTGTTCCAGGCAAACTGCCTCAACACATTTTTCCTCTTAGTGTTGAGACGAAAATTCCTCAACACTCACCACTGTGTTGCCAGTGCCTCAACACATTTTTCCTCTTAGTGTTGAGACGTGAAATTCCTCAACACTCACACTGTGTTGCCAGGAAAACTGCCTCAACACATTTTTCTCTTAGTGTTGAGATGAAATTCCTCAACACTCACACTGTGTTGCCAGGCAACTGCCTCAACACATTTTTCCTCTTAGTGTTGAGACGTGAAAATTCCTCAACACTCACCACTGTGTTTCAGGAAAACTGCCTCAACACATTTTCCTCTTAGTGTTGAGACGTGAAAAATCCTCAACACTCACCGTGTGTTGCCAGGCAAACTGCCTCAACACATTTTTCCTCTTAGTGTTGAGACGTGAAAATTCCTCAACACTCACCACTGTGTTGCCAGGAAACTGCATCAACACATTTTTCCTCTTAGTGTTGAGATGTGAAAATACCTCAACACTCACACTGTGTTGCCAGGAAAACTGCCTCAACACATTTTTCCTCTTAGTGTTGAGACGTGAAAAATCCTCAACACTCACCGTTGTGTTGCCAGAAACTGCCTCAACACATTTTTCCTCTTAGTGTTGAGACGTGAAAATTCCTCCTCAACACTCACCATTGTGTTCCAGCAAACTGCCTCAACACATTTTTCCTCTTAGTGTTGAGACGTGAAAATTCCTCAACACTCACCACTGTGTTGCCAGGTGCCTCAACACATTTTTCCTCTTAGTGTTGACGTGAAAATTCCTCAACACTCACACTGTGTTGCCAGGAAAACTGACTCAACACATTTTTCCTCTTAGTGTTGAGATGTTCAAATTCCTCAACACTCACTACTGTGTTGCCAGGCATACTGCCTCAACACATTTTTCCTCTTAGTGTTGAGATGTGAAAATTCCTCAACACTCACCACTGTGTTGCCAGGAAAACTGCCTCAACACATTTTTCCTCTTAGTGTTGAGACGTGAAAAATCCTCAACACTCACCGTTGTGTTGCCAGGCAAACTGCCTCAACACATTTTTCCTCTTAGTGTTGAAACATGAAAATTCCTCAACACTCACTACTGTGTTGCCAGACAAACTGCCTCAACACATTTTTACTCTTAGTGTTGAGATGTGAAAATTCCTCAACAATCACAACTGTGTTTCCAGGAAAACTGCCTCAACACATTTTTCCTCTTAGTATTGAGACGTGAAAAATCCTCAACACTCATCGTTGTGTTGCCAAGCAAACTGCCTCAACACATTTTTCCTCTTAGTGTTGAGACGTGAAAATTCCTCAACACTCACCACTGTGTTACCAGGCAAACTGCCTCAACACATTTTTCCTCTTAGTGTTGAGATGTGAAAATTCCTCAACACTCGCCACTATGTTTCCAGGCAAACTGCCTCAACACATACTTCCTCTTAGTGTTGAGACGTGAAAATTCCTCAACACTCACAACTCTGTTGTCGGGAAAACTTCCTCAACACATTTTTCCTTTTAGTGTTGAGACGTTCAAATTCCTCAACACTCACCATTGTGTTGCCAGACAAAACTGCCTCAATACATTCTTCGTATTAGTGTTGAAATGTGAAAATTCCTCAACACTCACCACTGTTTTGCCAGGAAAATTGCCTCAACACATTTTTCCTCTTAGTATTGAGACGTGAAAATTCCTCAACATTCACCACTGTATTGCCAGGCAAACTGCCTCAACACATTTTTCCTCTTAGTGTTGAAACGTGAAAATTCCTCAACACTCACTACTGTGTAGCCAGGCAAACTGCCTCAACACATTTTTCCTCTTAGTGTTGAGTTGTGAAAATTCCTCAACACTCACAACTGTGTTGTCAGGCAAACTGCCTTAACACCTACTTCCTCTTAGTGTTGAGACGTGAAAACTCCTCAACACTCACCACTGTGTTTCCAGGCAAACTGCCTCAACACATTTTTCCACTGTGTTTCCAGGCAAACTGCCTCAACACATTCGATTTCCTCAACAATCACCACTGTGTTGCCAGGCAAACTTCCTCAACACATTTTTCCCCATAGTGTTCAGACGTGAAAATTCCTCAACACTCACCACTGTGTTGCCAGCGAAACTGCCTCAACACATTTTTACCCTTAGTGTTCAGACGTGAAAATTCCTCAACACTCACTAATGTGTTGCCAGGAAAAATGCCTCAACACATTTTTCCTCTTAGTGTTGAGACGTTCAAATTCCACAACACTCACCACTGTGTTGCCAGGCAAACTGCCTCAACACATTTTTCCTTTTAGTGTTGAGATGTGAAAATTCTTTAACACTCACCACTGTGTTTCTAGGCAAACTGCATCAACACATTTTTCCTCTTAGTGTTGAGACGTGAAAATTCCTAAACATTCACCACTGTGTTGTCAGGAAAACTGCCTCAACACATTTTTCCTTTTAGTATTGAGATGTAAAAATTCCTCAACACTCACCACTGTGTTTCTAGGCAAACTGCCTCAACACATTTTTCCCCTTAGTGTTGAGATGTGAAAATTCCTAAACATTCACCACTGTGTTGTCAGGAAAACTGCCTCAATACATTTTTCCTCTTAGTGTTGAGATGTGAAAATTCCTCAACACTCATCACTGTGTTGCCAGGCAAACTGCCTCAACACATTTTTCCTCTTAGTGTTGAGACGTGAAAATTCCTCAACACTCACCATTGTGTTGCCAGGAAATCTGCCTCAACACATTTTTCCTCTTAGTGTTGAGATGTGAAAATTCCTCAACACTCACCACTGTGTTTCCAGGCAAACTGCATCAACACATTTTTCCTCTTAGTGTTGAGACGTGAAAATTACTCAACACTCACCATTGTGTTGCCAGGAAAACTGCCTCAACACATTTTTTCCTCTTACTGTTGAGACGTGAAAATTACTCAACACTCACCACTGTGTTGCCAGGCAAACTGCCTCAAAACATTTTTCCTCTTAGTGTTGAGATGTGAAAATTCCTCAACATTCACCACTGTGTTTCCAGGAAAACTGCATCAACACATTTTTCCTCTTAGTGTTGAGACGTGAAAATTACTCAACACTCACCATTGTGTTGCCAGGAAAACTGCCTCAACACATTTTTCCTCTTAGTGTTGAGATGTGAAAATTCTTCAACACTCACCACTGTGTTTCCAGGCAAACTTCCTTAACACATACTTCCTCTTAGTGTCGAGACGTGAAAATTCCTCAACACTCACCACTGTGTTTCCAGAAAAACTGCCTCAACGAATTTTTCCTCATAGGGTTGAGACGTGAAAATTCCTCAACACTCACCACTGTATTGCCAAACAAACTGCCTCAACACATTTTTCCTCTTAGTGTTGAGACGTGAAAATTCCTTAACACTCACCGCTGTATTTCCAGGCAAACTGGCTCAACACATTTTTGCTCTTAGTGTTGAGATGTGAAAATTCCTCAACACTCACCACTGTGTTGTCAGGAAAACTGCCTCAACACATACTTCCTCTTAATGTTGAGACGTGAAAATTCCTCAACACTCACCACTGTGTTTCCAGGGAAACTGCTTCAACACATTTTTCCTCTAAGTGTTGATACATTCAAATTCCTCATAACTCACCACTGTGTTGCCAGGAAAACTGCCTCAACACATTTTCCCCTCAGTGTTTAGACGTGAAAATTTCTCAACACTCACCACTGTGTTGCCAGGGAAACTGCCTCAAGACATTTTCCCCCTTAGTGTTCAGACGTAAAAATTCCTCACCAGTCACTAATGTGTTGCCAGGCAAACTGCCTCAACACATTTTTCCTCTTAGTGTTGAGACGTGAAAATTTCTCAACACTCACCACTGTGTTTCCAGGAAAACTTTCTCAACACATTTTTCTCTTAGTGTTGAGACGTTCAAATTCCACAACACTCACCATTTTGTTGCCAAGCAAACTGCCTCAACATATTTTTCCTTTTAGTGTTGAGATGTGAAAATTCCTCAACACTCACCACTGTGTTTCCAGGCAAACTGCCTCAACACATTTTTCCTCTTAGTGTTGAGACGTGAAAATTCCTCAACATTCACCACTGTGTTTTCAGGAAAACTGCCACAACAAAGTTTTCCTCTTAGTGTTGAGATGTGAAAATTCCTCAACACTCACCACTGTGTTGCCGGGAAAACTGCCTCAACACATACTTCCTCTTAGTGTTCAGATGTGAAAATTCCTCAACACTCACTAATGTGTTGCCAGGCAAAATGCCTCAACACATTTTTCCTCTTAGTGTTGACACATTCAAATTCCCCAACACTCACCACTGTGTTTCCAGGAAAACTGCCTCAACACATTTTTTCCCTTAGTGTTCAGACGTGAAAATTCCTCAACACTCACTACTGTGTTGCCAGGCAAACTGCCTCAACACATTTTTCCTCTTAGTATTGAGACGTGAAAATTCCTCAACACTCACCACTGTGTTGTCAGGCAAACTCCTCAACACTCACCACTATGTTGCCAGGCAAACCGCCTCAACACATTTTTCCCCTTAGTGTTCAGATGTGAAAATTCCTCAACACTCACCACTGTGTTGCCAGGGAAACTGCCTCAACACATTTTTTCCCTAAGTGTTCAAACGTGAAAATTCCTCAACACTCACTACTGTGTTGCCAGGAAAACTGCCTCAACACATTTTTCCTCTTAGTGTTGAGACGTGAAAATTCCTCAACACTCACTACTGTGTTTCCAGGCAAACTGCCTCAACACATTTTTCCTCTTAGTGTTGAGATGTGAAAATTCCTCAACACTCACCACTGTGTTGTCAGGCAAACTTTCTTAACACCTACTTCCTCTTATTGTTGAGACGTGAAAACTCCTCAACACTCACCACTTTGTTTCCAGGCAAACTTATTCAACACATTTTTCCTCTAAGTGTTGAGACATTCAAATTCCTCAACACTCACCACTGTGTTGCCAGGCAAACTGCCTCAACACATTTTTCCCCATAGTGTTCAGACGTGAAAATTCCTCAACACTCACCACTGTGTTGCCAGGCAAACTGCCTCAACACATTTTTCCCCTTAGTGTTCTGACGTGAAAATTCCTCAACACTCACTAATGTGTTTCCAGGCAAAATGCCTCAACATATTTTTCCTCTTAGTGTTGAGACGTGAAAATTTCTCAACACTCACCACTGTGTTGCCAGGGAAACTGCCTCAACACATTTTTCCTCTTAGTGTTGAGACGTTCAAATTCCACAACATTCACCACTGTGTTGCCAGGAAAACTGCCTCAACACATTTTTCCTTTTAGTGTTGAGATGTGAAAATTCCCCAACACTCACCATTGTGTTTCTAGGCAAACTGCCTCAACAAATTTTTCCTCTTAGTGTTGAGACGTGAAAATTCTTAAACATTCACCATTGTGTTGTCAGGAAAACTGCCTCAACACATTTTTCCTTTTAGTATTGAGATGTGAAAATTCCTCAACACTCACCACTGTGTTTCTAGGCAAACTACCTCAACACATTTTTCCTCTTAGTGTTGAGACGTGAAAATTCCTAAACATTCACCACTGTGTTGTCAGGAAAACTGCCTCAACACATTTTCCTCTTAGTGTTGAGATCTGAAAATTCCTCAACACTCACCATTGTGTTGCCAGGCAAACTGCCTCAATACATTCTTCGTATTAGTGTTGAAATGTGAAAATTCCTCAACACTCACCACTGTTTTGTCAGGAAAATTGCCAGCATCTCCACTATGTAACATTTTCAGCACCTTTTCTCCTTCCTCTCGTGTCAAACATCTGAGTGATGGTCAACTAAAGGATTTTCGGTATAGCAACCCATCTCTTAATTCATAATTTGTTGCTCGGCTTTTTAACTTGTGTGTTTCCAATCTATTTCTTGGTGTTTCTCCTTTCGCCAAATATGCGTGGAGTTCCATTCTCCAGTCTGCGACATTGTTCATTTGTTCTTCTTTTTCATTATCTATCATCATCACATCCACATCTTCCTCTTCTTTATTTATTGATGGTGACAGAAGTGTTTGTATTTTTATGCATCTCGCAGTTGGATCTGTCATCATGCTTGAGATGAAAGCAAAAGCGTCTGCGAGTCTATTATCCTTTCTTGAAATGTGCCTCCATTTTATCTTTGGGATTTTCGCTGATAATTCTTCAACCAGCTTCTTGTATTTCTTCAAGGATGGTTCATTTGTAGTATACTCTCCTTTTATTTGGCGAATTACTAGATGTGAATCACTAGTGATCCTGGCATTTTCTAGTTTCATTTCTATTGCGAATTTTAAATCATGTATCACAGCTTCATATTCTGTTTCATTATTAGTGGATGCAAATTCCAATCAGAATGAAAAAGCCATCTTTATTCCTTTTGGCGAAATTAAAACAATTCCAACTCCATTTCCTTCTCCGTTTGATGATCCATCTACCAATATTTCCCATCTATTTGGTTCTGTTAATAAATCTTTTGGATCTCCATGTTCTTCTTCTACATCCATCATTTATTCTACTGCTTCATCTTCTTCTAAAGGAAATTCTGCCAAGAAATCCGTAACAGCTTGTGATTTTGGTGAAGACAAAATTTCATATTTAATATCAAAGTGGCCTACTTGTGCATTCCATCTCTCTACCCTTCCTGATCTTTTAGAATTCTTCATCACTGATTCAATTGGTACTTTTGTTAATACCTTTATCTCGTGTGCTTGAAAGTATATGCGGAGCTTGAATGATGCATAAACCAATGCTAAGATTAATTTTTCAATCTTTGAGTAATTTTTCTCAGCAGTATTAAAAGTTTTGTTAATGTAATAAATGGGTTTCTCCACTCTTGCGTTTACTCGCAATAACACAACACTTAATGCATGCGACGTTGTGGCAAGGTAAATCAATAATTCTTCTCCTGGTTCTTCCTTTTGTAAAATAGTTGTATTCATAAGATGTTCTTTGATTCCTTGAAAAGCCCTTTCACATTCATCACTCCATTTAAATTTTGCACCCTTCTTGAGTATATCGAAAAAATATTTGCATTTGTCTGATGATCGCGAAATGAATCTCCCCAGCGAAACTAGAAGACCATTCAACTTTTGTACATCTTTTATTGTTGCTAGTGTTGGCATGTCACGAACTGCTTGCACTTTTTCTGGATCAAACTGTATTCCTTCCTTTGATACAATGTAGCCCTAACTTTGGCCACAGCGCCAATTCCTAGCCTTGGTCAAGCCTTCAAGCCCTAATTTTGGCCATGCCGCAATGCCACTACGCCGCGGCTATGCCACCATGCCATTAACAGGTACCAACAGAATATGGCCATGATCAACGACCACCCTCTCTCCCGAATTACAATCTCAGCCGTCCAAATTCGCCGAAGAATTGATCGGCATGTGGTAAGTCTTAGGCAACCAACCAAGACTAACCTAATAGCATCACACGCTATTCTCATGCGGCAAGTCTCTTGACTTTGACTTGCCACACATGGCTATCTGCTACTTAGTTGGCGTACAATTAATCAGAGTAGCCAGGTCTTTTACACAAGACCCACTCAGCAATCTGCTACATTTTTCCATACTCTAGACATCAAACATATCACAAACTGGAGGATTCTCATCAGGGTATTGGTCTGGAGGTTTACAGCGTGTGGCGTGCAACACGTCCATCATAAGAAAGTGTTAGGAAAACAGGGCAGTTAGTGGCGGAAAGAAGTAGTGGGTGTAAACAAACCCGTTTCCTTCATAGTGGGAACGTGGCTTCTGGAATTTACACATTACCCCACTTCTCCATCACTTAACGACTCCCACTTCCTACGAGACCAGGTGCGTTCAGTTATGAATTGTATAAATAGGTTTCACCTATTTTCGACCAAGGAACGAGTTTTTGGTTAACAACAACACAATATCCAGAAAACACCAAAAAGAACTGATAGCTTACATTCCGCAAGCCAGTTCCACATTCTGATACAAGTCATAAAATAGCCACACCTTCAGAATTAAACATTCTGGTCTCAACTCCTTCTTCGCTTCCCTCCCTAAGACCAACCTTTCTCCTTCACTTTGTGACTGAAGCAATCCTGGAACGGCCATTTCTTGGTTTAGTCCAGGATTGTACAGATTGATCTCTCGAATCTAAAGTACCCCCGTGCAGTGCATTTTTTTAAGGTTTAGGCTCATTTCTCATCCACACACCCAAATTGACCAAAACCAGCAGAAACAGTTTTTACCCACAAACAGTTTGGAACTCACGGATCTCACTCTGGATTTACTAATGAAGCAAGTGGATCTTCTTTTCAAGCTTATTCAGGTAGTCGAGATATCCATCCACACCATCGTCTACCAAAGCTTGATTTTCCACAATTTGATGGTGACAATCGAAAGAGTTGTATCCAAAAATGTGATTACTACTTTTAGATACACAATATACTAGATTACAACAAGACAACGATGGTTGATGTACATCTGGATGGTAAAGATAGTAAGTGGTATGAATATTTTCGTTCAAATAAAGCACATATACCTTAGCCACATCTATGTGAAAATGTTTGCTTAAGATTTAAAAATCATGCTCATGGTAATCTTGTTCGATTGTTTAATAAGTTGGTTCAACTTATAACTGTTGATGATTATTTCGAAGAATTTAAATACTTAAAAGCTCTGTTGTTGAGTGTCCACAAAGACTTTCCTGAATAATATTTCATATCAAGTTTTATTGGTGGGTTGAAGGAAGAACTCAGAGGGTCTATGATAATGTTTAATTCCACAATACTTCTTCATGCTTTTTCCCTATCCAGGATGCAAGAAAACACACTTGCACTCCAACAGAAACCCAATAAACCTATTCAAAAGTCCTTCACTAATTTCTTTTCCACTACCAGACCATTTCAACCACAAAACTTTCCTCGAAAACCCATCTTTTTGCAGCGACCACAATCTGTACCACTGACAACATCTAGACATGGCCCAACTTTTCCCGTCAAGAGACTAAATCCAGAACAAGTTCAAGCAAAAAAAAGCAGAAGGGTTATGCTTCAATTGTGATGAGACATATAAGAAAGGCCTCATTTGCAAAAAAAAAAAAAATAAATAAATAAAAACAGTACCTATTTTTGTTGATAGGTGAAGAGGCTGAGGAAATAACTATGGAAGAGGGGGAGATTGAAGAAGAATCTGAGGACTCTCTTGTGGAGAGTGACATGGAAATATCTTTAATGCCTTAACAGGTAATATATTTAGAGACACTATCGAAATTTCTAGTTTTATTACTGGAAGTAGCCATAGTTTCATTGACTGTGCTTTAGCCAAAAGTGTTCAATGCTCAATTGAACACATTGCTAGTAGTCATTGTAGCAAATGGGTACAAAACTATTAGTTCTGGGGTTTTGCTCTCAACTCACTTGGACCATGCAAGGTCACAAGTTTTATGGTGACTTGAGACTACTTCCATTAGAAGGGTGTGATACAGTTTTGGGTGTATATTGTGTTAGAGCACTGCTCGGTCGAACTCGCATGCGTTGATATCTCAAACTTATTTTTCAAGTTTAGGTGTCAAAAATATATGTCTTGATTTCTAGACTACTTATAAATAAGTCTCGGTTTAGGACAGATTAGTGTAGTTGATCTCCAGACTCTATGGCGATCATCTTACGAAGACGAAGAACTACTCGAGGAACTAGCTGAACTTCATCCGACTAAAAGGTATGTGGAGACTTGAAATTATCTGTCACTCAAAAGTCTATGTCTTTATCTCCTACTCTTGAGACAAAGTCGTATAAGTATGATAGTTTTCATACATACACATTTGCTATTTCGAGCCGAGTTTACTCGCCTATCTTTTTATCGAAATCCGTGTTGGTAAGCTTTCGTTTTAACCACTCTTCATATTTATCCGTGAAGAAAGTCATGATGACGTTTCAATCTTGAAAATAGCTTTGATGACGATAGTCGTGAATAACGATTATTATAACATTATAGAAGAATGTTTCAATGATTGAAATGTAGAGTTGATATTATGTAACCAACTATGGATATAAGCATATATAGTGTGTTCGCACATTAGTGTATAAATCCATGTGCCGGAAACCAATTGTGTGCACTTGGTAAAGGACATTGGTAAAGGAGACGGGTTGGGTACGCGTACCCGTACGCGTACTGGCGAAAGTTTTCTGACCGAAAACTTCTGTTGGAGTTTGTAGTTTACAAACTGGAAAACCAGTCACCTTAGGTACGCGTACTCAAAGAAGTTTTCGAACCGAAAATTTCTGTTGAGTTTCCAAACTCAAATCTGGTAGCTAAGGTACACGTACCCATACGCGTACCCAAGCTGGTTATTTCTCAAATCGGAAGTTCATGAACTTAAAACAATAAATCGATAAGGAATGCAATCTTTGCAAACCATGGCTATATTGTTCATGAATTTATTCAAGTGAATCAGGTTTTTCATATAACGGTGAATATTGAATGCTTTGTTACCAAGGTAACTTGGATTGCAAACCCTGATTTGAAAACTATATAAAGGAGACATCTAGCAACTGGAAAAACTAATCCCCACACCTCCTGTGTGATACTAGTTAGTTTGATAGAGTTGATTCTCCTTTAACCTTAGGTTTCTTCCCGAGACCCTGTAGGTTAACAACTAAAAGACTTCATTGGGATTGTGAAGCCAGACGAAATTACTTTTCTTGTAGTTGAGCGATCTTATCCTGCCATTTTCTATCGTACGAGTTCAATTGAATAATTAACTTGAGATTATATCTCCGATAGGGCAAGATAAAAAGAAATCACAAACATCTTCGTCTCATCCTTTGTGGTTCCGCAACATATTGTTTCTCTACCATATGATTAAGATTGTTGTGAGGTGATTGATAATACTAGGTTGTTCTTCGGGAATATAAGTCCGGATTATCAATTAGTTCCTGTTCACCTTGATTTATCAAAAGATGGAACAAAAACTCTTAGGTCTATCTGTGGGAGACATATTTACCTATCATAGACTTTTCTGTGTGATACAGATTTGTTTCTTAAAGTCTTCGACTTTGGGTCGTAGCAACTCTTGGTTGTGGGTGAGATCAGCTAAGGGAATCAAGTGCGTAGTATCCTATTGGGATCAGAGACGTAAGGAGCGCAACTGTACCTTGAATCAGTGTGAGATTGATTAGGGTTCAACTACAGTCCAGACCGAAGTTAGTTTGAAGAAGGTAAGTGTCTGTAGCGGCTTAATACAGTGTGGTGTTCAATCTGGACTAGGTCCCGGGGTTTTTCTGCATTTGCGGTTTCCTCGTTAATAAAATTTCTAGTGTCTGTGTTATTTCTATTCCACATTATATTTCGTTATATAATTGAAATATCACAGGTTTTGCGTTAAGATCAATCAATTAGAATATCCAACCTTTGGTTGTTGATTTAAATTTATTGACACTTGGATATTTGTCTTTGGTACCATCCAAGTTATTATCCTTGTATTTGATAAAGACTCGCAGATTTCTATTTGCTTGAGTAAAGATCAAATCAAGTGAGAGAGATATTAACTCCTCAATATACTTTTCTCTAGATTGAGTATGACTGTCTAGTTGATTCTCTAGAAAGTATATTGGAGTTACTCCATACAAATTGTTAATCGAAATATTGGGTGTGGTTGTTATACCCCCTCTTTTTCATATTGGTTAAGAAGACTTGGTGATGTCTTGTTCAACCTGTCCAAGCTATGTGTTTCCTTCAAGCACAATGGTAAGAAAATCACTTTGACTGGTATTCTACAAAAGTCATTTCTCAGCATGATGAGTGGTACTGCAGTTGAGAGATTCTTTCAGAAGCATACTCATGGGATGATTGGTCAGGTGTTCTCCACATCAACCACTATTGTTCATCCCACCACAAATCTCTAACTTACTCAACCAATTTTCTGATTTTTTTCTGAACCAAAACCTTTTCCACCTCAAAGAATCTTAGATCACAAAATTCCCCTCAAACCAAATGTTGAACCTGTCAACCTCAAACCCTACAAATTCCCATATATACATAATCAGTAGTTAAAAATTTGGTCAAGGAAATGCTACATTCGGGTATTATTTAACCCAGTTAGAGTCCCTTTGCTTCACCAATCCTCTTGTCAAGAAAAAAGACAATTATTGGAGGTTTTGTGTGGACTCTAGAAAGCTAAACAACCTCATAATTACGGACAAGTTTCTAATACCTGTCATAGATGAGCTATTGGATGAATGACATGGAAATAAATTTTTTACTAAGATTGATTTGAAGTCTGGCTACCACCAAATCAGAGTTTATCCTTCTGACATACATAAAACATCATTTATGACTCATCATGGGCATTTTGAGTTCAAGGTAACACCATTTGTCATTACTAATACACTTTATACCTTTCAAGCTCTTATGAATGATGTTTTTCAAGAACATCTCAGGAATTTCATTCTTATATTCTTTGATGACATCTTGGTTTACATCTCTTCCTTGGAGAAGCACATTGAACACTTAAAAACAACTCTAGAGATACTAAGACAACATCATCTTTTTGCTAATTTTTCTAAATGTTGTTTTGGGAAATCTGAACTAGAATATTTAAGACACATTATTACATCTAATGGAGTTATGGCTGATCTTGAGAAAGTCACTGCAATGGTTGAATGGTCTTACCTACTACAATCAAGGAACTGAGAGGGTTTTTGGGTCTTATTGGATGTTACAAAAATTTGTTAAGGATTATTGACTTATTAGCAAGATATTAACTGAATTACTGAAGAAATATTCCTTTTTATCGTCAGGTGCTTATACTGAAGCTTTTAATAAGCTTAAACAAGGCATGTCCACTACTCCAGTCTTAGCTCTGCCAGATTTTAACAAGCTATTTATTCTAGAGACTGTTGCTTGTAATTATGGGATTGGAGCTGTTGTAATGAAAAAAGGAAGAGTTATTGCTTTTTATAGCAAACCAAATGGGCCAAGAGCTGCTGCTTTATCTACATATGAGAAGGAATTACTCTCCATGGTACAAGCAGTGACAAGATAGAGGCATTTCTTTGGGTCCAAAACTTTATTATTAAAACATACCATGAAAGTATATACTTCTTAGAACAGAGGATTTCCACTATCTAACATCAAAAATGTCTTATGAATCTCTTAGGATTTGATTATTAAATAACATACAAAAAGGGTTCAGAAAATAAAGTGGCTAATGCTCTCTCCAGAAAACCTCACAATAGTGGTGACTGCCTCTCCATTTGCTTGTTACAACCTGCTTGGGCTCAAGATATTATTGCAATTTATGCTACAGATGATAAGGTCCAAACTCTAGTTGCTCAGCTTACACTCACTCCAGATACTGCTCCAAAGTATTCTTACCAGGATGGCATTTTAAGATACAACAATAGACTATATGTGGGAAATGCATCCAACACCAGGACAAATTTTTTAGATTTCATTCATTCCTTAGCTATACGCGCGAGGTCACTACGGAATGCATGCAAAATATGTCAGGGCCAAGACTTACTTCTTCTGGCCTGCAATGAAGAATAACATTCTATCATATGTTTGTGCTTGTGATGTTTATCAAAGAAACAAGGGTGAGAACATTTTTCCTGCTGGTCTACTCCAACCGTTACCAATTCCAGATCATGCTTGGCAACACATCTGAATGGACTTTATTGAAAGTCTGCCAATGAGTGAAAGGGAGTATGTCATTCTAGTGGTAGTAAACAGATTGAAAAGTACAACCACTTCATTGGAATGCATCACCCTTATACTGCATCTTTTGTGTCTAAAAAATTCATCTCTCATATCTTCAATCTCCATGGTCTACCTGCTTCAATTGTCTCTGACAGAGATAAAATATTCACCAGCAGGATCTATTCAAAGCTATGGGCACTCAAATACACTTAAGCACATCTTACCATCCACAAACTGATGACCAGACTAGGAGAGTAAAGGCTTGCTTAGAGATCTATCTGCAATGTATGTGTGGGAATCAACCCAAGAAATGGCATCAATGGTTACCGCTTGCTGAATGCTGGTACAACACCATCACACCAGTCTGAAGATGAGCCCTTTTCAGGCACTTTATGGGTATACTCCTCCACATCCAACCTTTCCTTCCACTACCACCACCTATGTTGTGACCGTTGAGAAATACTTAAAACATAGATATGTTGTTCTTGATATCTTTAAAGACACTTTACATCACTCTCAAGAAAAAATGAAGTTCTATGCTGATAAGAAGAGGGTATAAAGAAGTTTTGAGGTAGAGATAAATACTTGAAGTTGCATCCATATAGACAAGATTTTGTGGCTTTCATAAGGAATTTCAATCTTGTAGCCAAATACTATGGGTCATTCTCTAGTTTACAGAAGATAGGACAAGCATCTTATATGTTGCAACTTCCTGCAGAAGCAAGAATCCACCATGTTTTCCATGTTCATAGCTTAAGAAGCATATTGGTGTCAGCCATGCTCCCAATCCTACGCTACCAATTCTTGATATTGATGGAAAAGTATTGGTCAGTCTTGCAACTTCTCTGGATTCCAGAACCATCACCAGGAATGGAGAACCTGTCCCTCATATACTTATCTATTGGGCCAATGCATCAACAGAGGGTGTTACTTGGGAGGACGCTAAGCATATTTCACATCACTTTCCAAAATTGCATCATCGAGGATAAGGATGTGGTAATGGGAAGGGTGTTTTCATATACATATCTGATGATAGTCTGCCCTTATCCGAGTTATATCACCTTCTAGATTATTAGGTGCTTTAAAGTCGAGTGTCTGCCTTAATCTGTTGTGCATGGGTAGTTAGTTAACTGAGATTGTGTTAACCAATTCTCGACAGATGTCTGTATAGGATTAGTTACCTAAATTAGGTCTTATTTATTCTTTCAGATGCATTTATATTGTAATAAATCTATCTGTTTTTGGAAAGAAGTTAATGAAGTCATAGTTAAGGCTGCTACGGCAGATTTACCTATATTCTGTTCATTTTCCCTGCATCTCTGATTGTTAAGCATACTAGAGTAGTACAACTTGCATAAGAGAGTGTAGGACTTAGATTAAGAGAGTATTGCTGAGGTAAGGATTGATTCAATAGGAATAATCCTGTGTAAGTCCCTAAGTGGGAAAGTTTTGACTATCTTCCCCTTTGGTGCAATAAAATTGAGTTGATTGTTTCATATACTTTGTGTTCTTGGTATACTGATTGTGAATGTGATGCGTGGCAATATTTGAACGTATTATAGGATACATTTGAGAAGAGAAAGAAGAGCAAAGACGTTTGTTGCAAAGTTCAACAAGAACTGCTGTTGATTGTGCACTTGTGTTGCTAAGCGTGGGAGGTTGAGTATTATGGATGCTTATTCGCTGAACCATGGTATCACTTGTCATGACCCAAGAAAATTGAAAGACGAAAATTGGGGGCATGACAGTGGGGTATCATGAGTATGTTTGGTATGCAATTATAGTGTATTTGAAGGATATTACACAAGCATATCTTTCTCTCTTAAGCTATGTTTATGTGTGCAAGTGATCAATTCATTATATTCGGGAGAATTGCATTAAAAATGGTTTCTAATAGCGAGTTAATCGACGAGGAATTATACGGAACGGTTGATCAGTTAGACGATTATTGTGACCTTCGTGACATGACCAGGGAAATGGGTGATGATGAACTAGATATTCCTTTTTTCATGAAGAGAATGACAGGGTAGAATTACTTGAAGTAAGGAAATCATATTGGTTATGACATTCGATGAAAGAGTTAGTATCCAATGCCTCCTTATTGAGTTGGGAAGCCAATACTGAAATCATTGAATTGAAGGGGAAATTTAGTGATATAAAGACCATACTAATTGACCATGTGAAGCAAATTTCCGATAAAATAACAAGGCTTCATAGGTTGATCAGTGCTAGTATGTTTGCAGGGGAAAATGTGATCGAAGAAAGCTCTACTCGAGTCCATGATCTAAGAGTTTACTCGGGTTCCATAAATGCCAGAGAAACTAAGAATTTTCTGTATGTCGTTGAGGCATACTTTAATACAAAGGAAATTAGGGAAGAGAAAATAACAATTCTTGTAGGAAAATACCTAGAAGGTGATGCCAAAGTTTGGTGGAGAACCATGCTGCAAGAAAATAAAGCCGATGGTCATGCCAATCTTATGTCTTGGGAAGGCATGAAAGAGCGGATGAGAGGTCAGTTCTTGCTGAGTAATGTTGCTTGGTATTGTAGATGGTGGATTTTTGACAAGGGCTAAAATCGTAAACTCATAATTATACGAAGCTCTGATCCAGAAATCAGACGTAAGTATCAAGACACGAGTCTCTCATCGAATTCTCAACGGAGAGTACTTTCTCTCAGAGTACATGTAGATATGTAGTCTCACGACTGGACAACGGCATATCTCATGAATACTGAATACTTTCAGTGATTATTTCTATATAGTATCACGAGATGGACGGCTCCTAGAAAGCTTTCTCTACTAGTATAGAGCGATAACGTCTTCAGGAACAAACAACGAGTTTACCCTGACTATATAAAGGATATTACTTACCGACAAGCTCATACCGGGATAATTAATGCTCCTAGACATCTTGCTCTGCTAGTATAGAGACACAAAGTTAATTATTCCTAATTACAATTGCTCATATTCCATGGTCGAATCCACGACTGGTCCCATGGAATGACAATAACAATTATTCTGATTCTATGATCGAATCCACGGCTTGATCTCATAGAATATCAATAACTATATTATCTCATTACTCCGATTTCATGATCGAATCCACAACTGGTCTCATAAATGGTAATAGATAAATCTTAATTACTCCGATTCTATGGTCGAATCTACGATCCCATGGAATGGTAATGCTCACTTTATTATTCTGAATTCGTAGTCGAATCCTCAGCTGAACCTATGAATTAATAATAAACATCTTATTACTCAGCTTTGTGAATTATTCCCCACTGAATTCCACAATTAGTAATAAATAATCAACAACCGGGCGTCTGAGCTACCTCTAAGTAAGCCCTGATTCAAATGGTGAAGGTGTATTCAACGAAGATACACTAACAGTCACCGCACGAACGAGTATTTCAAAAATACAACAAAACGATGAACCTATGAAAAATAGAGAAGAAAATAATAAATAATTAAAAATATTAACCAGGGTGTTGGGAGCACGGACACACGACCGACCGACCGTGTCTTGATCAATCCCACGCCAATTATATATTTTTAATGCGTTTTATTATTTTCCATGATTTGATGAAAATTCTCTCATTTTATCAAATCTCCTTCATCTCGAGGAAACTCCTCGGTTTCATGGTACTTCCATAAATCCATACAAAATAATATAAAATTAAGGAAAGGAGTGTGGGGCGTGACCATTGGCCAACCGGCCATACCTTGGTACCAACCGGACCCACACCCCACGGTTCCTTATTATTTTATTATTATTATTATTTCTCTAATTTCATGAAAAAACTCCTTGATTTCATGGTATTTTGCACAAATCATCATATAATAATAAATAAAATAAAATTATGAAAACTTGTGGGACCGGGCCACTAGCCGGCCGGCCATGCCCTAGCCGGTCCCACACGCCCTTTGCTTTATTATTTTATTATTATTTATCCTATTTTTCCTTGAATTCATCAAATTTCTTGATTTTATGGTATTTCTCTAAAAAAGGAAAAATTCTCTCAAATCATCAAAATACCTAAAAATATTAAAAAAATAGGGAAACTCGTGGGGCCGGCCGGCCGCGCCTCCACGGTCCCGCACGCCCTTGTTTTTATTATTTTAATATTTTTTGCTTCCCTGAACTCATGAAAAATCCTTCAATTCATGGAAACTCCCTAAATTCATCAAATTTCTCAAAATTCATGAATTTTTCATAAAATCATCAAAATATTATAAAATTAAGGAAAAAGCACCATGGGACCGTGGTCACGACCGGCTGACCATGCCTTGACCACGACGGTCCCACGCCTCCTCATTCCTTATTTTATAATTATTTTTCATCATCTCATGATGTTTTCCTCAGTTTCGTCGAAACCCTAATTTTGTCATATTTTCTCGAATGTATGCTCAATTGCACGCCAAAAAATATCAAAATTCTCAGGACTGAGACGCGGATGCCTTGGTGACACGAGCACGCTATCTTGACCGACCAAGATTGGCTCTTTGGCTCACGGAAGCCGGTCCCATCAATTTTCACAGTTTTGACCTAATTTGCAATTGCTCGTATTAGGTCCAAAACTCTTCCAAACACTTTGGATTTTCATGAAGTGATCGTCAGGCGGTCACGTGACAACCCAGGGCCGGTTTCATGACTCCATGGTCGGTCCCTCACCTTGTCATAATTAATTAGGTTTTCTTGCCTAAGGCTCAGACAAGCATTTTGAATAAATGATTAAGCCAGCATTTAATCATTCTTCCACCAACAAATCGTCAACTCTTCAGGAGTTCTTCATATTTTCTCACGTGAGCATATGGATACTACATGGTTGATTTACGGTCCCATGTAGTCGCTCCCTCCTTCGTCCCATGGTTGAAATTCTGACGAACCATGAATTGATCATCAATTGATCAAATTAGGGTTTCTGAATCCAAGGATCATCATTCCATATTCCAACCTTAATAATTTTACGACGACCTCATGGTCATTAATTTTATTAATTATGCTCGGTTCAACGACCAGTATTCTAATTACTATTTTTGGTACGCTGCCAATAATCCATCAGATGAGCAACACATGCTCGGACGATCAAATATTCAACAATTCATCACATGAGCAACACTTGCTGAGATGATAAATATTTTCTCAAACCAAGGGATATTGGTTCAACAATCAATATTCAACGATCCATCGAATAAGAAATACTTTCTCACTTCATCGTAAGAACTATACCTCTGTCTCATGACATGTTCAACTCATGAGTTTAAGAAAATCATATTCAACTCAACAACTACATGGACTCATTGTCCCATCAAACCACGAAGTCATCAATTGACTAAGAAACCACGAGACTTCAATCGTGTCACTTGGGGGGATATCACTTAGGGTTTTGGTCTGGAGGTCTACGACACGTGTGTTCAAACACACGATGAAATGTGAGCAAGTCGTGCAATCAGTTGAAGGAATTCACGAGGTAGTGGGTGGAAAATCGACCAAGTCTCCACACGTTGAGCAACTGGTTTCAAACACGATCTCCACTTCCCCACTCCTTGATTCCATCAACTGTCACACTTCATGGAATCATGGTGTCTACAATTCCAGCAATATAAATAAGTCTTTGAATCATGATTGAATCATCAGCATCGACAGTATCATCAATCTCACGTCTCATCGACAACACGAGATCATCAACTCATCAATTGAGCAACTACTCTCAATTGAGCAATTTCAATCATTCAGAGTTTATCATATTCAGAATTCACACACCCACAATCTTTGATTACCATTGATTCCACACATTTCCCAGCTTCCCTCCTACAAATCAACCCATCCTCTCTTGTGACTGAATTTACTCTGGAACGGTCATTGTCTTGATTTAGGCCGGAGTACTACAGACTGATCTCTCGAATCTAAAGCACTCCCTTTGCAGCGGTGCATCTGTGTGAAGTTTAACATTTCGCTCGGTTCGAGGAGTCTCCTCCGTACGGTCGTCTCCTCAATTTCTTTAAAACCAGCAAATCGTTTTTCCCCATCTACAGATTGGCGACCACAGTGGGAGATCATTCTCTCGGTTGCAATCTCACAATTTCACAAGATAGTTGATCTCAGGTCGGGTTCAGTTACGAATCCTAACACAAACCGTGCTAGCACTAGCAACAACAACAATCAGAATATTCCGGAGACAATTCCGACCTCCAACACTGATGGTGGCGACATTACTCCTCCTCGCGCCGAAGGTCATCCACTGTCCGGACGGCACCCTGAAGAAGTCAGAGGAGATCCACCACCTACCATTGCTGATCTTATCAAAGCGCAGGAGACTCTTGCAAAGAATCAGACTGACATGGCTGTTACACATAAGGATATGTGTAATTATCTCAAAACTCTTACTGACAAGATGTCATAGAAGACTCAAGAGAAGGGAAAGGAGAAGGAGAAATCCTCAGACGACGATCCTGAATTAATTCCAATCCATAAAATAGAAGACGACGAAGTCCACAAAACTGCTGCAGACAACTCATCAACGAAGGGATCATCGAATTTCATCACTCGCGAGGATCTAGAGCACCTTTTGGAGAACCGTGGAAAAGACAAAACATCGCATGTCCATCGTCATCAACCTCCTTATCCTACCGCTACGCAGAGGATTACACTCCCCAAAGGTTATGTTTCTCCAACCTTCACCTTATATGATGGAACTGGCAATGCTCGGGAACATGTCTCTCGTTTTCTCGAAGCCCTGGGAGAACATGAACATAATCATGTCGCTCGTCTCAAGGAATTCTCAAAATCTCTGAAAGGAAAAGCATACACCTTGTATAAAAACATCGCACCAAGGACTATAAACAATTGGGGAGAAATGGTTAATGCCTTATACAAGAAGTACTTCTTTGTGTCAGAGCAAGTCACTCTCTCTGACCTGGGAAGAATGTTTCAAAGGGTCAGTGAAAACCCCAATGACTACGTGAAAAGATTCAGAGTCCAATCCTTGGATTGTCATGATCCAAATGTCACGGAGAAACAGCTAGTAGATTTGTGTATCAATGGCATGTTCCCGGTTTACAGAGCTCTAATGGAAAATCTTCGATTCCAGACTTTCTCAGAGCTTCACGAAGCCTCGAAGAAATCGTCAACTACTGCGCCCTATTTACTAGAAAGAACAAAAGCTACAAATGCAGGAACCGCGAGACACTCGAGGTAGCGGACGTCTGATCAAGAAGCAGTAAAACCTCCAGCCTTCCACAAACGTTATTGCAGAAGGGAGCAAACGAAAATCCAAACCGTCGCGCAAGTATACCTCAGCTCCTTCAAAAGCACAAAGGAAGGATAAGAAAGATGCACAAACCTATAACCAACGCACAAGAATTCCTGATCAAGAAGCACCTGACTTTCCTTTTTCCATTAAAGAGGTGACTTCCACAGGTTCCTCAATCATCCCACAAGCGACTGCCGAGTTTTGAAGCACATTTTCAAAGAGAAGGTTGATCCAAAATAGCTTCAACTGGGGACTGAAGGAGTACACAAGAATCCTCTCCCAGTCAGAATCTTTACACTCTCTGAACAACCTATCAAAGCGGCAGTTCAATCCTTGGTCGAACATGAATTGCGTTATCTGTCGAAGGCACAAAGGAGAGACATGTTCACATTACTGAACCACATCGTGCCAAGAAGTCCATTTCGGAAATATTTCTTGAGTCTCCAACCACATACCAAGAGATGTACGACTGAGGACTGCTTACCACAATCAATCTCAGAAGAAACAAATTTGGAAGAACGTTGATCGATGCTGACACCGTCATCAACAACATTCCACTGAAAACCATCGGATCCACATGCATCACTCGAACATGAAGGTACTCATGCTCCATCTCAATCAGAGACCTTGAAGGAGCGATCAGAAATACTTATGGCTACATCATTCTCAAAGTGAACATAAGTTCAGAAACCAAGTTTCACATAATCAGGAAGATCCAGGATATGACATGTCCTTCAGACGAGCATGGATCCACGCTGAAAACATGGGTACTTATAAAGCGCCTTTGGTTACACATCTCTCCAACGAAGAAAGTGCAGATCCAGAATATTTGACGGACATTCCATCATCATAGTACTTTGAGGAATTTCGACGAGGTTGAAGCAAGAACCTGCAAAAGATGCATAGACATTCATCAAGAGGTTCCGCACTCAGACCACGTGTTCCACAAAATCAGGAAGCTCTGATGTCTGCACAAGTGTCGAATGCCACTACCGCAACGAAAGGGATGCTGAATCAACAGAAGATATTCCAGGTCCGAGATGATCAAACCCCTAAGACATTCGATGCTTAAGTAATATATGCTTCAACGCTCAAGCATCTAAGAATCCATCAAATTGTACTCCCAATCAAAGAGTACAGCTTAGCGTGGGCACAAACATCTCAATGATGACACATTGATTCAACACCAGCACGATCAAAGTGTAACTAAACAATAAGTCTTCATTATCCCATGATAAGACTTCTGAAGCATATGCAACATCATTCATACATGGATGGCACTAACTCCTTCAATATATACTAGGCAACCTGAGGTGATTCCGTGAAACTTCATCAACGGGTTTTCTCTACATCACAAGCCCCTGCATGATTGAGGAACTTTCTCTCTTCACCAATCACATCCATTATGAAAACTGCTGATTCTATCTACCGCAACAATGTTGACTCACTGACAAAGCCAGATCGTGGTAAAGTTATGCTTTCAGGAGCATTCAGGTTGAACTCTCAGTACACCTTCATCTTACGGACGCTCAACTCATCAACTAGTTCATGAATGTAAAAGTCTCACTGGATGAAGGAGCAAAGTTTATATCTATAATCATGGTTCTAGCCTTTTCGGTCATTGGAGCAACTTCAACCATGGTATCAGCATTAACAATAATCTCTAGAGGAACATCATCCATGATCTTAGCATCAACAAGGATATCTGGAGCATAATAATTCATGGTCTCAGCACCAACAACGGTCTCAGGAGAAACATCCTCATGACAAGGCTCCATCAACTAACCATTCTCTGAAGTATTTCTCGAGGAAACGAACTTCTCGAAGCACTAATGATTCATATCAAGGCGTGTAGACATGAAATATTCCCATATGAAATTCTTTCTGAAGATTGCACGATGGGCGGGCACAACACCAAAGTCTTCTACAAGATGTTCTCATCACCTCTACAAATGAGATACAACATACTTCAGCAAATGGGTTTACAAAAACGTAACAACGAGTGAGGAATGAGATGATACTTCCTCAATAAAAGATGTTCGTCTCTGTCTCTTATACAACCTACCAAAAGGGCACATCAATCGGACGTACGAGCTGTAAGATATGGCCTTACCGTCAGGTCTACGAAATCTTAAAAATTTGTACGGGATTAAAAATTACGAATGTGCACGCTTCATTGGATGACCTATGCAACTCCAAATTGAGTGATTCTTGTCTCATGAGAGAACTCAGTCTCTTAGCTTCAAAAGTTGGGGTCGAGCATCAAATTTTGACGTCGTATGAGGTTCCTACAGCTTCCAGAGCGTACAACATGCAAGCAACAATTTTTAGACGGGATTCATAACTTGTACAGTCGATCGGTGTCTACCAGGTCTTTTCGCTAAGTTCTTCATCAAGGTACCTCCAATTTCGACCACCTAGGTCTTTACATCAATTTTTTTACCCGGGTACTCTATCTAGGTCTTGTCAGAAGAAGGGAAAACAAAAGAGAGAGATTCAACAAAATACTGGGGGCTGACGGTCCACCGATCATGACGATCAATTTCACAACCCAACACTCGTGGTGCCGGGCTCTCAAGTGCTAATCACTCATCATAAAAGGAATGCTACCACCGGGACATGAAATCATGGTCATTACATAATCCCCTCTTGAGAGCAACCTCAGTTATGGTCCCATGACCAGGGTTTCAAAAGTAATGTTTCCACGACTAACAGAAACAAGATGGCAATCAAGCACCATGCTCATGTTTCAATCAAGGGTCCTGATCTCAAATGAATCAATAGCATTGAAATCCTCCACCAACTAGTTTTTGGTATGGGAGTGATGCATGGAGGACCAAAATAACCCCTGCACTTGGGTATTCATACACCACTACACGATTCTCAGTTACTGAGGAAGCTTCTACAATCAAGGCAACAGTATCTTCAGTATTCTCTGCTGGTGGCTCGGTTTCTTCTATCACTGAAGCAGCAACAATCGAAGTTTCCATAACTTCAGTTACAACCTTCTCATGGCCTTGAAGTGCAAGGATGGTTTTCTCTTCATCAATAACTCCAGAGCAGATCGAGTTATCCTTATTGGTTTCAATATCCTCAACTTCGGTATTTGGCACCTGATACAAAAATTACATGAGGTTAGAGCAATCTAAACATGAAACCAAGTGAGATTGTAAAATTCAGTATGATAGCAGTGCAACATCATCAAAGTTCATCATCATGCACCTGAGATATGAACAAATAGCATGAAAGTCGTGAAAATACGTTTTACGGCAACCTCGTCAGGAGAAACTGTACTCTTCCCTGTACTAAAAGGTGAACTGGGAGCAATATACAAGGAATCTGAAGATGCGTTATATACCATTCTCTTCGTATGGATGTACTCTACAATGTGTCAAAATTTCATAACAATCCGATGAACAATCAAGGAGATGTGACGAAAACATCGAGCAACATACCATCTGGAAAAGTTCTGAAAGTCTCCTGGAAGTTTACTATTTCGCCTTTTTCAGGACCTGAACATGCTCAAACCTTAAAAAGCTACTTTACTAAAGCTTGGAAATTTCCTGGGCTTGAGGATACATATGCATAAATTGAAAAACGATTCCGGACGAAGATTTTACGGTGTTTTCAACGTATTTCGCCGAAATTACGTGCATATTCACATGGATTCTCATTCATTCACTCACAAATCAGAAATTTCATACTTCTATGAAGAGTTTACAAGATATTTACTTACTTGGGAGGTCTCCGAAGCATTCAAGGAATTGGGATTGCCCGTGTCAACATCAAGAGGCTCATTACTTCCATTCGATTCCGAACCTTTGGAATTTCCTCCATCTCTATTATCAGAGGATGACCGAGTATCAGCACTCTCTACTTCCATGAAGACATCCTCCTGGATATATTCTCAGCAATGATCATTTTATCTACAAAATATCATAATTTGTTATATGGAGAAATACTTACTTCGGCCTCTTCTTCCACACTCGAGTCAGAAACCGTCTGACCATCCGCAGAGAATCGAAGACCGTCAATAATTGATGGAGGAAAGTTCTGCAACGGGATAACAAATATTGGTTTCGCGATCCTAATTGCACAGACAAGAAAAGGTCATGATGTAAGGAGCGCTAACGACTCACCAAAGAGACAGGGGACTTTACAGTGCTCGAACCTGGGTGACGTTTTTTGGGTTTATATTGAACCAAGAAGAATTCATTCGCATTTGGAGAACTCTTAGTCACCACTTATTCCTCTTCATCAACTAAAGGAGTCTCATAACCACCATTTGACATCTCTGCAAAGTAGCTGCGGTATCCATCTGATATATCTACTTCAGAATGTCATTCAGAGGTGCAAATTTCATCGAAGCAGTGAAATTAAATCATAACAAAGGTGCTCACATCAGCATCAAAAATGGTTACAATCCACAATTTCACTAGCTATAGTGATTATAACATCAGAATTTTGAAAACCCGCTCGTTCCATCAAACCTGCAAGGACGAGCAAAATTCATTATTCAAAATCATGACTTAATTTTCATAAAACCGTGAACAACTCACGCGAATCTTAACATCCACTGGTTTTTCAAAAAATGGACAGACGTCCATTCAACAATTGTGAAAACTCACATACATACATTATTTAACCATGTTTACTTTCAACAGTTGTTCAAAACTAAAACTCGGTTTTACAAAATATACAAATATTTGACGTGAAACTCACGTAAATTTGAAAAATATATCTATATATTTTACTCCCTCGCACGAGCATCTGTCTTTGAAGCGAGAATATATTCTCAAAGATTTCTGAAAGCTTGAGATAAAAGTTTTTCATGAAAGCTCATAAATAAAATTTTATTATTAATAGATGCACGTCTATTCAAAAAAAAAAAACTTTTCTCTCATACGAGCATCCACCTTTGAAACGAGAGTTTATTCCACTTTGTGAAATCTCACATATTTAAAAAATAAAATTTTGGTTTTCGTGAAAGCTCATAAACAAATTTTTATGTCATTAGACTCAGGTCTATTTTGTTTGTTCCCTAAACTAACAAACGAACGAGCGTCTATTCCTAAAACAAGGATTTCCTTATTGGGCCGGCCCGCGAATCCTAACCGACCACGGACTCGTCGTCCAAACCAGCGGTTCAACACCAATTTATGCTCATCAAACGACGCTCCAATCATGACATTTAAGCCTTCATCAAGTCGTGGTTTGCTCATGCTCTCTAAATCCGGTAACGTCCCTGTAGTTGCAGGAAATCCTACACTACACCCCTCATATGATTTCATTATTACTCAACCCATTTTTAGATTTACACTCTTAGTTTTATTGATCAATCTTTGAATATTCTTACAAGAAAAGATAAAGGAATCAAGAATGACCTCTGCTCTAGACTTTCTCTCTCCTATTTACTTGTTTCTTACTCAAAAAGATCTCTCTCCTTCCTTTACAACTGAACGACTATTTATAGGGAAATACATAGTGGATGACAGCTAATCTGTCCTTTATTTTCGAATATGACTTGCGACATTCTCGCAACCTTACAAATCTTAATCTCGCAAACTCTCTAATTTTCGCAGGACCATCACATCTTTCTCATGATTTTAGTTGACGTCGTTTATTATATCATTTCTGAAATTGTTCTGCGACGCTGTTGTGTTGTGTTGTTGATAATTTCGCTAAGGTATTATTGTTGCGAGATTCTGATCCTACATCTTGCCTCTTCTCATATCTTTTCTGCGAAGTAGAAAATGATATGAGAAACGCCGCAACTGTTCCTCTCTTCATATTCTGCATTTATCACACGTATTCTTGACACGTCTTTTGTAACCGCTGCTTTTTAATCGCTTATATCTTCCCGTATTAATCGTGTTTATCTTCTCGAGGAAAAATTCCCTCTATATATATTCTTTCTCACTCTCTTTTTCTTTCTTTTTATTTTCTCTGCAACTTCATCGTTCTTCTGCAAATTCTGTTATTACAACTTTTCTTCTTTCTTCTTCAATCTTTTTAAGTTCTTCTTCATCTTCATATTATTTCTTCTGCAGATCTTCATCATTCGTAATTTTCTTCGAACTAATCTTCCTGCTAGTGTTTTCCATGGATTCATCAAGGTTAGTTTTCTTTTTTCTTCTTTATGGGTTTTGCTGAAATTGATCTTGTTTACTGCCTTATTTGATGTTGTTTATGTGATTCTCATACTGTTGTTATTTCAGCAAAAGCGCCTCCAACACTAAGTTTACGGTTCAGAACCCTAACATTCCCAAACCGCAGCATAAAGTTGTTGCGCATAAAAGAAAGTCTGCGAATGAGAATGTAGTAAGAAACATTATCCTTTTCTAATAACAATATTGTTGCCTCTGTTTCTTATCTGGATTGTAATTCGCAGGGTGATAAGGATGTCAATAAACCTCTCAAGAAATCTCGCCACCTTAAAATTGTTCAAACTTCTGTTCCGTTCCACTTACTTATCTCTTCTAAATCTCCCGCGACATCTTCGCAAGATAAACCCTTATCTCCAATTCGCGAAAAAGCTGCCTCAAACTTCATTTCTTCAACTGATCTTTCAATGATTGAAACCCCCTTTGTTGATCCTTCTGTGAATGAAACTTCTTCTCTTCCTATTGAGAATGTTTCTCAACCTTCTATCATTGCCAGTTCTCTATCTGAGTCTCTTCCCCTTTCGAAAGAAACCGTGGAAGGAATAGATATTGCTTTCAAAGTTTTGTCTGAAGTCCTAGATGATGGGAAGAAGTCCTACATTGATCCTGTCAAGTCTAATGTTTGCAAAATTCTGAGCAAGCATTTAGGCTCTGACAGAGCTGCTTTGCAGACAGCTTTGGAAAAAGAGTTTAATGCTCTTCGTCTCGAAAATCAAAAGCTTCAGAATGTTTTGTTGGATCGTGACAATCTTCGCAAGAAGAATGATGAATTGAGAGGTATGATTTTCTTATCTGTGTCTTCAATTTCCTTTTAATGGTTTTATCCTTCCCATATTTAATTATCCTTGAAATCCCTCTTTCGCATGTTAAGCCTTAAACCAGAAACGAATAATGGAGAGATATCAATTTGAATCTGCTGTTGAAGAAGCCCGTGTTGATAAAGAAATTTGATGGATCAATATAACCAATTAGATAACCTCTATTCATATTCTCTTGATCATATAAATAATCTTACCAATGAAAATACCCAATTAGTTCAGAGACAAGATTTATTAAGTAATGAAGTATCTCGCCTTTCTTATTCTTTAACTAAAGCTAATTTAGGGATGGAAACTTTATCAGATGAGAATAAAACCTTATCTCAAGAGAAGCGAACTGTTTAAACAAGATGGCGATATCTTCGCAACAACTTAGCATTCTTCAAAAGTATGTGATGACCAAGAGCAATCTCTTCGCTCTTTGAGAAATGAACTTAAAGAAGTAACAGAGTCATCTATCGCTGAAAGAGATACACTCATTCAAGGTAGAATAGCTTTAAGTGTAAAGGCGAATCAACTTAAAGAACAATATTCCAAATTAGAAGAATCTTATTCTTCTCTTGCGAAGAAAAATGCCTTTCTTATTTCTAAAGAGAAAAATCTTCAGTCTCGACTTAAAGGTTTAGTTGGAGATAAATTTGATGACGCAATGGACCGTTGGGAGAATAGTTGTCTGTCCTTGATTCAACACCTTATTTCGCAAAAGGAAGGTAGTCATAATAGTTTGACTGCCTTAACTATCTTTTCTTTGTCATATTTTCTGAGTTCTTCATCTTATTGAAATTTTGTATTCTACCTTTCGCAGAGTCTGAGAAGAATCTTCATTCCTCCATTTCTGTTTTGGAGGCTAAATATGCCAAAATTCGCAAAGAAAATGCATTGCTCGTCTCTGCCCTTACTGGTTCTCGCGACCGAGCAGAAAGAAGACTTGATTATCTTGCTTATTTTAAGGATATTCAAGATAGGAATCATCAGAGAGCACTTCTTCGTCAAGTTCATCTCCGGGCTGAAGTCCTTGTAAATGATATTTTATTGTCCAAATCTCTCCTCCTACATCAATTGAACCTTTGGAAGTAGATGATGATGAAGTTCCTCGTCCTGCTGATAGTGATTATGATTATGAAAGTGGTGCAGAGGATAATTTCTTGGAAGATGAAGAAGAAATTCCTTCTAAGAAGCATCTGCTGGTGTTAATCAAAATGAGAAAGAAATCTCTCCTGAAGAAGTAATTGCTGGCGATAATCAGGTGCTAGTCAAGGCGAAGATCAGAACCGAAATGAAGGAGAGGCTTGCGATAATGAGAATTGGCGAAGAACGTCTGTTATCTCCTGCTACTGGAATTAATACTGAAGCTTGAGCTTCTTATCTAGTTTTATCTTCTTGAATTGTCTTATTTTATCACTTTTGCGAATATATTCTTCAACCAACTTTGGAATCAATTTTCCTTTTAGTATTTTTGATGAGAAAGATAATGCTTCTTGTTTATTGATTCCCATACTTGCCTCTCATTATCTTTCTTGCAAAAAATAATCTGTTACGAATACTTATAAATATTTTGTTTTATCATGTGGTCTTATTTTCCTTCCTAATTAAAGGTCTTATTATGCCACCTCTTGTCATTGCGAAAATCGCAGGACGTCCTTGCACTTTCATGCAAAAACCCATTGATCTTGCCTTAACTTTTTCTTTTGTATTATGGCCTCTTCAGGAATGTTGCGACAATATGACAGGCCTAAATATTCTTGCGAAAATAAAGCCCCATGACATTGCCGTCTTGCGACGAAATCGCAGGACGTCTTCGCACTTTCATGCGAAAACCCATTGATCTCGTCTTATCTTTTTCTTTTGTATTATTGCCTCTTCAGGATTGTTGCACAAATATGACAAGCCTTAATACCCTTGCGAAAAAAGCCTCATGACATTTGCGTCTTAAGACACTTATCAGCTCCCTAATGGAGGGTGCCGCCCTTATCTCCCCCTGGTTGCCCCTTCAAGGAGGCGTACTTCTACCATACAAGGTTAGCTCCTCCCATCCAGTCTTAACAACAACCAGTTGTTTTCGCAGCCTCTTATCCCTTTTACCTATAGGGCTTATGGTTACGAGACTGCACCCTAAGTGGGGTTTTCTTCAGGCCGAGTGCAGTATAAGCCAAGACTTGTCAAGAATGGCAAGGTACGCTTCAAACGTCCCTGGCACTCTTGACTCAACCGTGTACCTCGGCGCCTTGATCAGATCTGCACTCCTTGGGAGAGTCCTTATTACCTTAGTCGCCCAACCAAGTCATATGCTTAAGCTGAGAATCCAAGGTGCCTCTCCCGGATGGGCTTTATTGACCCCAAATCTCCATGACTCAGGTTCCGGTGGCGGTGTAGCCTTTCCCTGAGCCATGCAACAGGTACCCCCTAATATGACGTACTTTAGGTCTTACATTTGCCTCTTGCGAAATTTTATTCGCGAACTAGGGTGTACGCCATAAAGGTTCGCCCCTTTCTTTTATGTCATTGTTCTGTGATTATCTCTGCGAAAATTTCGCACATCATGATCTTGTTTTGATATGAATAATCTTGCAATTATTCTTTCAGAATCCATAACTTCTCAAAGCTTCTTACGGATAATATTTTTTAAGTACAACCTGTTCCATGGTCTGTCAAGTCTATGACCAACATCTCTACCTTCTGGATCCATTAATCTATAAGCTCTGTTCCAACTATCTCCTTAATGATGTAAGGTCCATCCCATTTTTTCGCTAATTTTCCACCATTTTCTCGCTGATATATTGGTGTCTCGCAGAACTAAATCTCCTGGTTGAATTCGCGTACTTTGACACGTTTATTATATTCTCGGGCTAATCTTCGCTGATAATTCTCCATATGTTGTAAAGCTTTTTCTCTTCTTTCTTCTAATTCATCAAGTTTATTTAAGATCAAACCCGCACTAAGATTTTTCTCCCAAGCTTCTCTTTTTGTTGTCGGAATAACAACTTCTGTTGGTAACACCGCTTCAACTCCGTATGTTAAACAAAAAGGTGACATTCCAGTAGCTTCTCTTCTAGTTGTATTATAAGCCCATACTGCATTATGTACTTGTTCGCACCATGCTCTGTGATGTCCTTCCAATTTCTTCTTTAATATATCTGCAATTGTTTTGTTTGTTGCTTCTACCTGCCCATTAGCTTGTGGATACAAAGGAGTAGACTTTCCACATTTTATCTTGAATGCATTAAGTAGCATTTCTATATTCTGTCCTTCAAATTGTTTCCCATTATCAGATACCAACTGCGCAGGAATTCCGAATCTGCAAATGATATTTTCGAATATGAATGTAAAGATATCTTTGTCGCGAATATGTTGTACTGCCTTCACTTCTGTCCATTTTGTGAAATAATCTGTTGCGACTATTAAGTATCTTCTTTGTCCAGAACCTGGTAAAAATGGCCCCACAATATCTAAGCCCCACTTTCCAAAAGGCCACACACTGGTTGAAGATGAGATGATGGTGCTCCAGGTGCATGTATTTTCTTTCCATGCCGCTGACAATCTTCGCAACGTCTTGATATTTGTTTTGCATCTTCGTGCATGTATGGCCAGTAATACCTTGCATTTTTGCTCTATGTGCCAAAGATCTTCCCCGCTATGATTGCCAGCATCCCCACTATGTAACATTTTTAGCACTTTTTCTCCTTCCTCTCGTGTCAAACATCTGAGTGATGGTCCATTAAAGGATTTTCGGTATAGCAACCCATCTCTTAATTCATAATTCGTTGCACGGCTTTTTAACTTGTGTGTTTCCAATCTATTTCTTGGTGTTTCTCCTTTCGCCAAATATGCATGAAGTTCCATTCTCCAGTCTGCGATATTGTTCGTTTGTTCTTCTTCTTCATTGTCTATTATCATCACATCCACTTCTTCTTCTTCTTTATTGATTGATGTGTGAAGAAGTGTTTGTATTTTTATGCATCTCGCAGTTGGATCTGTCATCATGCTTGAGATGAAAGCAAAAGCGTCTGCGAGTCTGTTATCCTTTCTTGAAATGTGCCTCCATTTTATTTTTGGGATTTTCGCTGACAATTCTTCAACAGCTTCTTGTATTTCTTCAAGGATGGTTCATTTGTATACTCTCCCTTTATTTGGCGAATAACTAGCTGCGAATCACTAGTGATCCTGGCATTTTCTAGTTTCATTTCTATTGCGAATTTTAAGGCATGTATCACAGCTTCATATTCGTTTCATATTAGTGGATGCAAATTCCAATCTGAATGAAAAAGCCATCTTTATTCCTTCTGGCGAAATTAAAACAATTCCAACTCCATTTCCTTCTCCATTTGATGATCCATCTACCAATATCTCCCATCTATTTGGTTCTGTTAATAAATCTTTTGGATCTCCGTGTTCTTCTTCTATATCCATCATTTCTTCTACTGCTTCATCTTCTTCTAAAGGAAATTCTGCCAAGAAATCTGCAACAACTTGTGATTTTGGTGAAGACAAAATTTCATATTTAATATCAAAGTGGCCTACTTGTGCATTCCATCTCTCCACTCTTCCTGATCTTTTAGAATTCTTCATCACTGATTCAATTGGTACTTTTGTTAATACCTTTATCTTGTGCGCTTGAAAATATATGCGGAGCTTAAATGATGCATAAACTAATGCTAAGATTAACTTCTCAATCTTTGAGTAATTCTTCTCGGCAGTATTAAAAGTTTTGCTAATGTAATAAATGGGTTTCTCCACTCCTGCGTCTACTCGCAATAACACACACTTAATGCATGCGACGTCGTCGCAAGATAGATCAATAATTCTTCTCCTGATTCTGCTTTTTGTAAAAATTGTATTCATAAGATGTTCTTTGATCCCTTGAAAAGCTTTTTCACATTCATCAGTCCATTTAAATTTCGCACCCTTCTTGAGTATATCGAAAAAATATTTGCATTTGTCTGATGATCGCGAAATGAATCTCCCCAGCGAAGCTAGAAGCCCATTCAACTTCTGTACATCTTTTATTGTTGCTGGTGTTGGCATGTCACGAACTGCTTGCACTTTTTCTGGATCAACCTGTATTCCTTCCTTTGATACAATGTAGCCTAAAAATTTTCCCGATGCAACTCCAATAGTACACTTCTCAGGATTCAATTTAATGTTATACTGCCGCATTTGTTCAAAAATCTCCCTCAGGTCTTGTACATGGTCTTTAGCTTCTTTACTCTTTACTAACATGTCATCCACGTATACTTCTAATGTTTTGTGTATCCATTTTGCGAACACCTTCTCTACCATTCTTTGGTATGTCGCTCCCGCATTTCGCAAACCAAATGGAATTTTCGTGTAACAATATAAACCTCTAGGGGAGAAGAAAGCAGTATGTTCTTGATCTTCTTCAGCGAGAGAGAGTTTGGTTATACCCTTTGTACCCATCTAAAGACGATACTCTATCATTCCCCGCTGCGAATTCCACCATTTGAGGAATATCTGGTAACGGAAAACTATCTTTGGGGAATGCTTTGTTTAAATCAGTGAAATCTATGCAAATCCTGATTCTTTTTTTTTCTTTGGGACAATGACCATATTCGCTATCCATTCTGGGTATTTAGCTTCTCTTATGATTCCCGCATCAAGCATTTTCTGTAGTTCTTCTTCTATTTGGGAATGGTAAGTTGTTGCAATTTTTCTTATTCTCTGTTTAAATGGTCTCACATTTTTGTTAATCTCCAACTTGTGGCATGCAATTGATGGATCTATTCCCGGTATCTCATCCATGCTTCCTGCGAAAGCATCTTTATATTCTCGCAAAAGGTTAACAGTTCTTTATTCTTCTTCCACATCCATTTTGGTTCCAATTCTCAATATTAGAGGTTCTTCTATAGTCCCAATGTTTATTTCTTTTGTTGGTTCTGTGGCAGTGTAACTGGGTTTAGGTTCTCCCATTGGTGTTGGTTCTTTTATTGTTTTCACAGGTCCTTCTCCTTCTTCCAAAATTTCGCTGGATATTCCTTTGCCTTCTTTTGCCCTTATCATGTATACTCTAAATTCTTCTTCTTTCTTTGCTTCCTTTGCCATCTTTCTGCGAAATTGTTTCTTTTTTGCTTGTCCTTCATAATGCTTTACTTCAATTTGATGACATAATTTCGCATTGTCAACATCTCCTCGGATTTCACCTATTCCATTTGGTGTGGGGAATTTAATACATTGATGCAACGTTGATACTACAGCTTTTATCGCATGTATCCATGGTCTTCCTAATAACATATTATATGGCGATTCCATATCCACCACGCACAGTGTTACGTGTGTTTCGATCTCTCCCAGTGGAATTCGTACCACTATTTCTCCTTTAGGTTTTGTTGTGGATTTTCCATAGCCGTGAATAAAATATGTTGAACTGGACATTTCTTCATCTTTAAATCCCATTCCCCGGAATGCATGATAAAATATTATATCCACTGAACTTCCTGTATCGATTAAAGTTCTGTTCAGTATCCATTCTCCCGTGGATTTTGTTGTTGTCTCCTTCTCTTTCGCATAATAGGCACTGTAATAACCAATGGAGATGTGTGGTTCAAATTTTCTTTTGGTATTTCTGCCGCCATGAATGTAATTTTTTGCTTTTCCCAATCTTTCAAGGGTGATGTCTTTTCTACCGCCATAACCTTCCTTCCTTCAAATTTCGTTTATGTATTCTTCCTTTGATGTTTTCATGGAATTCATTGACCATCGTTTTTGTTATCATATTACACTCCAATCTTTTGTCATCTTCATTAATTCTAATCATATTTCTTTTAACTGGTTCACTTATTTATTTAATCACTTTCTTGATTTGAACATTTTCAACAACAATTTTCAAATTTCGATCTTCAATTCCCTGTTTCTAGCGCCATTATGTAGTTGCAGGAAATCCTACACTACACCCCTCATATGATTTCATTATTACTCAACCCATTTTTAGATTTACACTCTTAATTTTATTGATCAATCTTTGAATATTCTTACAAGAAAAGATAAAGGAATCAAGAATGACCTCTGCTCTAGAATTTCTCTCTCCTATTTACTTGTTTCTTACTCAAAAAGATCTCTCTCCTTCCTTTACAACTGAACGACTATTTATAGGGAAATACATAGTGGATGACAGCTAATATGTCCTTTATTTTCGAATATGATTTTCGACATTCTCGCAACCTTACAAATCTTAATCTCGCAAACTATCTAATTTTCGCAGGACCATCACATCTTTCTCATGATTTTAGCTGACGTTCGTTTATTATATCATTTCTGAAATTGTTCTGCGACGCTGTTGTGTTGTGTTGTTGATAATTTCGCTAAGATATTATTGTTGCGAGATTCTGATCCTACAGTCCCAACTTACGACTAAGTTCAATTACTGGTATTATTATTTATGGCCGGAAAATCACCATTTAATGCTGTCTGAGGAACACAGCTTTCCTCAGTAAGCAGGGGACTTAATGTAGATGGTGGATTTTCGACAAGGGCAAAAATCGTAAACTCATAATTATACGAAGCTCTGATCCAGCAATCAGGCGTGAGTATCGAGACACGGGTCTCTCATCGAATTCTCAACGGAGAGTACTTTCTCTCAGAGTACATGTAGATATGTAGTCTCACGACTGGACAACGACATATCTCATGAATACTGAATACTTTCAATGATTATTTCTATATAGTATCACGAGATGGACGGCTCCTAGACATCTTTCTCTGCTAGTATAGAGCGATAACGTCTTCAGGAACAAACAACGAGTTTACCCTGACTATATAAAGGATATGACTTACCGACAAGCTCATATCGGGATAATTAATGCTCCTAGACAGCTTGCTCTGCTAGTATAGAGCCACAAATTTAATTATTCCTAATTACAATTGCTCTTATACCATGGTCGAATCCACGACTGGTCCCATGGAATGGCAATAACAATTGTTCTGATTCTATGATCGAATCCACACCTTGATCTCATAGAATAGCAATAACTATATTATCTCATTACTCCGATTTCATGATCGAATCCACAACTGGTCTCATAAATGGTAATAGATAAATCTTAATTACTCCGATTATATGGTCGAATCTACGATCCCATGGAATGGTAATGCTCACTTTATTATTCTGAATTCATAGTCGAATCCTCAGCTGATCCTATGAATTAATAATAAACATCTTATTACTCAGCTTTGTGAATTATTCCCCCACTGAATTCCACAATTAGTAATAAATAATCAACAACCGGGCGTCTGAGCTACCTCTAAGTAAGCCCCAATTCAAATGGTGAAGGTGTATTCAACGACGATACACTAACAGTCACCGCATGAACGAGTATTTCAAAAATACAACGAAACGATGAACCTATGCAAAATAGAGAAAAAAATAATAAATAATTAAAAATATTGACCAGGGGGTTGCGACGGACACACGACCGACCGACCGCGTCGTGGTCAATCCCACGCCAGTTTTATATTTTTAATGCATTTTATTATTTTCCATGATTTGATGAAAATTCTCTCATTTTATCAAATCTCCTTCGTCTCGAGGAAACTCCTCGGTTTCATGGTACTTCCATAAATCCATAAAAAATAATATAAAATTAAGGAAAGGAGTGTGGGGCGTGACCATTGTCCAACCGACCATGCCTTGGTCCCAAAAGACTCCACACCCCACGGTTCCTTATTATTTTATTATTATTATTATTTCTCTAATTTCATGAAAAACTCCTTAATTTCATGGTATTTTGCACAAATCATCATATAATAATAAATAAAATAAAATTATGAAAACTTGTGGGACCGGGCCACTAGCCGGCCGGCCATGCCCTAGCCGGTCCCACACGCCCTTTGCTTATTATTTTATTATTATTTATCCTATTTTTCCTTGAATTCATCAAATTTCTTGATTTTATGGTATTTCTCTCAAATTAGGAAAAATTCCCTCAAATCATCAAAATACCTAAAAATATTAAAAAATTAGGGAAACTCGTGGGACCGGCCCCTAGCCCGCCGGCCGCGCCTCCACGGTCCCGCACGCCCTTGTTTTTATTATTTTAATATTTTTTGCTTCCCTGAACTCATGAAAACTCCTTCAAATCATGGAAACTCCCTAAATTCATCAAATTTCTCAAAATTCATGAATTTTTCATAAAATCATCAAAATATTATAAAATTAAGGAAAAGGCACCACGGGACCGTGCTCACGATCGGCCGACCATGCCTTGACCACGGCGGTCCCACGCCTCCTCATTCTTTATTTTATAATTATTTTTCATCATCTCATGGTGTTTTCCTCAGTTTCGTCGAAACCCTAATTTTGGCATATTTTCTCGAATGGATGCTCAATTGCACGCCAGAAAATATCAAAATTCTCAGGACTAAGAGGCGGACTCCTTGGTGACACGAGCACTCTATCTTGACCGTTCAAGATTGGCACTTTGGCTCACGGAAGCCGGTCCCATCAATTTTCACAGTTTTCACCTAATTTGCACAATTGCTCGTATTAGGTCAAAAACTCTTCCAAACACTTTGGATTTTCATGAAGTGATCGTCATACGGTCACGTGACAACCCAGGGCCGGTTTCATGACTCCATGGTCGGTCCCTCACCTCGTCATAATTAATTAGGTTTTCTCGCCTAAGGCTCAGACGAGCATTTTGAATAAATGATTAAGCCAGCATTTAATCATTCTTCCACCGAAAAATCGTCAACTCTTCGGGAGTTCTTCATATTTGCTCATGTGAGCATATGGACACTACATGGTTGATTCACAGTCCCATGTAATCGCCCCCTCCTTTGTCCCATGGTTGAAATTCTGAAGAACCATGAATTGATCATCAATTGATTAAATTAGGGTTTCTGAATCCAAGGATCATCATTCCAGATTCCAACCTTAATAATTTTACGACGACCTCATGGTCATTAATTTTATTAATTATGCTCGGTTCAACGACCAGTATTCTAATTAATATTTTTGGTACGCTGCCGATAATCCATCAGATGAGCAACACATGCTCAGACGATCAAATATTCAACAATTCATCATATGAGCAACACTTGCTCAGATTATAAATATTTTCTCAAACCAAGGGATATTGGTTCAAAAATCAATATTCAACGATCCATCGAATGAGCAATACTTGCTCACTTCATTGTAAGGACTATACCTCTGTCTCATGACATGTTCAACTCATGAGTTTCAGAACATCATGTTCAACTCATCAACTACATGGACTCATCGTCCCATCAAACCACGAAGTCATCAATTGACTAAAAAACCATGAGACGTCAATCGTGTCACTTGGGGGGATATCACTTAGGGTTTTGGTCTGGCGGTCTACGACACGTGTGTTTAAACACACGATGGAATGTGAGCAAGTCGTGCAATCTTTTGAAGGAATTCACGAGGTAGTGGGTGGAAAATCGACCAAGTCTCCACACGTTGAGAAACTGGTTTCAAACACGATCTCCACTTCCCCACTCCTTGATTCCATCAACTGTCACACTTCATGGAATCATGGTGTCTACAATTCCAACAATATAAATAAGTCTCTGAATCATGATTGAATCATCAGCATCGACAGTATCATCAATCTCACGTCTCATCGACAACACGAGATCATCAACTCATCAATTGAGAAACTACTCTCAATTGAGCAATTTCAATCATTCGGAGCTTATCATATTCAGAATTCACACACCCACAATCTTTGATTACCATTGATTCCACATATTTCCCAGCTTCCCTCCTACATATCAACCCATCCTCTCTTGTGACCGAATTTACTCTGGAACGGTCATTGTCTTGATTTAGGCCGGAGTACTACAGATTGATCTCTCGAATCTAAAGCACCCCCTTTGCAGCGGTGCATCTGTGTGAGGTTTAACATTTCGCTCGGTTCGAGGAGTCTCCTCTGTATGGTCGTCTGCTCAATTCCTTAAAAACCAGCAAATCGTTTTCCCCCATCTACAGGTATGCAAGATAAAGCTTGTGTAGGCTAAGAATAACGGGTATGCCACATGCCAATGTTGAAAACGTCCTTGCATTGGTGCACGACGTGCAATGTATGAGCGAAAATGACCAGATATTTCAGTTTCTGTCTAGTGTATGCTCTTGGGTTATTGTTGAGTTCAAGAGGAATAAAATACAATATGATCATACAACCATCCAGGTGGTAAGAAGTCTTGTTGATTGCATGCAAACTGAAGACGTGCAAGGCTTTGATGGGAAGGCCAAATGAAAGGAGAAATCTTGTGACAGTAAGCATAAGTATGAGCCAATGGATGAAGCGTCATTCCCTATAACCTTAATTTTTAGGGGATGCTTTATTTGCAAGGACTTGCATTTTTTTCAAAGATGTACACTCAAGGCACAACTTACTGCATCAGTTTGGATTAATGTGAGAGTCATTCCAGCATGACTCATGATATTCGAAGTGAAGATACGAGAAAAAGACCTCGCAGTAAAGTTTTATCTCATTTTGAGAAGAGAAGAAACTAAGCTAAACTAAGAAGAGTGTTGTTGTATCCTTGGGAAACACTAAGTGCAGAGAACATGAGCGTTTTCTGGGCTTGTTAATTTAGCTTTAGTTGCTTGGATTGTTGCAAATTCGGTGTATAAAGTTTGTTTGTACAAACTTTTATTTGAGTCGTCAAGTTTGTACGTACTTTGCTTTTGGTGTAAGCAATTTGCTTTGTTAATGAAATCTTTGGCTTTTAAAATAATCAGTTTAGTTAAACATGTTACATGGTCTGCGTATGTGAGAGTCGCAATGAATGAAGGTGTTTTCTTTTATAAAGATCTTGCCTCTTTATTTTCGAAGTAAAGCTAGTTCATGGGGAAATGCTACATAACATACTAAGCCTAAGGTATGCAATAATGAGACAAAATGATTAAAGTGGCCAAACGTTAATGAGAAAAGCATAAAATAGGGATCATAATTGATGAAATAATAGTATTGTTGTCCGGGGATTGCCATAAGTATATGATAGCGGATGGGCAACAAAAGTGATAGAAATGAAAAACAAGTAAGAATTTCATTCCATCACGAACATGACTTAGGAATGATTTAGGAAGAAATCATATCCTTGGGAAGACACACTAATTCCCAAGTAAATATATCGCTACAGTAAAAAAAATATTTAGATACGTATTGACTATGGAAGCAAAGCGTGAAGACGGCTAAAAGGTTAGCTATGTTATGTCCATAAGAAAGTTAGTCATAGCTAGCGCAAATAATCTATGCAACTCAATAATTTTACTTTAGGCAAGTCAAGCAAAAATAACACGAGAGTTTTTGTTGGTATATGTGGAAAGGAGAGGTACTTAGTACACCACCAACTTTTACATTCGGCAACCTATATGGACAAAACCTATACAACCACAAGTATGGCAAAGAAAAGACCCTTGAATAAGATTGTATATAGAGTTTTCTCTTTTCTCTTCCACAATCAATATGTTTAGACCAGAGGTCCATAAACCTTATTATGCAGAAGAGTTCTTGGACAATCTCAAAATCAATATTTAAGATCAATCTAGTAGTACCCAAAATAAGAGGATCCGTATTTGATACATGTATATCTTCCTTTCCCTGGGAACTAGTGATCCTCAAGACGAATTGAGGATAAAATCCTATATTAGGAAAGATTCCTTGTTTAGGATAAATTCCTAGTTTAGGAAGGAGTATTTTTTTTGAGAAGTATTCTTAGTTTAGGTAATATACCTAGAAAGGGAATTAGTCCTACAAAAGGAAATAGATTCCTAAGAGGTTTGGGAAACCAAACCAAACCTATAAATAGGGATGTTTAGCTCATAACTAAACACATCTAGTTAGTGTGTTCTTGATATTGACGCACCTAGACACACAGATACTAGGCATAGAAAACCTAGAGAAATCTTGGAACAAACTTGTGCAAGCTTAGCAAACAGTTTAAGGTTAATCCACTTTTAGAGAAGATTGTGAGCGTAACAAAGAGAGAATTGTAATCGTTTTCTTGTTCATAATCTAGAGAAGATATTTTCTTCGAATTTCTACTTGTGTTCTGTTTTCTAAGTTTCTCGTCTATTATTATTCTGAATTCCGCCTTTATAGTAATAGCTACCAAGGTACAAAGATCAAAACGTATCAAATTGGCATCAAGAACGAGGTTAGTTTTAGGGTAAATCCCTGTGGTTTATGGTTTTCACTAGATCTCTCTACATAAAGCTTGGTGAGGTACTCGAGAAGCTAGAAGACGTTAAGTAAACAAAGGGATCAAGGATGACAAAGTCAGAAGATGATCCTAAGAAAGGCGAACCACAAACTATGGAAGAAAAGTTGGCTACATGCAGACAGACATGAAGACAATTCAATTTACCCTTCAGGAGCTGAGTGAATGTATTCATTCTCATACACCCAAGCTGAAGACGAAGAAAAAAATTACACCTTCACCTGAAGTTTTGGAAAAAGATGATTCTGAAGAAGACGATTCGGAAGAAGAAGAAGAGGAAGAAGATGAGGATGACGAAAAGAAGAAAGTGAGTTTCTTAAAAGTCCTACATCAACTAAACCTCATGGTAAAAATCTGAAAATTGATTTTCGTGTTGATATTCCACTTTATGATGGGAGTGTCGATGTAGAAAAATTGGATGATTGGATTGAACGTCTAGAGACGTATTTTTCTTTATTTGAATATGGTTCAAAGTAAAAGATTGCTTTCGCGGTATTGAAGCTTCAAAAGCATGCTCTAACCTGGTGGAAAGCTTATCAAAGACAAAACCTAGGTAAGGGAGTATTGTCGTGGAAAAGATTTAAGGCAGTTGTAAGGAAACAGTTTTATCCGGTTGGCTACCTTGAGGAGAGATGGTTCAAGTGGTACAAATTGAAGCAGACCTACAACCAAACCGTGCAAGAATATACTTCGGAATTTCAGAATCAAGCTATGATTTTGGATTTAGACTTGGGAGATTATGTTATCTATATGAAATATATTTCCGGGCTCCATGAGTATATACGTAAGGAGTTAAAAATGTTTTCGGTGGATACTATCTCCGAATCAAGTATAAAAGCTAATTCCATTGAAGGTAGGCTTAAGAAAACTGATGTTGAGGGAAACGTCAAGGGAAAGTCTGGAAGTTTCGTCGCTAAAGGAGATGAAAGGAGCAAAGATAAAGGGAAGTCTAACGACCAAGAAGGTTTAGTTTGTAAACATTGCAAACAAACATGGAATGTTGTTGATAAGTGTTGGATGAAATATCCCAATCTAGAACCAAAAGGGTTGCAGAAGAAAGAAGCCATAATGGCAACACTAGTCACACAAGTTCCAAAAGAAGTCAAAAGACTAACAAAACCTAATCAAAATCTCTCTCTAATGGCAGGAGGCGTAAAAGAACTTATGGAGGACGATCCTAGGGAACGACTCTTCATGGTTAAGATGCAGGTTAGACAACACTAATAGATGTTGTTATTGACCCGGGAAGTCAGAAGAATTTACTTTCACATTCTTTGGTAGAAAAGTTGGGTTTGAAAAATTTCAAACATCCGAAACCCTATCCTTTAGGGTGGATTCAAAAGGAAGGTGGTCTACAGGTTGCAGAGCAGTGCACGTTCAAGTTTGCTTTTGACGAGTCATACATTGACGAGGTTACATGTGACATGGTTCCATTAGATGTTTGTCAAGTTGTACTTGGTAGTCCTTACTTGTGGGATCGAGTTGCGGTTTTACATAGGAGGGAGCAGAAGTATACTTTTTTTTACTCGGTCAATTAAAAATTAAAAAAACGAAAACTGTACAGGAACTAGGCCATCCTAAAGACTAGCCGTGAGGCCATTCAAAGGACAACCTATTTGAAGCGAAAATAAACCCTCCCAGGCCATTCCAAAGACGGAATAAAACCTGGCCTACCCACATAAAAATCAAATAAATCCTAAGCCAGCAAACATGCTTGCTTGGCCGAGGCATCAGCTGAAAAATTAACTTCCCTATAACTATGAATATAACGAATATTGTTTTAAAAAGTCTTCGCAATTTTCCACTTCTGCACCAGCTGCCAAGGCAGCTCACCCTTTTGAAAAGCTTGAATGCAACTCATCGAATCTGAACGAATGTAGAGATTCCACATATTCCATCTTTTGGCCAACATCGCACCATATATAATCGCACAAACTTCAGCATAGTAATTGGTTTGCCAACCTAGGCCAACACAAAGAACACCAAGCACTTCCGAATTTGCATCACGGAAAACAACATCAGAATCAACTTGGCCTAGATTTCCGAAAGACGCACCATCACAACAAATCATTATTTCATCATGATTAGGAGGAGACCAACTAACCTCAATTGGGGTAGACGTTTTGCATGATCTATGACTCACCTTGAAATAATTCAAGATGCGCAACTCCTCTAAATTATTATACATATGGCCTTTCATTCTAATTGAGTTATCACGAATTACCTGATATACTCTCCCTTTAAAACCAAGCCATTGAACTGCCATATCCTCAAAATAAGACTTATTGCGTAACTTCCATAATTCCGTGACTATTGCAAGGTTTGCAACAAGCCACATGTCCTTTATCATTCTGCTGCGACCCTTAGCAGCCTTATACGAATACACTAGATCTTTATTTGGTTGCAGTTTGAAAATTCCATCCGCCCAAGCCCAAATTCTCCTAGCAACTTTGCAATGCCAGGTGATGTGGCTAAGAGGTTCGCAATTTTTCCTACACAGGCGGCACATAGTAGGCATACTCCTACCTGTCTTTTTAATAATATTGTCTTCAGTAGCACAACATTTCTTGGCCCAAATTTTCCAGTATTGCACACTCAAAGTAGGATGCACAACCTGCCTAGTAAAAAGAGACGCACTAGGCACAACTTCCGTAGGGGGTTTAAGAGCGGCTTTAGTCGACTTGACTGAGAAAACTCCTTTGCTATCCAAATCCCAAATTTTATAATCTTCACCACCATCAATAAAAGGCAAGTTATCAACATCAATATTGCAACGAATCATCAAATCTCTTGTTTTCTGAGGAATGTCCCAAGAACCATCAACAATAATATCACTTACTTTAGCCCTAAAATCGTTAGGGCCTTTGGAAGTGATGCCAAGTCTTCACGCAATAGAAAAATCACCACACCAATTATCAAAAAATAAGGAAGTATTAGCACCATTACCTATAATTGAGCGAGTATGCTTATGCACAAAATTGTAAACCAAGCGGATTCCTGGAAAGACCGAAGAACCAAGTTTATAATCTATCAAATTGACATTTAGCTTAAAAGTATTTAGCCCTCAAAAAAATTTCCCAAATCTTGTTTGAATCCCGAATAGAAATCCAAAGCTTCATTAGCATGGCCCTATTAACATCATTCAATTTCTTAATGCCAAGGACACCTTCACACTTTGAGAGACACAGATCATCATATAGAACTGTAAAATATTTACGTTTTTCAGCATCACCAGACCAGAGAAAATTCCTAATGGCCCTTTCAACTTGCTTAATAACCGTGCATGGCCATTTGTAAACAGCCATAGAATGAATAACTTAGCTAGAAATCACCGACTTAATTAGCACAAGCCTCGCCTGAAAGGATAAAAGCTTACCTTTCCAGCCAGCCAGCTTGTCCATAATCTTCTCAACAACTTGACGAACATGAATATGGCGAACAATACCAGGCTTCAATTGAATTCCTAAATATTTATCTGGGAACATAGCTCTCTCCATACCCAAATAACTAGAAATATCAATAGCACGGGAAAGTCTATCACCTCCATAATAAAACTTGCTCTTGGCATAGTTAACGCACTGGCCAGAAGCATTTTGATACAAAACGAGCATATTCTTCAAGTTTTGCAAACTATGAAGATTACCTCTGCAGAAAATAAGGATATCATATGCAAAAAGCAGGTGTGTAGGCTCTACACCTTTTTTACTAACCATAACATTCATACTTCGACTTGTAAACAACTTAACAAGATTGCGACTTAAAACATCTTCAATAAGAACAAAGATCAAAGGGGAGAGAGGATCACCTTGAAGCAAACCTCTAGTAATACTGAAGTAACCTCCAGGGACGCCATTAATCATAATAGAAATCCGAGCTGAGCTAAGGATATTAAGAACCCACTTGCACCAAGAATCAGAAAAGCCATATTGACGAAAAACTTCAGCTATGAAATCCCAACTCACCATATCAAATGCTTGAGCAATATCCATTTTGAGGCCAACATTACCATGCTTCCTTTCCGTATTGATCTCATTAATCAATTCAGACGCCAAAGCTATATTCTCATGGATATTTCTACCATTCATAAACGCCACTTGCTCTTCAGAGATCAGCTTATTTAGAACAGTACCAAGCCTGGTAGCCATAATCTTAGTAATGATCTTGAAGGAAAAATTGCTCAAACCAATTGGCCTATAATCTTTAATAGCATCAGATTTGTTATTTTTTGGAATAAGAACAATAAAACTAGAGTTAATGCCATTGGGAATTTTACGCATATACCAACAGTTTGCAATGGCGTTAAAAATATCTCTAGAAATAATGTCCCAACACTGTCTATAGAAATAACCTGTGTAGCCATCTGGGCCAGGCGCAGAGTCAGCTCCCAAGTCAAAAACCACCACTCTAACTTCCTCCAAAGACGGAATAGCATCCATGAAAGCACTTTCAGCAACTAAATTACTCTCATGATCAATATCAAACAAAACTGGATCAATACTAACGTCACCACCATTGAACTTGGCCTGATAGTGATTAACAATGAAATCCTTAATATCATCCTGCAAAAATAAAGTAGTATCGTTAGAAACCTTAAGCTCTGAGATGATTTTTTGACTTCTCCTCATACGAATGTTATTATGAAAGAAACGAGTATTCTGGTCACCATCCTCCAACCAAGTTACTCTAGACTTCATCTTAAGCATAACTGCCAACTCCGTTCTCACATCATCAACAGCCTTTTTAGCATCAGCCGGATCATAATCAAGAAGATCACTCTCAGTTTCTAGCTTCAACTCAGCTTGCTTCAATCGAAATTGAACATCTCCAAAAATATTTCTATTCCAAGTCTTCAACACCTCCTTTAATCTCTTTAACTTGGAGGTAAAAACAAAAGGGGGAGCACCATTAAGCTCCAAATTCCAGTTCTCCTCAACCAGCTGCATAAAACCTGGATGAGAAAGTCACATTTTCTGAATTCTAAAGGGAACTCTATCCGGCCTTGGATTTTCAAAAGCAAACCCAAAAAGGTGAGAAGGATCTGAACAAACCCTAGGCAAGGCCTTACATCTCCAATTAGCATACTTATAGCACCAAGCATCATTAACAACCGCTCTATCATGCTTAGAAACAATTCTTTGAGCACCACTTCTATAATTAGACCAAGTATATTTCTTGCCAATAGCATCATCCTCAACCAAACCATTATCAGAAATCCTGCTACGAAACTCATTCATATAAACCTCTTTGATCGGCCTTCCACCCTTCTTTTCCTCCAAGCGTAAAACGCAATTAAAATCACCCAACACCAACCAATGAATAGATATATAGCCTAAAACCAATTGACGCCAAAGTCTTTTCCTTGCCACCGGATCATAAGAAGCATGAACAGCCGTTATGAAATCACCCGCAAAGTTCACAGTAATAGCTTGTTTTGAAGAAGATAAAATATCATGCTTCAACAGAGTGTTCCTCCATAAAATCCAAATATTACCCTTTTCTCCATCAACTTCATTTGTAATAACATCTTCACAAAAATCAACCAATTTGAGCGACCTAACAAAACGTACAGTGCAGAAAACATGCGGCTCTGCAATGCAAATTACGTCAGGTTTGTGCAAGAAAAAAAGCTCAGTGAACTTGGCTCTTTCACCCTCCTTATCCAAGCCTTGAGCATTCCAATAAAAGACACGCATTATTTAACCACGCTCCTTGAAGGGCTTGCCGAACCCTTATCATCTTCTTTGCGCGTCTGACTTCTACCCCTTCTAACATCTTGGATTTCCTCCTCAACCTTCTTGGTACCAGGTTTTGGTTTCTTTTTTGGCGTTGTTTTAGAGGAGCCCTTCTTAGCCAAATTGTCCAACTTCTTTTTTTAAGCTAACTCTTTTTTAAGTCTATCTTCTTCATCTTTAGCGGCGCTCCATTCCAAATTTTCAGCTTCAGTCTCTACGTTGCTAGTATTCGCAGATTGCAAGGTATCTGGGGGATTTTCCTTAGTAGGCAAGGCATCAGCTTCAATGTTCTCTTCCTCGTCTTCACTATCTTCAATACCAGTTTCAAACATATTAGAAGTCTCAAGAGCTTCATCATTTCTAACTAGAGAGGTTCTTCTAGCTATTCTATTTGAAGAACTAAAACCATCATCAATTTGTTCCAAAACAAAATTAGTTTGCAGCTCCCCCGTTATATTTGTAACTAGGTGAGAATCCTGAACTAGTTACAAAGGAGGGAGCATAAGTATACCTTTACCAAAGATGGGAGAACTTTTGTAATACGATCTATTGACTCTCCTCTTGAGGGATTGATTACAGCCACTCAGGCTAAACGGTTGGAGAATGCTAGTACAAAGTTCATTCTCCTTCTGATCCGTTCTCTTGAAGAGAAGTCGAGTAGAGTTAATTTGGAATACATTAGCAAACAACAACAAGAATACCTAAGAAGGTTAAGTATGTTTGAACCACCATTACTAGATGATGATGAGATGACAAGATGATCTTGCCACATTTAGAAGATTTGTGGTTTGATAGAGAAGAATCACTCGAAGAAGATTGCATTATGGAGCAAATAGCGACAAAGACACTCCAGGAAGATAATGAGACTTTTCTAAGTAGATGTCAAGGTCAAGTTCCCGGCAAGGAGAGATGTTTCAGTAGGGTGAAAGGAACTCAAGAGTTCCCTAACCTACAAATATAACTTTCACAGGAGTTCAAGTTCTTGAAAGGATAAAATCCTATATTAGGAAGGATTACTTGTTTAGGATAAATTCCTAGTTTATGAATGAGTATTGTTTTGAGCAGTATTCTTAGTTTAGGTAATATACCTAGAAAGGGAATTAGTCCTACAAAAGGAAATAGATTCCTAAGAGGTTTAGGAAACCAAACCAAGCCTATAAATAGGGATGTTTAGCTCATAACTAAACACATCTAGTTAGTGTGTTCTTAATATTGACGCACCTAGACACACAGATACTAGGCAGAGAAAACCTAGAGAAAGCTTGGAACAAACTTATGCAATCTTAGCAAACAGTTTAAGATTAATTCATTGTTAAAGAAGATTGTGAGTGTAGCAAAGAGAGAATTGTAATCGGTTTCTTGTTCATAATCTAGAGAAGATATTTTCTTCGAATTTCTACTTGTGTTCTGTTTTCTAAGTTTCTCGTCTATTATTATTCTAAATTCCGCCTATATAGTAATGGCTACCAAGGTACAGAGATCAATACGTATCAGTATTCTAACAAGTATGAAACTTACAATCTATATTTCAAGATATGAATTCAAAAAGAACAAATCTTGTTTTTTTTCCAATTAATAAGGACTTAAACTATCTAGGTTGAACACCATATTATATTAAACCGCTACAGACACTTGCCTACTATCATACTTCGGACTGGGATGTAGTTGAGATCGATTTAACCCTCCAAGCAATTCAGTTGCAGACGTGTTCCTTAATCCTCTTGAACCTCGCAAGATTCTGCGCACTTGATTCCCTTAGATGACGTCCTTTACAGCCTAAGAGTTGCTTCAACCTCAGCGAAGACTTTTGATACCAATCTTCCCCAGCAAACAAGCATATTTTATTTTCCTTTGCATTTTGAATTCTAGGTTTGGAAATTTATTTACAATAGACAAAGCCCTGGAAACCTCACGAATCAGGAAAACTTTCACTCATTTAGCTGAGAAGCTCGGATGACTAACCACCTTTTAATATCAATTCAAATAAATCATAGAAGAGTATAAACATACATTTGAGAAATCACAAAGTCTGACACGAATAGAACTTTATGATCTCTATCTATTTCATTTCTGATCTGAGATTGCTATAACCTCAAAGGTAAATAAGAACAAGATTTGTATACACGAACTATCAGGTAAAAGATAGTCTGATCGGGCTTCACGAATACCTAAGTGAAGTCTTCAATGTCGTAAAGTAATTATGTTTCTCAGAGAAAACCTAGATTATAGAGGATGACTCTAGCAAGTAACGAGGACATAAGAGTACCAGGGATTAAGAAATGAAGTTGCAAGAGTCTCTCTATTTATAGATTTTCATGGCTCTAGGTGGCTCTGAATTCAAGCTAAAATAGCTTGAGATCCAAGCAAACACTTTCTCAGTTCAGACGAAATTCTTATTAGGAATACATGTAAATGTGTGAGATGTCTTCCTTGAAAATACACAGAAGAATATGCACTATAGTCCGGTGTTCTGAAACCATACACGATGATGGTTCATGTTGGAAAGTATGCTTATTGAACTTACAAGCATAAGTGGTATTCAATAACACTCAAGACTTAAACCATGATCCATAAATTCAAGAGATTTTGTGAACAAAGTTGTCTTATAAGTGTGTATGAGAGTTGTAGCAAAGCCAAACATATTTGTAAAATAGTTCGTGGGCTTCTGCTTGAATCATAACTGGGTAGGTATACGTGCCGGGTATGCATACCTATGAACAGTCCAAGAACTCAAGCTCTAAGGGTACGCGTACTAGGTATGTGCACCTTAGCCAGTTCTCATAGTTAGATCCTAGGGGTACGCGTATTGGGTATACGTACCTCCCCATATTCTCGATCTCAAATCAATAAGGAAACAATTTGAAACATTCCCGATAGCCATTGAAAATAAATAGCATTGCTTGGGCAATTTCTAAATGATCAACTTGAAACAAAAATAGCTCATGAACAATAAATTGTTCTTAGCCAAGATTGTTAAGGATCTCGAGAGAAATATCTAGACAAGCTTGATTCAAAATTTCTACTTTGCAATATTAAATCACTAAAATTATACGATATAGTCTCATAAGATAGAATGGACAATGTCGTGAGTAAATAGGATATACAAACTTCACATACCTCTTTATTGATGAAGTTCTCGCAAATGTCTTTGTTTGTTCTCCAATCTTCAATCTTTGAGGGTTATTTCTATGATGTCTGATACTCAGCTACCATATTCTAATCCTAGTCCTAAACTTGACTTTAGTAGGCTAGAAATAAAGATATAGTTTTGTGCAACTAATGTTCACAAATATCTTGAGATAGCAAAACTTGCGAGTTCGACCGAATAATTCTCTATTAATCTCCCCTTTTGTCAACTTTAGTGACAAAACTACCAATACATAAGGATTCAATAAAATAAACCTTTTATCTCAAATATTAATCATGTTTGATTTCTTGAGTCTTCAACATTTTCTTAAATTCTTTGTACTTCAAGTTCTTCTATGGTTCCGTATATGATCGTTTAAACACCTTTATTGTTGAAGATCTGTAATGATAACAATTTATGAGAATACTTTTTTAAAGCATTTCTAGAATGACAAAGTCCATTTATTCAATGGTTGTTACATCGGTGCGTAGGATTTTTACCTACCTTTGAAGCAATTGGACTTTGAAGCAATATTGCGGTGATATGTTTTCCCCTTAGTCCTTACTTATCTCTTTGCATAATAGGTGAAACCTACGCTTGTAATTCACTCCCCCTTATATAATGCTTCAAAAATCCATATGATATAGTAGAAAACTACTAAATAATTCTCCCCCTTTTTGTCAACAAAATTGGCAAAGGTGAAAAACAAGGGATCATAATGAACTACACGAAAGAGTTATCGAGACTAAAGATAACATACCAAATTTTTAATCTGCAAATAATCTTGGTGGTATTGGTCTAATAGTGCGTAATTTTGTAGGAATTCAACAATCAGCAAAATGCATCCATTTAAAGGAAGTTAGAAACGCGGAGCAAGCTGAAAGCATGGGTCTTTTGGAAGCAGTGAAATGGGCAAAGGAGCAAAACCTGGCTAGAGTGGTCTTTGAGCTTGACGCGAAGTTAGTGGTAGATGCAGTCAATAAAAATCAAGGTGTTGTGGATTGGAGATTGAGAAATTTGATCAAAGATATTAAACAGTACTTTATTTCTTTTACTTCTTGGAAACTTAGTTATATTCCCAAAGAAAGGAATAAAGTTGCAGACATTCTTTCAAAATTAGCTAGAGTAGATGGTGTTCCTCATACTTGGGGTTTAGTTCCACCAGAGTAAATCAGGCATCAATTAGCTGAAGATGCTAAGAATGTAACTCTTTAATTCGTTTCTTAATAAAATCACTTTTTTGCTTCAAAAAAAAGGTACACTCATCTCCTATAATTCCAGATTGGCACTCCCCAAAATGGTATAACAATTAAGAACAAGTTCAAAATTTAACTCTTCCCCATTAGATATCATTCTCCATAGAACAACATGAGTGATCTTTCTCTAACAACAAGAGAAGGATTTCTTGGATCCACAAACAAAGACATTTGCGAAAATTTGCCTTGTGACTCCCACAGAAAACCAATTTCTATTCCCTGATTATATCTAAGCATAATTTGGTCTCCCAGAGGTTGTGTAAAATTAGCCATCTTCTTAGTCAAATGATAGCTAGAAGGTAAAACATGAAAAATATAGCTAGAAGGTAAAACATTGAAATAGAAGCACAAACATTATCATTAAGTTCAATTGGTAGAAACCTTGTTCAAAGATACAAAATAAATAACCTACAAATTCATCCTTTCACCCTAACATGGATTAGCTAGACATGGTTTTCTCAAAAACCATGAATCAATATAAATAAATCCCTAGCTAATCAAAAACGGAATAGAAAACAAAAATCGCAAACCCTTCTCTTATATTGTTTACGGCTCTGTAGCCTCCTCCTCCCGTCTTTCTGTCTCTGTTGAGATATATGTACTGTTGCACAATAAGTTTCAAATAGGACCGCACAAGTCATGGTCCAAATGCCTAGTCCAAACACACCAGCAATATCCAAATTCTGACCCATTAACACTTTTTATATCCGACTATTTTGGACGATTGCAAACAACTTCTCTGTCGTCATTACTAGATTTACATCTCCAGTATTTAGTCCCTCTCCAATCTCCAGTCTTAGTAGAAAGAATAAGCCTAAAGAGATGAGATTAGAGTTTCTTAGTTGTAGAGCGATGCAGACGAAGAGACACTAAGAGAGAGAGAGATATAGAGAGAGTTTTATAGAACTTGTTGTTCTAACTATTCCCGTAGGATCCAAATGTCGCACAAGTATTTGTAAGTGTGCGAGATTCATAAAAGGCTGTGCGATAACGTCGCAGGAGGATAAGAAATAAAAGGAAATAGGAAATAAAAGGAAATATGAAATAAAAGGAAATATGAGCTGTCACCCACTAGGTAGAATCCTATATAAAGAGAAAGGTAGGAGAGAGAAAGGGAGAACTGGATTATTATTAACTTCTTCTTCCTTCTTCAACCAAGAGCTCCAAATACTCATTAATTGAGTCTCAATTGTAATCCATATGTAATTACAAACAATTATAGTGAAGATCCCTAACCCCGTGGATGTAGATCACATTGATCGAACCACGTAAATCTTGTGTCTTATTTTCTATTTTTATTATCTTTATCTTTATTTTCATATCAAATAAGTTTAGATCTAGAAATTATTATCATGATATTATAGGGGGTGTGTTGTGGGATTTCCTGCAACTACATAATGGCGCTAGAAACAGGGACATGCTTGTTTGATTGAAGAAGAATCAAAGAAATTAACAATTGTTGGTGAGAGATTACGCTGGATATATGATATTTAAGGGCAACTATGGAAAATAAAACGAAATCTCATGATTTCAGATAAAGAACCAGCGTCATCAATTGGAGAAAGATCTAAACAAACTGCCTCAACAACTCGTTCGAAAAACCGAATTGATTCCTCATATTTGTGATTTTGTGTTCAACTTTCGGATCTGGAAAGCTTGGACTGATGATGAAACAGGAGACCAACAAAGGCTAGTTGGACTGATGATGGGAAATTACAAAAGAATGGGAGGAATTATTTTTCAGAGAAGAATTATTTTGCAGCGAACATAAGGACTTGCTATGTGCGAACATAAAGGGAAGAAGTCATACGAATTAAAAGGAGCTAGAATATTACTTAACCTCTTATGGTCTTTCTACTTGCGAAGACAAGGGGATGGATTTTGACAGAGTAAAATAAAGCAAAGGTGACTTCAAAGATAGGTTCAAAGTTCCAACACTGGACGAAAATGAAAAAGGAACAACCACAGAAAGGAAGAGGATCGGACTGTGCTGCAAATTCGCACAAGAGATATTGAAGAACGACCAAGGAGAAGACAACATACTTCATAACTGCATACAAAGGAGTTGTCCTATCAGCGGTATGAAGACAAAGGCCAAAAGAAAAGAAGGATGATGAAATCACAGAGATGGAAGAACAATGAGAGCATAACAAATAGATGGAGTAGTTTGTTTATATATCAGGTGTAAACAGGAGATCAAATTTGAAGAAGAAGCTGCGAAGAAATAGCAAGCTGAGATGGGCCACCAATTAGCCTTGAACAAGAGATAGTGTGAAGGGAGATATAAAAGGGCATTCGAGTCAGCAACGCGGAGAAATTTAACAAGCGAAAAGAAGAAGAGTATGCGAAGAAAACAACTTCGACAGCCCATTACTAACCTAACTAATCGCATATAAAGAACAAACATGGAAATTATATCTACATGAGAAGGACTGTATTGTTCTATAAATTTGCACAAGGGATATTCGAATCCCATCAGCTTGAAAACAAGCTTTCAAAGAACAGGAGTTACATCGAATAGCAGGGACGAAGAAAGAGCAGCAAGAAGAATAGTCTACAAACCTAGGAGAAATCATCAAACCTCTAGAGCACGAACAGATAACTCGATCAACCTCTTCAGCGATTTGCATTACCAACCATGGTCACTGGCGGAATAATAAAAATTTCTTTCGCAAGAATAGCTTCAGAAGAGGAGAAAATGACATCTTCGTAAAAAGGCAACGAGTTTGAAATGAATCCGCGAAGATGAAATCTTAAGTTAGATTGCCAGGAAAATCAATTCGAGCAGAATTCAACATGAAGCATTCATGATTGTATTTATATTTGCTTGGCGAGATTGTAACTTTGTGTGGTATTATTTAACAGGGGCAAAATGCAAAAAACACAACAAAAAACGAACCTCAACCAGTTCCAAGAGATTACGATTAAAAGAAACTACTAGTCTATGTATACCGTTGCTAAAGGCAAAGCAATCAACACAGAATGGCGAAATAAGATCCTGCGAAGAGATAAGATCCTGTGAAGTGACAAGATAATTCGAAAAGATACAAGCAATGTTATCCAAACTAGAAGGACAGTGAACAAAGACAGAAGTTCGGAAGAAAAACTTTCTTCGTCAACAAACAACTTTGGCGAAAATAAAATCGGAACTAACCAGCGAAGAAAAGAGATAAAATATTCAAAATTTACTTCACAAGACAGACTCAACGAATCAGTGTACTTCACTAGAGTGCTTTTCTTCATCACCTATCCAGTTCGGAACATCTATCAATTCAGAGAAGAAAATCCATTCAAATCGTTAGAGTTACTTGCATACGTAGTTGGTTCACTAGAAAAGATCAACCACAAATCCGAAGGAAACGAGTAGAACGATTGAGAGGGACGCATTCTTTCTTTTACCACCTTTGACTTTAAAAATTACGTAGAATATATCAGATAATATCGCAAATTCAAATTAGGGTTTTATGATTTGTATTAGGCTTCACATGACAATTATTAACAGCTAATGGTACTCACAGGGGCATGTATATATCAATAGGAGATGAAATGGAGATGAACAATCATGTGGCTCAATAACGGAAACAATTAAAGAGGAAATGCAAGTCCAAATGGAGCTAGTTGCAATCCAAACGCAACGAAGATAAGTAGAGAAGAGATAGATTAACTCGCACCAAAACAACCATATCACCAGCAAAACATCAAGAGAAACATGACTTGGTCAAGCAGTAGACGAAGTTCACCGTCAGCTCAGTAAAGATTAATTGGCAAGAAGAGGATTATTTTCAAAGAAATAAACTTGCGAAATAAACACCCGGAACAGCTCATCTCGCAAAGAGGGACAACTTATAAAAGGAGTCAGCCAAATGAGCTATGCGAATTTCGCAAAACAAAATGTAGTAGATTTCTACCATGAACAATCACGCAAAACAAGATGCAATAGATGCTCTTGTTTCATCATCACATAAACTTCTACCATGAACAGATAAGGGAGGAAAAGTCTCAGCAAATAAAGTTCATCAAGGAAGCACAAGAAGTTAAGGGAGAGAAAGCAAAAGAGTAAGTAACTAATGGAGAAATATCACCTACACAGGAGAAGAAAAGAAAGACAAGACAAAATATATACAAAGAACGATTACAAAAGAATAAGATACGCAAAGTTTACCAAACTAACACAAATGAAGGTCAGTACAGATGGTTCAGGGTGTAGTCAATGAGCTTGAAGACGCAAGTTCGAATCCCATCTTTTGCGTATTTTTGAACTTCCATTTTTACAAAGAATTTCATTCCTTCGCAAACAAGAGAAGAAGGTCAGCTTCGCACAGGAAGTTCGCATACAAGAAAACTAGCACAGTTGGTCAAGAGGCATGAATGCAAGCAGCAGGTCGCAGGATCAATTCTTGCTTCTCGCACATTTATTTTGTGCGACATTTATACATTTCAAGGATGCTAATTTCGCAAGCAAACCATGTACTTCGCGCCAGACGACAGCAACAACAAATCACATGAAACCTAAGTACCACTTCCTTGAACATTTTATTTTACTTATAGAAAATAAAAGATTTTTGATTTGCCTGACAAAAAGCGATACAATCGCATGACTACAAAGATTTCAAAATCACAAAAAACCGAGAAAATTCAATTTATATATTTTTCCAGAATATTTCTTTTACAGAAAATGAAAGATTTTTTTATTTACAAAACGCGATACAATCGCAGAATTACAAAAATTTCATAATTACAAAGATTTCCGAATTACAATGTATTAGAATTTCTATTGAATGTTTGCTTTGCTTCGAATGATATGATATTATGAGAATGAAAGAATGAATGAAAGAAATGACAGAAATAAAAGAATGAATGAAAGAGTAAAGAAACGCGAAAATTTCGCAAGAGACAATCTAAGATCCATAAAAATCTAAGATTAGAATGGGGCGTACACCCTATTTCGCGAATAAAATTTCGCAAGAGGCAAATGTAAGACCTAAAGTACGTCATATAAGGGGGTACCTGTTGCATGACTCAGGGAAAAGGTTACACCGCCCCTGGAACCTGAGTCATGGAAAATTTGGGGTCAATAAAGCCCATCTAGGAGAGGTACCTTGGATTTTCAACCTAAGCTTTTGCTTTAGGTTGGACGACTAGGGGTCTCTCCTAAGGAGTGCAGAAATCGATCAAGGCGCCGAGGTACACGGTTGAGTCAAGAGTGCGGGGGGCGTTGGAGCCTCTTTACCACTCTTGAAAAGTCTTGGCAAATGATACACTCGGCCCGAAGAAAACCCCACTTAGGGTGTAGTCTCGTAACCATAATCCATATAGGCGAAAGGGATAAGAGGCTGCGAAAACAACTGGTTGTTGTTAAGACTGGATGGGAGGAGCTAACCTTGTATGGTAGAAGTATGCCTCCTTGAAGAGGCAACCAGGGGGAAGATAAGGGCGGCACCCTCCATTAGGGAGCTGATAAGTGTCTTAAGACGCAAATGTCATGAGGCTTCTTACTCACGGGAGTATCAAAGCTTGTCATATTCGTGCGACAATCCTGAAGAGACAATAATACAAAAGAGAAAGATAAGACGAGATCAATGGGTCAGTACATCAAAGTGTAAGGACGTCCTGCGATTTCGTCGCAAGACGATAATGTCATGGGGCTTTATTTTCGCAAGAATATTTAGGCATGTCATATTGTCGCAACAATCCTGAAGAGGCAATAATACAAAAGAAAAATTTAAGGCAAAATCAATGGGTTTTTGCATGAAAGTGTAAAGACGTCCTACTATTTTTTCGCAATGACAAGAGGTGGCATAATAAGACCTTTAACTAGGAAGGCAAAATAAGACCACAGAAGAGGGTACGCAAATAAACTTGCGAAGATGATTATATGTAAGCAAATAAGCTTGCGAATATGTACATGGAAATGAAACTGAGGCAGTGAATATGCCGCAGACTTGATATTATGATCATACTGTTATGAGATACTAATAGTGCAGGAAAGAGGAAAGATGAAACACAAGTAAGAACTTGTGAGGAACAATAACTACAAGAAGAGGAATGCATACACTAAAGAAAAAGGCGGATAAATGAAGAATGGAATCAATTTAAAGCTACATCAATTTTAGACGGCAAAATGAGTTAAGTAACACAAACATTAACTATACATTGCAATAGATAAGCATTCTCATCATACAAGCATCATACTCGCATCATAAAAACATTGCATAAGCATTTCATGGCATAAACATCGCATACACATTTCATAACATAATCATCACAAAAGAATTGTATTCACACAAGTACTTTACAAAACTGCATGGAATAATATTGCAGAATTTCGCAATAATATCGCAGAATTTAGTAGAATTATTCAGGATTATTCAGAATTTCGCAAGATTATTCAGAACTTCACAGAATGATTCATAATTTCGCAGAATGATTCAAAATTTCGTATAATGTGTCAAAATTTCACATAATGTGATTCTTCCGAATGATGTGATTATCTCGCTCAATTATTTCGCACAATTATAAGCAACTTGAAGAGATTATATTATCCCATGAGCACAAAACATGAGACAGAGGCAAGATAAGAATGAAGAAACAATTCGCCCATTCAACATTTTCTCAAGGATTCTACCCTCATAGATAAAGAACAGAGGCAACTAGGGATTACCAAGAAAACATTTTATCTTCTTTATCTCCTCGGCAAGAATCATTTCCAAAATGGACGTTCACTAATGAACAACAAGAATCCTCACCAAAAATGGAGTAATAATTTCGCAAGAATAGAGGCAATACTTATTACTCTCATTCAAGGACGGATACTTCTTATATATTTCGAGGATTGAGTACTTCTTATATTTCTTCAAGGATACTTCATACTTCTTATACTTCAAGGGTTGATACTTATTATTTACTTCGCAACGCTCCAGAACTTCACAAAAGAATAGAGGCAAGTACGTACTTTTCAAGTCCAGTATTCTTTCGCTCGTTCCTTCATCAACAAAGATCAAAGACTACTCCAACAACACGTATCTCGCTCCTACAACTACAACAACGGATTTTTTCCTGAAGATCGCTCTTCAAGCAATATTTAAGAAAAAAGAGGCAAGATGTAGGATCCAAATATCGCACAAGTATTTGTAAGTGTGCGAGATTCATAAAAGGATGTGCGATAACGTCGCAGGAGGATAAGAAATAAAAGGAAATATGAAATAAAAGGAAATATGAGCTGTCACCCACTAGGTAGAATCCTATATAAAGAGAAAGGTAGGAGAGAGAAAGGGAGAACTGGATTATTATTATCTTCTTCTTCCTTCTTCAACCAAGAGCTCCAAATACTCATTAATGGAGTCTCAATTGTAATCCATATGTAATTACAAACAATTATAGTGAAGATCCCTAACCCCGTGGATGTAGATCACATTGATCGAACCACGTAAATCTTGTGTCTTATTTTCTATTTTCATTATCTTTATCTTTATTTTCATATCAAATAAGTTTAGATCTAGAAATTATTATCATGATATTATAGGGGGTGTGTTGTGGGATTTCCTGCAACTACAATTCCGTATTAGAATAGCTCTGTAAAAACCCTAATCGCTAGTCGGTGAGATAACGATAAAGATAGAAGATCATCACATTCTCCTAGATCCCAAGAATAGCTAAGGATAGATAACCTGTCTAGTATATCCTTAAGATGACTCCTCGCAAACTATTCTCTTTCTGTGTGGATAGGTTGATGCCCACACGTTTCCGTAAACCGCCAGACCAAAACTCTAAGTTTATTATCCCCCTATTTTTGACGTAACCAGCCTTTGTATGTGATGTGTTGTATGATATGTTAGCATTCTTATGAGTCGTCACAAGTTTGCATATGTTTGCTCATGGAGGCCATTTGGAGTCATGTGAAGATCTTCAGAAGGCTTGATATATCGGTATGTGTCATGCGGAGAGCACAAGCAGCTTGGATGAGGTCTATCGTGACCTAATCGTGAACGTTGATTTGAGTTGTTTGGCCTCGCCTGAGGCGAGTGGTAGAACGTTGACCTATAGGAGAAAGAGATCTTCTACCTTCGAGTGATGAAGTCCTCTTCACCTAGTGAAAGCTCTCCGTTTTGGAGCAATGAAGGCTCTCTTCCTCGAAGCAACATAGGCTCTTCACCTCGGAGTGATGGAGGCTCTTCGCCTCGGAATGATAGAGGTTCTTTGGCCTAACTAGGTTTCTTCAGCTTCGAGATAGCTTATCTTTCTTCAGGAGTTGAAATTCGTCTTGAACGCTTTCTTGGATGGAGTTTGGGGCTTCACACTGACTCAATTGTATTTGAGTTCACACGTTCTCTGCATGGCCTGACAGCTGAACTTACTTATGGGTCTGAGTACCTCGACTAGATTGGACGTTTCAGCAAAGCGACGATTTTTCCTTAGTCTACCAAAATGACGATTTTACGCTTGGACCGTAAAATGACAGTTTTACCCCCAACCATCTAAAAATCCCCTACTCCAAGTAGCACCAATAAGGTCATGTGAAGAATGCACGTGATTTCAAAACATCTATTCCCAGTTTATCTGTAACACCCGGGGAAAAACTGCAAACAAAAGAAATTTAAAATTTGAATTGATCTTATTTAGGTTCAACTTTTTTAGTACATTTGTTGTTCTATTAGTGAGCTAAAAACATACGTTGTACCAACAATATCCTGAAGCTACTTGGTGAAGAAATATGAGCGGAACCAGCATCCCTAAGTGTGTAAAACTTAAACTCAATCTTAGATCTATCAACACACTCTAAGGCTTCATCAAACTCTACCCCCACAAATGAAATTCAATGCCTTTCTGTAGGTGTGAAAAGAAACTTCAATCAGGTTACCAATCTGAACTCAATTTTGCAACCAACAATCTTTGTTCTTTAAACCCCCTCTAAGTTCTCAAAAAACAGCGAGTAACCACTTATTTTCAATGAAACAATATCGTATGAATTTTATTTTGGATTATGTATTAATGAGAATTGATATCGCATACGATAATGGACAGAATGATTCTCATGTGCAGGCTTGAAAATGGAGACAAAAGGAAATTAATCATATCACAAGAGCACAAAGAAAGCAGCACCATTGAAATACCAAGATTCGAAAGCAGAATAAAATCACTCTTTTCTTATGATCTTAGTTTTGTTCTTCTGGGTGTTTTATGAATCATTTTTAAATCATTAATTAATTTCGTAAGAATTTGGTAACATGGATTTGATCTCTAGGTTTTTATGAACTTGAAAGTGTTAGAACTTTTTGAACTTTAATGAGTTTGATGGGTTGATGGTAGTATTCTATCTTCTTATGGGTGTATTGACAATCAAAAGATTTTCCTTTTGTGATAAATGAAAGCAAGTATGGAAGTTATGTCTATAATGTAGTAACTCTAGCAAGAAAATATGTAATAACTATAACAATGAGTTAATAGTAAACCTTCCGTGCTTCTGAAGCAAAGATCTTCAGACCTATTGAATCTCTTCGCAGAGCAGTTAAATGAGAGCACAACTGGATAAATAATTGAGGATTCATCATCAAGATAAAACATCATCACATAAGATAAGTAATTAGGAGTCTGTGATAGTCGGTAAAGCATCAGCTTTCCTAATATGGAAACCAAAAACCACTGTTACCTCTAAATTTTGGGGTAATATAAAAACAATGCACGATCCTATCTCTGCCCCTAAACATAATTTCAAATCTAAATCCAAATATTTCCTGGATATATATTTTACCAGCTGATGTTGAAAAACCTTCACCTATAAAATCCCAAAAAAACGAAATCAGTAAACATAAGAACGTAAAGGAGAAATTATTAAAAACTCAAAAATCAAAATAAAACATAAACTTTAACTTCTTTCTGGTTTTAATTGAGAAACCGTGCACCACCTGGAAAACTTTAGAAAGTGATATAATAAGTAAAAGGCAATGATATGATGAAAATCAAATAAAACCGAGAAAGATGTAAAAGAAAGTGAGAAATTATGATATAAAAAAGAAATGAAAAAAAGTGAGAAAAGGACATTTTTTTCACCTGGTTTACATCTCTATTAGAGGCTAAATTAGGGTTTTCACTCTTGACTGTAATCCAGGGAGAAAGCCTTAATACCGCAACTATAATTTTGTCACTGAATTTTACTCTCTTATTATTTTTGTTCGTTATTCCATTTTCGTCAGTGTTTAGAATTGTGTCCAACTTCTGTTCATAGTCCTATTTTTTTTAATAAACTTTCAAATACCCTTAAAATCTTTTATACGTATAAATTTATTTTTAGCAAAACCTAATTTAAAATATTAAAGAATATTTGTATAATTAGGAAACAAATGTGTTAATATCGTGAGGATTATAAATATGAAATAAATAAATAAGTGTTTTGATAAAAATCTTAATATTAAAAACTACATAAAATTGCTATGAGGATTATAAACAAGAAATAAATTTAAAAAAAAAAACTAAAAGATATCTAAATTTTGAAAATATAACCAATGAAGTAAAGGAGAAAATATTCTACAAATTTAGTTGTGAAATAAAAAGATCGTATAAACTTTATAAGGAATTTAATTTTAGAAGCCACATTTATTTTTGTTTTAAAAGGAATGAATAATTAAGAAGAAAGACAATTTTAGGTAGTTTTTGATATTAACGGTTTTATCAAAACAAAATAGGTAAATCCAGTAACTAAGGGTAGTGTAATAAAATATTATGATCCCCTTAATATTTTTACAAAGTCAAAGCTGACTAAAATTAATAAACGGGGGGAGTATTATTAAACGTCAATTTCGCATAAGATCTTAAATTTTATTACTAAACGTTAATTCTATTAATAGGTTTTGAGTGAAAAAAATAGGTGGGAAATTTACCATCAGGAGCAAGAAATTCTATTAATAGGATTTGAGTGAGAACAATTAGGTGTGTTCGTGTATTTTAAGCGTATATACGGGTTTTTCTCAAATTGGTTTTGGAATTTTAGATTTATTTTCGAAAGTAAATATACACGCCAAAAATCAACACAAATAAATTCCTGACATATTATGAGATTTCCTAGATTTTTCCTAAATTAACTTGGGGATTTAGATGGTTTTTCTTATTCCCAGCACCACTTTCCCTATTTCTCATTCACGTTAATTCTCATCCCAGTAATCATATGTACCACCCTTATATACTTTTCTATATCTTAAATACTATCTATTTGACATTTTATTTGCAACCAATAATAAATCTACCCAACAACTAAATATACAAATAGAAAAACCTAAGTTATAGGTGGTCTTGATTTTATTAAAATGACGTAAATATGGTGGTGTAAGAGTATGAATAAAATTTCAAACAATCAGGACTAAGGATTTTGTCGACTAACCAACATAAAAGAGGGTGTATGTTATCTGTTAACGTGGAGCAAGAGATCGAATGAAAAAAAAAATTACTGAAAATAAATGGGTAGTGTCTTTTTACATAGCAGGCAAGCGAGCAACAAGCTGTGTCGCAAGCCCTTTTTGGATTGCAAAACCTATCCTTTTAAAAACAAACTCTCTCGAACCGGGAGTCATGGCATTACTGTGCATGACTTTCTGAACTCTCTTGAGAAGTCCAACCGCCTCTGGAGCCAAATAACCGAAAGTGTCAAAAGCAAAAGGGATAAAAGCATGTACATTATCAATACACGCTTTCTCATGCTTTGCTATCTTACCTGAAGCAGCTCTCAGCGCTGCTTGGCCAACTGTAAAGGTGTCATGCCCAATGCCAACTAATGGATAAACACCCGTGAGGTCCACACATGCATGTTTGTCGTTAGCCCATCCAAAAATAAGAACATCAGCTGGCCTAAGTGTAGATCTCCCTTCAAATGGGTTAGTCAAGAAATTGACAACCGCTTCTTTCTTTGCTGAAACAATACATCATACAACGTATCCCTCACATGATCATGTCTATATCTATGTTCTCTTTTAGTTATGAGATCGAATTAATTTTATAAAAAATTAACGATCACGAAATAAGAGATTAATCAGTTTTTAAGCCAATTAGAATTCGGGATTTCGTTAGCCACCAATGAAAAAGAAAGCTGGCGCAACTCTCAAAGTGACGTGAAAAAGGAATTGGGGTGTCTAGTTTTTTTCTTTTTTTTGGTGGGATAAAACGGTGGCTCACGAACTAACCACAGTGGAGGGAGTACAAGAACAATCAGACTTCTCATGTGTTTAGAGCGTCCACAGTGGTACGATCCAAACCAAAGATCAAAGACCAAAACAAACGATCAAATTTGAGTTTAGTCTGTAGTGTCACGTTAAGGCAGTGGAGTATATTTAGTCGGGCGGATGTATAATCCACGCTTGCATGTGGAGCGTTGGTATAATCTTCGTTTGGGCTGGGCGGAGATATAGTTAACGCTGGTTGTGGGGCGTTGGTAAAGAATACGCCGGTTGTGGGGCGTACATATAGTTCACGCTCGGAGAAGGGGCGTAGGTATAATCTACGCCTGGTGTGGCGAACGTATAATCAACGCCTGAATGAAGCGTACATATAATCAACACCTGTTTTGAGGCGTACGTATAATCAACGCCTGTTTCAGGCGAACGTATAATGAACGCCTCATTCAGGCGTACGTATAATCAACGCCTCACTCAGGCGTACGTATAATCAACGCTTCTCTCAGGCATACGTATAATCAACGCCTCACTCTTCTCTCAGGCGTACGTATAATCAACGCTTGGTTTCACTCAGGCGAATGAAGGAATCAACGCCTCATGGAAGGCGTACGTATAGTGTTGGACTTGTATTAACACACGTATCGAGCACGTGTGGAATTAAAGCCCAGACAATCTCTAACCACCACGTATAGCCCACGTGTTCACTTGCCCTTTACCCTAATCTTCTCCGTCTTCTTCTTTTCTTTTCTACCTCCTCTTTGTTTCTACCGCCCACAAACACAGCTTCTAAACCAACACATCACAGTAACGAGCAGTAAAAGTAAAGAAAAAAACGAGATACTTGATGAACCCGGGTTAAAAAAGAGGTATGTTTTTTTTTTCTTAATCTCTTTTGTTTTATCCATTTTTTGAAGATCCAAATTCCAGACCATAATTATAGATTTTGTTAACGCCCCACGCCAGGCGTATATATAGTTAACGCCCCATCCCGGCGTTAATATAGTTAACGCCCCACTCCAGGCGTATATATAGTTAACGCCCCAGCCCGGCGTTGATATTGTTCACGCCCCATGCCAGGCGTTTATATAGTTAACGCCTGTTGTTGAGCGGACTTAATAGCTCCGCCCCAAGCTTGAGTTTAAAAAAAAAAATTAAAACGTTAGACAAAATTGATTTTGAAATTTTTTTATACCGTTGGTAATTCGAACGTTGAAGAAAATGGAACGTTGGATAATTTGGAACGTTGGAAAGTTTGGAAGACATTTTGGAACGTTGAAAATTTCGGAAGAAACACCTATATATACACATGAGATCCTGTGACATTTTCCCACGACTAATACTTCAAACTATCTATCACACCAATAAGAAGAAATATTGCCTCTTAATATATTAACCGGTGCTGCGTTGCTACGTTGTTCATAAACATGTGGCCAGTCACCGGGTAGACGCTCATCCTCGACTATCATATTATGTAAGATAATACAAGTTTTCATGATATAGGCAAGCACATCTGGATTCCACATTCTTGCAGGTTGTTTGATGATTCCAAATTGTTGTTGAAGTACACCAAATCCCCGTTCAACATCTTTTCTTGCACCCTCTTGCATCGATGAAAATATTTCCTTTTTCCTACCAACCGGATGTTTAATGGCCATAATAATAGTAGGAATCTCTGGGTATATTCCATCACCTAGATAATACGGCATATCATATGAATGTACGTTCACCTCATAGCTCACCGGCGGTGCTTTTCCTGTTACAAGACTTCGAAAAACATATGAACGGTTCATAACATTAATATCGTTGTTAGAGTCGGGCATACCAAAAAAAGCATGCCAAAACCATAGGTCATACGACACCACTGCCTCCAACACGACACTTTCGCTCCCTTTATACGCGGTGTAAGCCCCAGATTCTGCCGACGGACATTTATCCCATTTCCAATGCATGCAATCTAGACTACCCAGCATCCCAGGAAATCCCCGATCTTTGTTTTGCTTGAGCAACAGTTCAATATCACCAGCCGTTGGTTCACGCAAATATTCTTTCCCATACACATTCACAATCGTCTTACAGAACCTACGAGTAGCTTCCAGCACAATTGTTTCTCCTATGCGTAAGTACTCGTCTATTGCATCTGCCGCACATCCGTAAGCTAACATTCGTACTGCTGCTGTTAATTTTTGATGAGGGTTTAATCCTAAAACTCCACAAGCATCGGGATTTTGAACAAAATATCTGTTTGCATTGGTAACACCTTCCACTATCCGGTTAAACAATTGTCGACACATTCTAAATCTTCTGCGAAAAACATTGGGTGGTTGGTTTGGGTACGGGGAGAAATAGTCGTTCCATAGAAGTTCAGCCCCTGACTCACGATCTCTTGGTATTCTGATACGAGTTTGAGGCCATTTTGAATTTGTAACAAGGACTCCCAAACTAACGGCCATGTTATTTTTCATAATTGCTATTGCATCATCATCCGAGGAATAAAAACTACTATTAGAAGAAGAAGATGAAGAAGAAACAAAAGAGCAATAATGAGCGGTTTTCTCATAGTGTTCCATTACTATATGAAGCAGAAGAGATGTATTGTTATTCATATATTGAGTGATCAGGTCTTTAATTTATAACCCATTTTCAAGAGCATTAAAAAAACCAAAAATAGATATTTTTTTGGGTTCACGCAAAAGTGTTTTCCAAAAAAGATAAAGTGTTTGTCAGTGACCTGATATGACTATACTATATATGATATGACTATACTATATAAGATAAGAAAAGATAACTCCAAAGACAGGTCATCTAAATAGTCATAACAAATTAACCCTTCATATTATCATTATCCGAAGTCGAAGATCTTGGTGCCATAAAAGGCATGTGCGTTCTCGCATTGGTATTGACTGAGGACATTGTTGAAGCTGATCCTTGATTCATACAACTCCAAACTTGTGATGGCATTGTTTGGGAAAAGGAACCGTATCCAAGGGGAGGTTGGACAGTGTGCGGCATACGGAAAAGAGATAGTTGTTGCTGCAAATCAACGTTCGCATTATTTAGCCTTTGTATTTCTGCTTCTTTCGACATAATAACGTCCATCCTCTCCTTCGTTTGTTTTAATGTAAATTCGCGAAATTGTTGATTAAAATCAGCATTTTCTTGAAATAATGTGTAAGCTTCATGCTGTCAAGAAAAAATAAAATACATAAGTACAAATATACCAACAAAAATCGAACGTACAATAAAAAGTCGAAAGTACACTTACGTGGGATAATAGATGTGGAGGAGGGATATGTACATGTTCAACAGGTTGTTCAATTGGGTCCGTATACAAGTCACTGACATACCCATATGTTTGGGCTTCCCAAATAGGATGAGTCACGTAATCTTTGGAGTTGGTTACCATTCTCCAGTATTGTAAATATATATCATAATCTTTAACAACTTGCACTATCTCTGTTGCATCGACCAAACCTTCTTTTTTTAGGCGTTCGGCTTGAATATTGCCAATATCCCCTATAACTGTGTGTAGTCTTATAGGAACAGCGAAAGTACAATGGTTTTGCCGCCAACACCTTTCACCAAGATACATGTTGTGTTGTACAGTTAGAAAGGGAATAAGAATTTAGTAAGTATGTTATATAGAAAAAAAGTATGTTACATAGTAAGTATGTTATATAATAAAATTTAATTATTAACTCACAATGCCCATGTAAGAAAATATATATCTCGAGTCTGATAGCCGCGTAGCCGTGCATCCCATATCAGATGCAAGAACTTCTCTGTATGATTCCCATGGGCGTCATGTCACTTGTTCAGCAGTAAGCTTACTCAGTAAATCCCTACAACGGAAAATATCATTTGTATTCTTCGGTACATTCTGTACTCGCCTCTGGGATTTCTGGTCGACATATGCCCAGGTATTCATACCCCCAAAACTACTCCATCAAAATAATTAGCCAATTTAATAACTTAGCAACAAAATAAACAATGAGAGGAAAAATAACTAGATTGAAAGAATACCTCTAATACTTGGAATGGACCACATAGTGCCTTCTGTCTCCTCCCAAATAAACGGAGTGCCGCATACAATTTCGAAAACGCAGCACCACCCCAGTCATATGTGGATACTACATCAAGATTTTCAAAAGCAGCTAACCATCCAGCATCAATATAAGTCTTTGCATTAGAAAAGAAAAAATGTCCCAAAACATACATGAAAAAGGCAATTGCTACTCTATGAGCAAGGGTGCTATCATTTTCAGCCGCAACCAACTTGTCTTCGAAGAAATATGACCTTAAATATTTAATTGTAATTGAATTTGAAACCCACGACGGTGCTTTTGGACAGAGCGTGACATCTTGGATATCCGGAAAGATATGCTCACGAACATGTTCAAATTGGTACTTCCCCGAATCATAAGGAACATCAGGCCCATCACCGATACTCAGTCCAGTCAACATGAGCCAATCTAGGGGGTGAATCCCATCTCACCAAATGGGAAGTGAAAAGTGTTTGTTGTATCCCAAAACCGCTCAGCAATATAATCAACCATTGAATGGTTGGTTTCGCTACATTGTATGTCCAGTAAATTTTACCATCCCGCTTTTTCAATAATATATTTAGCTCTAGGACAGTGTTGTGAAATAGTTTGATAGTGATGAATTACCGATGCCAAAGATCCACGATGTTGATACTTCAATTTGTGCTCCCCTGTAAATGTGATGTCCGTAGTAGCGTGCGGTTTATCATCTTGCAGTATAGGAAACCTCCCTAACCGGGGAATATCAACCTCCTTAATTGTACCAGTAGGGATTAAGTTATAATCCTCTTCGGCTACAGATTTTTGTTTCTTGTTCGTCTTCATGCGACCATTGAACCGCGCTGTGAATTTGTTCAACATCTGTGCACACACAATATAGATGCAGTTACATTATTAAAAGACCAACCCTCATTAACGAATATTTTTATTAGTCCATCACCATTTATATTCCAAATACTATAAATCCTTAACACAAACCATATCAATTCCAAATTCTATAATTCCACAAACACAAATTAAATCGTCACCGATGCATTTCGAAAATCATTACAAGATTCCACAACCCAATTTAATCACTTCAATATTCCATAAAAATCACTAAAAAATCAATTCCATACTCACGCAATTAGCTCTTCTACATATGTAACTCCCAAAATTTACATAACTACAATTTACATAACTAAAATTAATCACCTCAAAATTCAATAAAAAACAATACAAATTCAATTATTGGTAACCATATTCACATACAACATGCAGAAAAGCAATAATTAATCCAATAATTTACATAACTACAATAATTTAAAATTAATCCAATAATTTTAAAATTAATCCAATAATTTACATAACTACAATTATTGATAACCATATTCACTAAAATTAATTACCAACAGACAACATGCAGAAAAGCAATAAAAGGAAGCTCTCAATTGAAATAGGTTGATTGAAACAGATGAAGGGTGAGAACTATTTCCCACATAATCTACATAACCACAGATTTTTACAATACCCAAAAATTATAAATCTATTCCGCCCACAAATTAGATCTTCTATAACTATTTTAAAAAAAAAATTAACCAAATTTACATACGCAGCAAATATGGTTTTTTTCACATACATATTACTCTCTAAAAAAACATAAAACACACATACCCAATTAAATTTAACCAATTTCATATTCATATTTGTTCGTTAAAACCCAATTTTATATAAACTAATTTTAACAAATAAAACCCTAAATAAATTATACAACAATATGGATAAAACAAAAGAGATTAAGAAAAAAAAAATACCTCTTTTTTAACCCGGGTTCATCAAGTATCTCGTTTTTTTCTTTTCTTTTACTGCTCGTTACTGTGATGTGTTGGTTTAGAAGCTGTGTTTGTGGGCGGTAGAAACAAAGAGGAGGTAGAAAAGAAAAGAAGAAGACGGAGAAGATTAGGGTAAAGGGCAAGTGAACACGTGGGCTATACGTGGTGGTTAGAGATTGTCTGGGCTTTAATTCCACACGTGCTCGATACGTGTGTTAATACAAGTCCAACACTATACGTACGCCTGCCATGAGGCGTTGATTCCTTCATTCGCCTGAGTGAAACCAAGCGTTGATTATACGTACGTCTGAGAGAAGAGTGAGGCGTTGATTATACGTACGCCTGAGAGAAGCGTTGATTATACGTACGCCTGAGTGAGGCGTTGATTATACGTACGCCTGAATGAGGCGTTGATTATACGTTCGCCTGAAACAGGCGTTGATTATACGTACGCCTCAAAACAGGCGTTGATTATACTAAGCTTCATTCAGGCGTTGATTATACGTTCGCCACACCAGGCGTAGATTATACCTACGCCCCTTCTCCGAGCGTGAACTATATGTACGCCCCACAACCGGCGTATTCTTTACCAACGCCCCACAACCAGCGTTAACTATATCTCCGCCCGGCCCAAACGAAGATTATACCAACGCTCCACATGCAAGTGTGGATTATACATCCGCCCGACTAAATATACTCCACTGCCTTAACGTGACACGACAGACTAAACTCAAATTTGATCGTTTGTTTTGGTCTTTGATCTTTGGTTTTGATCGTACCACTGTGGACGCTCTTAGAGACTGTTGATGGAACCAATCAAATAAATCTAACTGTCCAGCCAGGCAGAGACACAAAATTCAAATCAATAATTCGGTGCAACAGTAAGGGTATAACTGACAATCGGGTTTTCTGATTTTCAACACCACATCTTCAATCTCTGCTCGTGGAAACACACCAGGATCTCTTTTTCGTTTTGTCTCTATATCCAACGAAGAAGAAGAAAGAACCATTAATTATCCAGCAAAGAGGTTTGATTTCTTTTCCACTATGTTAATTAGGCTTTTACGTTGTATAATTGAGTATCTTTGAGTTCGGAGATATTAGGGTTAGTAATTCTCTTTAGTAAGAGCAAATTTTGAGCTAAATCAGTCCTTAGACCAACATGTTAGTGTTTCTCATGTTTTGTGGCTAGAATTTCATAATTTTCTTAATTCTTAGTAGGATTTTAATTGACATTTATAGTAATCATTTAACTGTAATAGGATCTAGTTTTCTTATTTCTGATGGTGTTTGGTCTCTCGAATCGACTAATTACATAGATGCTTAATTTTTGATTTCATGTGCTGTTGATTTGAATTTTGAAGTGATTAAGTGATCATAATATTTGTTTCCTACTATAGTGATTGCGAGGCTTAATGTCAAATCACTGTTGATTTATGGTGGCATTGTAGTGAAGTTTCACAATTTGTTGGAGTTTATGGATATAGGATTGAAAATGTTGGTTTTAACAAAGGCTTAATATACTTGATAGGAACGCACACAATTCCGTGAATAACCCTGATCTACTATAGATAGGTTTAGTTTTTAGTCCTATACAGTATGTATGTACTATATACTAAGTGGTGAGGGAGGCCATTTTTCGGCAATTTGGGTTTTCGTTAAAATTGTTGGCTTGAGTTCTTCTCTCTTTTCTCATTAATTCAGGGATCATCATCGGAATTCACTAGTTCTTACAGAGATTAGACCTCTAATTCATGTTGTTCTATCATTAAATCTAATCCTTTTCATTTGATAAAGTCAAAATTCTCAATTCCTTTTAGTAAAGGTATTTTATGCAGTCGAGCTAAATAAGGAGAAAGACCAAACTTTAACCCGGAGTGAGGGTCCTTGGAAGGTTGAATCTCAGTATCTTAAGATTAGAGAATGGCCACCAAATTTCAAACCTGAGAATCATAAAAGTTCTTCTGCCTTCGTTTGGGTGAATTTACCAGGTTTAAGGTTAGAAATATTGGAAGGAGAAAGAGATTTTGTTCACCGGAAAAGCTGTTGGTAGACCTGTTCAAGTAGATGAAACTTCTTTGGTTAGAAACGTTGGGTACTATGCGAGTGTATTCGTAGAAGTTGATTTTGCATCGTACTGTTCTTAATAGAGTGTGGGTTCAGACTGAATTGGGTTTTTTTTATCAATAATCAGAATCCCAGAAGCTCCTTAATTTTAAGTCATTGTAAGATTGTAGGGCATCCGGTGTCTGTATATAAGTTGATGATTTTCTACTTTGGATTTTGGTAACTTCGACATGGGTTTCATATCTAGCCTACCCCGACTTGTTTGGGACTAAAGGCTTTGTTGTTGTTGTTGTAGTGAATGTTTACAAAAGAAAAAGAAGAAGATTTCTAATATGTGTAAGGATATTATTCGAAGGGGCGTTGGAGGTAATGTTTCTTATGTGATTTCAACCATAATAACTTTGACAATTGATCAGAGTCTGATTATAGTGAATGTGAAGAAGCTGATGAGGCATCTTCTAATGCTAATATGGATATGGGTAGTCTTTTAGCTGCTGTAGATATCGTCCTGCCCCTGGAACTGTGGTAAATATAGTAGAGAGTATTGATGGTAAGATAACCACAGATTTGATCAATATTATTCCTCAAACTACTTCTTTGTCTCAGAAAGAAGGGAAGGAGGATCTGAAGAATTGCAATAAATCTGATTCTATCATAGGCAAGTCAGTTCATCTACTGCAGGTACTGTCGAGGAATTACACTCGAATTGAAGTCTAGGATAAGGGAAACCTTTGAGATTTCTGGTTTGTTATTGTTCATGGTTACTGTCCATTGTACTATTAGGTTTTCATGCCAATGTTTGAAGTCAGTTGTAGATGTTGGTTTCTAGCTCCAGGGTGAGCTTCTTTCTGGCTGTTGAATTTTTCTTAAAATTGTGTTTGGTATTAGTTTTGAGTCAGCCTTGATGTCAATTGTTTGCTTTTAGTGCTATGCTCATCTGAGTGAGTTTTCTTTTGTTAGTATTTTGGTGGTAAATTAGGTTATTTTCTAAATAATAAAATGATGATTAAGCAAAAAAAAATATATATAAAAATGCACTACAAAAAGTAAAAGGGAACATGTAGATGGGTGCAATTGGTCATCTCAGAGTTAGTTCTTTTTTCCTTTTGGTTGGGAGTTGTTTTAGTTGGTGCACCAATCTACAAAACTGGGCTTAATCAATGTATCCATTATGGGCTGTCCATTGTTAGTTTAGAGTCTGCATATATTTCTTTTGATATTGAAGTGTTTCCGGAATAGTTTTGACAGGGATATGAATAATGTATACTCCATTTGTCAGGATCTTGCCATTAAGGCCAGCTCTGAGTGGCTTTTATGTTACTAGGAAGAATTTCTTGAGAAGTTGAAGTAATGAGTGGCTTGAATCATTTTTGGATTTGGTTGGATAAAGATCTGAGGGTTACCACCTCCTAGACTTGATGATGAAGTGATACGTGGAGATAAGGTAACAGAAAATTTTGTTTCCAGCGTTTTAGAGATGGTTACCTGCAAAAGAAGGTCAGGAAAGGAAGTAAAGAGATGGCAAAAGAAACCTGCTGATGTATTTTCATTAGTTAATAACTGCTGCTGGGATTCCATGTATCTGGTAATGCCACCACATTTTCACCAAGTAAATCCGATCTCAAGAAGAAAGATTTAGTTCATAAAAAAGTTTGTGCTTAGGAATTGGAAATCAAGATGTCAAAGAATCACCTTGATATTACTCCCTAGTTAACTGGCGGTGGCCAGAATCAATGTTTGACGAACTGCTGCTATAATGGGAACGACCACATCACATTACAGTTATTGCAGTGTATTATGCCGTTCCACGTCAGTAATAACGGCTGTTATAAACGTCACATGAAATATTTGGTTGTGTTTCTTGTGTAGTTCCTTCAAAAAAATTGGTAGTAGCAATATTAGGGACCAAAATAACCGATGTATCGGCCGTTGTAACAGTCCATATTACTGGTTTTAGTTATCCATTTATTATGAAAGCCACGGCAATGGTAAAGGACAACTTCAAACATTGGCGAAAATGGCTTAAACACCTTATTTGAGAGCCTCGTGAAAAAGGGTAGAGATATTAGACCATCACTATTTAAATAAACCTATGAGTACAACGAATAAAAATAAATGGTAGATGGGTGTGGTGGGTAATTTAGTAGTGCAGTCATTTGAAAGTCTTGATGGTGATTTTGCCAGTGTTTTTATCCTCATCCACGTGTCTTCTTTGATGCTTACATGATTTATGTTGTATACTTACATTGAAAATTAAACCTGCTTTCATTTAGTTAATACTGTGCCCATATGCTCTAACAAGTGTTATTCTCCTGCTTACATCAGAAATTTGTTGTCTGTCTTTTGATGGCGAATAGGGGAACTGCGTCTAATAACTCAGCACTCATTGCTATGATTGCTGATGAGGTATGTGTATATAAGTTGCTTAATATATGCTCCGTGTACATTTAAATTTCATAAAGGTCATTTCATATTTGGGAGGGTTGGATCCCCCATTTCCCGTCTCCTCTGTGGTTAAAGCTGAGGTTGGACTTTGTTGTTAGAGATGGCGGTTGGATCAGCAGTGGGGCTGATCCAGCTGGCTGAATCTCAACAGTGGAGTTAGGTCCAGCTGTGCCTTATCAAAAGAAAAGAAAAAAAAGAGTTAAAATTGGAGTTCTAGACTCTTATTTATTGATTGGTTCCCTATCTGTTAGTTTATTTTCTTTTGTTGATCTAGTAGTAGTATCTTTGTTCTTTAAAGATTGTATTCTGAATTGCAATGATTTCCTTTCTGTAACATCACAAAGTTAAAAGGACATATTTCAGAGTCAAGTTAGATATTGAGGATCACATATAGTTTGTAGTGCCCCTTCTAATACATGATTTTTCTTTATGTAGGACACTATAACTGGATTTTTGCTGGCTGGAGTGGGCAACGTTGATTTGCGTAGGAAGACAAACTACTTGATTGTTGACTCGAGTATGATCATCTTTGGCTGTGAATATTATGATTTATGATATGTTCTGCTAGAACCTGCATGAAATCACATGCATGCTACTTCATATTCTAAATTAAAATTGAACTTTGATTTAGCAGTACATGCTTAGGTATAAAACTGACACACACTTGGTAACTGTATACACTTGACAATGAAACGTTAAGGAAATACGTGCGTTTTCTTTTTCATACCCGCACTCTCTCAGCTGATGGAACAAACTACATTGATTATCATTTCAACCTCTTCCTTCGTTCTTTTAGTTTGTTGCATTTTTAAAAAATGCTTTGTTTTGTTTCAGAAACAACTGTAAAAGCAATTGAAGATGCATTCAAAGATTTTATCTCAAGGGAGGATATTGCTATCGTCTTGATTAGTCAGTATGTAAGTTGTTAAATTGATAGCATACTGCTCGCAAGCATATAGTTGTTAACTGTTTAACTATAATTACTATCTAGTCCCAATGATTCCTGCTTTTCTCCTGGCAAGCATTTCTCTTTTTATGTTATTTTTTTTGTTTGTTTTTGATAATTTTTACCAACTTTTGTTAATCTTTAAAGGGACTCCTTACCAAGGGATTTCTTTGGTATTGTTATCCTGACAATGTATGGTTTGGAAAGATTAGAGATATGGTACATCAGGGTAATAAAACCATAAGATTACAAAAATGAACCACTGTTGCGACATTGTTGAAGACTTTAGAATGGATCGGATTTTTCTTAGATTGATGTACAAGAAAGAAAGAGCAAAACTAATAGTGGCCATTTGTCTTATTTACTATATACAAAGAGAAGACGTGAAAAGGGAGAGATAAAGTTGAGTGGGTTAAGTAGGAAGTAATACTAATAAATTGAATCTTTGTATTGATCTTGAAGGATCTCATGAGTAGCACAGATTAGATCTTTGTATTGATCTTTAGGGGAATCTTAAGAGTAGCACCAGGGGTCAGGAGGATTCAGTACCATGGATGGAGCTATTTTTGGTACAACCTAAAAAGTATAGGATGAAACCTTTGAATCACACCCTAAACGACTAGTTACTGCTTTCTGATTAATTTTATTTTCCTTGCCTGACAGTGGTTAATTGAATAGTTGGAAATTTTGTATACTTGTTTCTAATGGAAACCTAATTAGTTTCTCTATGCATTTCTTTTATCAGGTGGCAAACATGATAAGGTTTCTAGTAGACAGCTACAACAAGCCGGTCCCCGCAATTCTTGAAATTCCTTCCAAGGACCATCCATATGATCCACAACATGATTCGGTTCTTTCACGAGTCAAGTACCTCTTTTCTTCTGAATCAGTGGCTGGAGACAGGCGGTAGGGCGATATGCTTCTTTTTCTTCAGGTTGTTTATCTTTATATATGAGCCTCGAGTGTTATTCCCGTCCTTATTCTTATTGTAATATGTAGCCTTCCTTTTTATTTCTATAGGAACTGTAACTGCAAATTGACAGATGCGTGTTGTGAAAATATTTCAAATAAATTGTGGAAGTCTCAGCGAGAAGTTTCTTTTATTGTTTGGATTGTTGAAGGGATTGAAATACAAGTTGAGTTGGTTTTTCATCTTATTACTTTTGTTGGCAAAAAGGAGTAAACTGTGGCTAGTTTGGAAGTAACGTGACTTCTTTTTTCTGGTCCTGCACTTAGATTTTTTTTTTCCCTCTCTTTTTAAGGAACTAATGGAAATTCAAAGTTACAATGAGTTTAAGATCGAAAATAAGAGAATACAAAATAACAAGAACATACCGTACAAGTACAATACCGAGAAATCCGACAAGAGAAAGAGAAGGATTACCGGAGTAAGACAAATACAAATATGAATAAGATCCGATTAAATCGGAGGAAGAATGGTTTTTCACGGAATCAGAATCCAACCATTTAGTTTTTTTTCTTCTTTAGAAAAATATGCCCCCAAAATAGGAGTGATTTGCTCAAATCTCTTGAAACTAGTGATGGAGCTTCCGTCGTCAAAGAAATCATCGATGAAGATGAAGATTTCGTCGTTGGAGAGCATCACTATCGATCTTGAAACCCAACCCAATAACCAAGAACCATCATTAAAGCGAAGATAAACCTCAAAAGTGTAGATAAAACCACCATAATGGTGTAGATAAGAAGAAAACAAAATAAAAATTAAGCTATAACTACTAACCTAGAAAACAAGAAATAGTGAAGAAATCTGCTCAGATCCAGCCCAAAATGGACTAGATCTGAGCAGAGAAGGGTTGTTCTTGATGGTATTGTTGTTGAAGAAGGAGTGAGAGAGGAGAGAGAAATCTGATGTGGTTATTTCTTTAACAAAGTCTGGGTTTTATGTTTTCACTAGATTTTAAGTTTTATATGTGGTCCAAACAGGAGATTCAACCAAACGGCTGTTACAGCGGTTTTCTTTTTTCTTTTCTTTTTTTGTTTTTTTTGGGTTAGAGCAAGGGCTATAGGTAGTCTCCACTCCTTCACCCTGAAATATCATATTAGGGAGTCTCTCAAACCCTCCTTCACCCAAAGTATACACCTTGAGATGAAAAAGTTGGGAGTTTTTTTTCTTTGGACATGTTGCGAGACGGCTGACTAAAAACGCAGTGGGTTTGGAAGCTACCCATAGCCCTTACTCTTATAAGTTGTTATTGATAAATGTGATATAAAAGTATTTTTTTTTTCTCTTTCTAATATGAAATAGATGCAAATTAAGCGTACGCAAATTATGTCCTCCTATAGTATCCTTATAATACAGGTAGGAGCTAGGAAAACAAGTTTTTCCTAGCGTATATGGCTACCTCATTAACAACCACCTGGCCAGTCTATTAACTTAATTCCATTTCCAACTATAGAAGTCTTTGAACCAAAAGAATCCTTAGAATGGGATTCCAACTTTAGCATCTTTTAAGATTTCAACAAGAGTATAAGAAAAAAACAATTTTGGTATTTAAAAAAAAAATCTTGGATCATACTATTTGTAGTCCGGGAAATACTAGCTAAGGACCCATTAATGATCGCAACAACATTCTTGCAATTTCTCTCTAGGTGTCCAATTGCTTATTTTTAGCATATTTATAACTTCTAAAGCTGATAGGGCATCTGTTTGTTCCTCATCTATTATTTTGTTGAAGGTGCAATTCTCTATGTCAAGCTTGCATGATTGTGTAAATTAATCGTGTTCCCATATTATTTGTATCTTTTAAAAAAGATGTATGAAAATTAAGTTTGAGTTCCTCACTGACCAGAGGATTTCAATTTATATTATTTCTTCCTATGACATCTTCGTGAGAAGGTACCCAATACTTATCATTAATGTTCTTCCAGTTAAAAAACATATAACGTCTTGGACAACTAAGCATGAAATAGCTAATTGAAGAACTGACGTTAAAATACTTTTCTCCTTGTCTGAATAATACTTTAAGTAAAAAAATGAGAAGGTAATTTAATACTTTCCATTGATATTCTTCTGATTAAAAAACATATAACATTTTGGACAATTAAACAAAAAATAGCTAATAGAAAAACTGACGTTAAAATGTTTTTCTCTTCGTCAAAAAATGATACTTTAAGTAAATAAGGAGAGAAGGTAATTTTTAAGTATTTTTTTCATTTATATCCTTGTTGAAAAGGAGAGGATACCAAGTACACCACCAACTTTTTCGTTCGGAAAACCGTATGGACAAAACCTAATAGAATCACAAGTTTGTCAAAGCAAAAACCCTTGAAGAAGATTGTATATAGAGCTTCTCCCCTTCTCTTCTACAATCAATATGTATACACCAAAGGTTTGTGTACCTGATTGTGTAAAGAGCTCTTGGACGATCTATGTTAGATCATTTGTCGGATGAACCCACCAAGCGTTGGTATGTCAAATTTGGTTGTCATATTTTGGCTCCAAAAATCGAAGCTGCTTGATTAAATTACTAAATTCAACTTCGTTAGGTTACAGTTAGAACATTATAAATGTTTAGACAAGATCATATTACTCTGAAGAACCTGAAGACGTATCGGCATCAACAAACACATCATTTAGCTTCGATTGTGTCTTGTATACTTATATAAGATCTAAGCAATTGAAAAACTCTCTAACTAGTTCATTTGAGTCATTTGAACTAGTTATGGTGAAGAATAATATGGTTAATATGAAAGTGCTCATATGGCTAACCATTGGGTTAACTATTGTTGAACCAACAAATGTGCATGTTTGGGTACGGTTACACAAACCTATAAACGTGCATTTTATTTGTGTGTAACAAACTAAGTTTTCGACCTAACGGTTGAAAGATATTAGCTTGAATCTAATCAGGTTTTCATCTAACGGTGAATATTGAATGCTTTGTTACCAAGCTAACATTGATTGCAAACCCTGATTTGAAAGACTATATAAGGGAGAACTCTAGCAACTGGGAAACCTAATCCCCACACCTCCTGTGTGATACTAGTTGTATTATCTAGAGTCGATTCTCCTTTAACCTTTGTTTTCTTCTTCTAAACCAGGTTAACGACTTAAAGACTTCATTGGGATTGTGAAGCCAGACCGACACTATTTTCTTGTAGTTGTGTGATCTGATCTTGTTGTTTCTATCATACGAGTACAATTGTAATAATTGGCTTGAGATTGATATCTCCGATAGGCAAGATATAAAAGTAATCACAAACACTTCTCTCATCGTTTGTGATTCCGCAATATCTTTTTTCTTTGTGTCGATTAAGATTAGGTTAACGACTTAAAGACTTCATTGAGATTGTGAAGCCAGACCGATACTACTTTCTTGTAGTTGTGTGATCTGATCTTGATGTTTCTATCGTACGAGTACAATTGTAATAATTGGCTTGAGATTGATATCTCCGATAGGCAAGATATAAAAATAATCACAAACACTTCGTCTCATAGTTTGTGATTCCGCAATATCTTTTTTCGCTGCGTTGATTAAGATTATTGTGAGGTGATTGATAATACTAGGCTGTTCTTCGGGAATATAAGTCTGGGTTATCAATTGGTTCTTGTTCACCTTCATTTATAAAAAGACGGAACAAAACTCGTAGGTATATTCGTGGGAGACGGATTTATCTATTACCGTAGACTTTTCTGTGTGATACAGATTTGTTTATTAAAGTCTTCGACTTTGGGTCGTAGCAACTCTTAGTTGTGGGTGAGATCAGCTAAGGGAATCAAGAGTGTAGTATCCTGCTGGGACCAGAGATGTAGGAGCATAACTGTACCTTGGATCAGTGTGAGATTGATTGGGGTTCAACTACAGTCCAGACCGAAGTTAATTTGGAGTAGGCTAGTGTCCGTAGCGTCTTAATACAGTGTATGTTCAAACTGGACTAGGTCCCGGGGTTTTTCTGCATTTGCAGTTTCCTCGTTAACAAAATTCTAGTGTCTGTGTTATTTCTTTTCCGCATTATATTTTGTTATATAATTGAAATATCACAGGTTGTGCGTTGATCAATCAATTAGAATATCCGACCTTTTGGTTGTTGATTTAAATTGATTGACACTTGGATATTGGTCTTTGGTACCATCCAAGTTATCTCTCTTTTATTTGATAAAAGACTCGCAGATTTCTGTTTGCTTGAGTAAAGATCAAATCGACAGATTGAGATATAAACTCTTTGATATACTTTTTATCTAGATTGAGTCTGACTGTCGAGTTGATTCTATAGAAAGTATATTGGAGTTTTTTCATACAAATTGCTAAGCGAAATATTGGGTGTGGTTGTTGTACCCCCGCTTTTTCAATTTGTTATCACTAAGGAAAGGACAATGGTGCTTTAACGTTATATCTAACGAAAGAGTAAAGCATAGACTAAAGGGGAATAACATATCATATTGATACTTGTAGTTATATGGACTACAAAGGGAATAAAGAAGACGTGCGGATTGAAAATCTACCGATCTCACCTTTAGGAGGAGTATTAGCTTTGTTATTATAATGTCAAAAACAATTTATGGATTGAATGTATACAGGTTATTGTGCTGTTGAAACTTGGAATCAAGCGTATGTGTAATGAATTCTTGTAATTTGTTTATCCATATGATGTAAGAGTTTTGTCACTAAAATTGACAAAGGGGGAGATTGTTAGAGCATTGCTCGCTGGTGCATTCCAACTCATACCTTTATATGCAGCTGGGGAGAGTTTACTATTACCTTGGAAGATGTTGTTGCTTTGTTGCATCTTCCAATCACATGTAACTTTCCTGAAGAGCTTTCGACGGAGGAGAAAGCAATTTCCAACACCTTAACAACTGAGATGAAGAGAATTAACAAGGCTTCTGGCAAAGGTTGTTATGCTCACTGGTTAACACACTGGTGGCCACGATATGTCCCTCTCGATGAACCTAACAGTATGTTGTCTATTGCTGCTTTCTTGTGTTTATGGCTGTCCAGGGACGTGTTTGAAGACGCCAAAACTTTGCTAAAGCCGTTTGTAATCCCTTTTTCCATTAAGATGGCTCAAGGTGAACAACTTCCCATAGGTAGCTTATTCTTGGTTTCTTTGTACTCTAACCTGGACTCCTTGGTTATAGACTCCAGTGTTTCGAACGGCTTTATGAAGATTGAATGCTACGCCAATACGATGTTTCTCCAGGCCTTGATGTGGGAACTCTTCGATAAGTATGCACCTATTCCCTGTAGTATCTTGCAAGGGTTGAATGTTGCTGATTCTCGACGTATTTTCCCCGAGAAGGATAACGCCAGGATTATGCGTTGGTCAACAAAACAGCCTCAATCCAAGACGCGCTTCATTGATGTAGTAGACGATGAGTCTGAGTTTAACTTCCGTCCCTGGGTGCCGATTCCTCCTCATGTTTCCCAATTGATAACTTTCAATGCTGGAGAAAGCATGGCTTTGAAATCTGGTGCTGACTTGAGCGATGGCGAAAGATCCTTCATATTGAGCTGCACTCCAGGTTATCTAATAGCAGCAACATATGGAGACTTTTCGATGGAGGAATACAACATTGACAGAGCATCCCATCAGATGGGTATGGATCAATGCATTCCAACTTTTCGGAGGAGCAAACCATCGGTGGAACAGATTAAGACTTGTTTAGACCGTACACATGTCGAAGGAAGCTCTTATTGGTTCCCTTGTGCTGACCGAGTTACATATGTAACTCCGGGTTATATAGATTTCTGGAACCAACAATTTGAACGCTTACATGATTTCGTAAGGGTTAATAAACCTTTGGTGAAAGGGCCTCCTTCTGCTGATATGATTGCTTCTCGACCCAGATTGAAACACATCTCCGGCGGCGATAAGCGAAAGACATCTCCAGGATGTTCACCAGTATGTATCTTTTGCACATTCTTCGTAAAATTGAAATAATTGCCTTTGATTATCACCTCAATTTCTTTTGCAGGACGGTCGTGCTGTGAGACCTCGTCTTGAAGTGAATTTCTCAGAAGCTGAAACAGTTATTCACGATGGAGAAGGTAGGAACAAGAATTGTAAGTTGTTGTCTAACACCATAAAGTCCCCGGTTGTTTCTTTGGTGAGTTGTCGACACTTTTCCGCCGTGACTTCTTCTTCCCGTATTACTAGGATCGTAAAACCAATATTTGTTATTTGGTTATAGAATTTTGCTCCGTCTAGTATTGATGGTCTTCAATTCTCTGCTGCTGGGCAGACAATTTCTGATTCGAGCGTTGAAGAAGAAAATGACGTGAGTACTCTTCCTCATAGCCAAATATAATGCTTCATATGTAAAATGCTAATTGTTTTAGAATATGTCCAGTAGGATGTCTCCATGGAGGTGGAGAGTGCTGATACTCGGTCATCCTATGAGAATAGAGATGAAGAAAATTCCAAAGGTTCGGAACCGAATGGAAGTAATGAGCCTCTTGATGTTGACACGGGCAATCCCAATTCTTTGATCGCTTCGGAGACTCCCCAAGTAAGCACATATCTTGTAACCTCTTCATAGAAGTATGAAATTGTTTATCTGTGAATGAATGAATGAGAATCCATGTGAATATACGAAAAACTTTGTCGAAATTCGTCGTCAGAAAATTCAGAACCCAGTCTTTTAGCAAAAATACCATAAAACCTTCATCTGAAGTCGGATTTTCATGGTCTGGATATGTATCTTTAAGCCCATAGAATTTCCAAGCTTTATCATAGAATATTTTTAAGTTTTGAGCGCGTTCAGAGCCTTAAAAGGGCGAAACATTAAACTTTCAGGAGATTTTCAGAACTTTTTCAGACTGTACGTTGTTCGATGTTTTGACCACATCTATTTGCTAGTTCATCGGATTGTTATGAAATTTTGATATGTGGTATAGGACATCCATACAAAGAGAATGGTATATAACTAATCCTCAGATTCCTTGTATATTTCTCCTAGTTTGTCATCTAGTACAGGGAAGAGTACAGTCTCTTCAGACGAGCTTGCCGCAAAACGTATTTTCATGACTTTCATGCTATTTGCTCGTGCCTTGAGTGTATAATTATGAACCTTGATGATGTTGGACTGCTTGTATATTGTATTTTATGATCTCATTTGGTTTCATTTTTAGATTGCTCTAACCTCATGTAATCTTCGCATTAGGTGTCAAATAACGAAGTTGAGGATACTGAAACCAATAAGGATAACTCGATCTGCCCTGGAGTTATTGATGAAGAGACAAACATCCCTGTACTTCAAGGCCATGAGAAGGTTGTCACTGAAGTTATGGAAACCCCGATTATTTCTGGTTCAGTGGTAGAAGAAACCGAGCTACCAGTAGAGAATACTGAAGAAGTTGTTGCCTTGACTGTAGAAGTTGCTCCAGTAACTGAGAACTGTATAGTGGTGCATTAATATCCAAGTGCAGGAGTTGCTTTTGATCCTCCATTTGATGCATCACTCCCATATCATGTACGAGAAAATATGGAAGAAGTTTGGTCACATCATTGTTAACAGGGATCCTGGACGCGCTTATGCTTTAATAATGCAAGTAAGTGTTGTCTTGCGTGTCGTAAGTGATATACGCGCTAGGGCCAAAAATACTGTGACTCCAGATGTACTCTTTGATTGGGAGTTCAACTTGGAGAATTCTGAAAGACTAGGCTTCAACGTGAAGTGGCTTCGTAATAAGATAAATGATATCAATAACTCGTGTGAGAATAACATACCCTTTCCCAATGATGTTGTGATGGATAAAGAAGACAAGATCGCCAAGCTGACTGAGGAGCTGAACATGGAGAAGGCATCCTTGCAAGTCTTGAAGGATGCAGAGGAGCGAAAGTCTTTTTATGTTGATTTTCTTTGATTTCCTTTTCATAATCTCCTGAACTTCTGAACTTCTGAGAGATGTGAGGTTTTATTTTGGTTTTGATATCGATTGGTTTTAGACTGAGTAGATGATTGAGGATTTCTTTTTGGATTTAGTAGAGATTTTCTTTAAGTAAAATGAACTGAATTGGATAAATTGCTGAATTCAAATACTGATTGCAAGTATTGCAAACGTTTTGGAGGAATTAAAATACAATGAAAGAAAATTCTAAATGCCAAACCCCAGACTCCATGAATGCTCAAATGTCCAGTACCTCAAATGCTCAATAATTTCAGACAAATGCCTTAAGCCAATTCTCGTGAATTACTGGAAGGGTTCTGCCATCTGTGTTGATCAACTTGTAGTATCCTCCGGTTATGGACTTAGCAACCATAAATGGTCCTTCCCAATTGGAGTTCCTTGCAGAATGGAGATCACGTTTAGTTGCCTTGAAAACCAAATCTCATTCCTTGAATTTGTTCGGTTTAGTGATCCGCGCCTTGAATATTTTCTGTTGATTCCATGGTTGCGGCACATATGGACACTCGTGCAAAGGGGAGTATCCATCATACTATCTGTCATGCTTAGCCACGTCTTCAGAAATGAATCTCTCGATAGAATGACCAATTTGAAGAGGCTCTGTGCGTAACCACTTGGTGTAATATTGCTGAGGTGATACTATCCACTCGTAGCTTTTTGTAATTGCTAAGTTGTTAGCAGGGAGAAGTCCCTGGACTATAGTAGCATATTTGAACATTGGTATTATTGGCGCATGAAGAGGGATAAGACTTGCCTGAGTACGGAACCTGTTGTCAAAGGCGTGTGCCTTTTCTCCAGGTTTCTATGTGAGCTCCATTAAAGTTTTAACTTCCTCCAGATGCTAAAATGGTGGGGGCATCCTCTATTTCCCCCCGAGTCAGAGCTTTCTTCGACAGTAGGATGTGTTGAAGGCATTGGAGCCATCCCTCCTACATGAATCCAAGTTCTTCCAAGGATCATGTCATATCCTGGGTCTTCCCGGATTATGTAAAACTTGGTCTCGGTGCAGATTGAGCTTTCTTTGACTTTGAGGATGATGTAGCCATATGCGTCTCTGGAAGTCCCTTCGTGATCCATGATTGCCATGGGAGCGTGAGTAGCCTCTTGTCGAGTAATGCCAGCAGCTCTGAGAGTTTTCAAAGGAATGATGTTGATGGCAGTGCCGACATCAACAAATGCCCTCTTGAATTCATTTCCTTTAAAATGCACCGTGGTGAGCAGTCCCCAGTCATACATTTATTTGTCAGTGGCTGAAGGTTCAGGAGGTACTTCTGGAATCAATAGGTATTTTTCAGACACTATGTGGTTCAAATATGTGAACATGTCTCCCCTTTGCGCCTTCGACAGATAGAGTAATTCGCAGACATGCTCCATCAATGACTGAACTGCTTCTTTGACTGGTTCTTCAGAGATGGAGAAAGTCCTGACTGGGAGGGGATCTCTGTGCACTCCTTCAGCCCCCAGATTAAGTTCTCCTGACTCAACTTTTTCCCTGAATATGCGTTTCAAAACTTTGCAGCTACTTGTGGGGTGACTGACGAACCTTTGGAAGAGGCAATAACGAGGATTTTACATGTCTTCTTCAGTTGGCTCTTTCCTGACATTTGGCAATTTGATTGCACCATCTTGGATCCAGACATCCATTAGTTCGAGCACCTCTTCAATGGGAAGGGGAAATTCGGGTGCATCTTGATCAGGAGTCTCTGTACGTTGGCCAGGGGATTGTGCATCTTGTTTATCCTTTTTTGTGTTTTTGAAGGAGTTGCGGTACGCTTATGCGGAGGTTCGGCTTTTCGTTTGCTCCCTTCTGCAACAACGTTTGTGGAGGGTTGTAGGTTGTACTGCTTGTTGATCAGACGTCTGTTTCCTCGAGTGTCTCGCGATTCTTCAACCTTTGTATATTTTTCTCTTTCCAATAGAGAAGGTGCAGTATTTGCCGATCTCTTTGCAGCTTCGTGAAGCTCCGAGAAAGTCTGGAAACGAAGATTCTCCATTAAAGCTCTGTAGATCGGGATCATGCCATTGATGCATAAGTCCACCAGTTGTTGTTCCGTGATATTTAGATCATGGCAGTCCAGGGCCTGGACTCCGAATATCTTCACGTAGTCATTGGGAATTTCACTGACTCTTTGAAATATTTTTCCAAGATCAGAGAGAGTGACTTGTTCTGACACAAAGAAGTACTTTCTGTAGAAGGCATTAATCATTTCTCCCCGATTGTTGATAGTCCCTGGTGCGATGTTGTTGTACCAGGTGTATGCCTTGCCTTTCAATGATTTTGAAAATTCCTTGAGGCGAACAACATGGTTGTGTTCGTGTTCCCCCAAGGCTTCCAGAAAACGAGAGACATGTTCTCGAGCGTTTCCAGTTCCATCATACAGAGTGAAGGTCGGAGAAGTATAACCTTTCATAAGAGGAATCCTTTGCGTAGCGGCAGGGTATGGAGGCTGGTGACGATGGACATGTGATGTCTTATCCTTTCCACGGTTCTCCAAAAGGCGCTCCAAATATTCCCGAGTAATGAAATTTGATGGTTCCTTCGCTGATGGATCGTCTGTGACTTTGCGGACTTCGTCGTCATCCACTGTATGAATTGGAACCTCCTCAGGATCAGCATCTGAGGATTTCTCATTTTCCTTTCCCTTTCCTTGAGTTTTCTCTGACATCTTGTCAGTGAGAGTCTTCAGATAATCAAACAGCTCCTTTTGTGTTGTAGCCATATCAGTTTGATTCTTTGCAAGAGTTTCTTGCATTTTGATGAGATCAGCCATGGTGGGTGGTGGGTTTCTTCTGGCTTTCTCAGGATGTCGGCGGAACAGAGGATGACCTTTCGTGTTAGCGTGAGGAGGAGTAACATCACCACCGTCAGTGTTAGAGGCCGGAATGGTTTCCGGGATATCCTCATTGTTGTTGTTGCTAGTGCTAGCGTCGTTTGTATTGGAACCTGTAACTAACCCAGACCTAAGACCAGACATCTTTTGAAATTGTGAGATTGCAACGGAGAGATTAATCTCCCACTATGGTCGCCAATCTGTAGATGGGGAAAAACGATTTGTTGGTTTTTACGGAATTGAGGAGACGTCTGTGTGAAGACTCCTTGAACCGAGCGAAATGTTGAACATCACACAGATGCACTGCAAGAAGGAAGTGCTTTAAGTTCGAGAGATCAATCTGTAGGACTCCGTCCTAAACCAAGAACAATGGTCGTTCCAGAGTCAATTCAGTCACAAGAGAAGATGGGTTGATCTATAGGATGGAAGCTGAGAAATGTGTGGGATCAATGGTGAGCTGAGATTGTAGGTGTGTTGTGAATTCAGCGCAGGAAAGTTCTGAATGATTGAATTTTACTCAATTGAGAGTGATTGCTCAGACGATGAGTTCGTGTAGACGAAAGATTGTCTGTATGAACTTGTCGAGAAATTCATGTCCTTTTCAATCCTGATTCAGAGGTCTTTTATATTGAAAACACCATGATCCCATGAAGTGTGACAGTTTCTGGAGTCAGGGAGTGGGGAAGTTGGAAATCATGTCAAAACCAGTTGCTCATCGTGCAGAGACTTGGTTAATTTTCCACCCACTACTTTGATGACTCTTCCAACTGATTGCACGACTTTCTCACATTCTCGTCGTGTGTTTAGACACACGTGTCGTAGACCGCCAGACCAAAACCCTAGTTAATATCCCCCATGTGACACAATTGATGTCTCGTGATTGTGGAGTCAGTTGCTGACTTTGTGGGACGATGAGTCCTTGTATTGCTGAGTTGAACATAATTTGCAAATGTTCTGAGACTCATGGATCGAACATGCCTGCTGAGGAAAAAATTTCATTGTCAAATAAATATTGATAACTTGAGCAAACCGTGTTGCTGAATTGTTGAATATTGATAGTTGAACCAATATTCTTTAATCTGAGCAAATATTGCTAGTTCGAGCAAATAATATTGCCGGTTTGAGCAAATATTGCTAATCTGAGCAAATATTGCTCGTTTGATGAATTTTTGGTAGCAGGACCAAATAAAATACTAATTTAAGATACTGACTGATGGGCCGAGTATAATAAATAAAAGTGTTGATCACGGGATCAACATAAAATTATCAGTATTTGAATCTGTTCAGAATTATGTTTTGCAGAACTCTGGATTCAAAACCCTAATTTTAATGAATTGATGATTTATTGAAAATCAACCGCAGAGCAAAGCAGGGACCGGCTACATGGGATGATGAGTCTACCATGTAACACCCAGATGCTCGAATGAGCAAAATACCAAAGTCTCTTGAAGACTAGTTGGTGAAAGAATGATTAAATGCTGGTTTAATCATTTATTAAAATGATGCTCGTGTGAGCGATAGGTAGTAAAACCTAGCCATGAAAAGATGAGGGACCGACCAAGAGGTCATGAGACTGGCCCTTGGTAGTCGTGGGACCAATTAGTGGTCATTTGAGCAAACCCTCAATTGTTTGAAAAGAGTTTGGACCTAATACGGGCAATTGAGCAAATTAGGTCAAAATAACTAAAACATGTGGGACCGGATATTTGCAAGCCTTAGGGCCACCCTTGGTCGATCAAGGGGATATGCCCGTGTCACCATGGTGTTCGTGTCTCAGTCCTGAGAGTTTTGATATTTTCTGATGCACGTTTGAGCAATATTTTGAGAAAATATGCAGAATCCAGGGTTTTGCTGAAACTAGGAAAAATTCATGAGATGATGAAAAATAGTTAATAAAATAGGGTATTGCAAAGTGTGGGACCGACCATGGCATGACCGGCCAACTAGCAAGCTCAGTCCCGCAACACTTTTCCCAATTTTATATAATTTTCTGTATTTTTTCTCTGATTTGAGGGAAATTCTATAAAAACTGAAGAATTTCATGAAATTAAGGAATTTCCATGAGATTAGGAAAATAAAATAATAATAAAATAGGGAATGATGGAGAGTGGGACCGGCAATGGCCAGGGCATGGTCGGCCGGCCAACGGGCACGGTCCCAGGGCACTCTTCCCAATTTTATGTAATTTTCATGATTTTAGGGAAATATCATAAAATCAAAGAGTTTTGTTGAAACCAAGGTATTTTGTTGAAATCAGAGAGTTTTCATGGAATGAGGAAAACAAAACAAATAATAATAAAATAAGGGACGTGTGGGACCGGCTAGGGCATGACCGGCCGACTAGGGCCCGGTCCCACGGTTTCCCTAATTTTATAATACTTTTCATGGGTTTAGGGAAAAATCATGAAATCAGGGAGTTTTCATGGAATGAGGGAAATAATAAAATAATAAGGAACCATGAGGTGTGGGACCAGCCACGGCTAGGGCATGGCCAGCCGGCTAGTGGGCTTGGCCCGCGACACCTTTTCCTAATTTTATTATTTCCTTGGCGTGCGGAAACACCATGAGACTGGGAGTTTCCTTGAAACGAATGAGATTTGCTCAAATGAGAATTTTCATGAGATCAGGGAAAAATAATAAAATATAAAATTGGGCGTGGGACTGGTCATGGCATGACTGGACGGCTGGTGAGCCTTGTCCCCTGGCGCCTTTGCTAATATTTTATTATTATTTTTCTTCTTCCTATTTTGCATAGGTTCATCGTTCCTTCGTGTTCCGAAATGCTCGTTTGTGCATTCAGATGCTGGTATGTGCATTATTGCAAGTACACTTGCACCATTTTAGTCAAGGCTTATTCGATGCTCAGATGCCCGTACGTTGAATATGTATTACTAACCCATGGAACTCTGCTGGGAAGAACCATAAGTTGAAGTAACGAAATATTCGAATAATCGTAGAATATAGTTGCATATTCAGTTACGATCAGAGATAATTAATTGATGGCTCTATACTAGCAGGCATGCTGTCTAGGAGTATTAATTATCTGAGAGTTGAGCAATATGAACTTGCTGGAGTGTCATATTTCTCCTATATAGTCAGGGAAAACTTGGTTGCATCCTGAAGACGTTGTTGCTCTATACTAGCAGGCATGCTGTCTAGGAGCCTTCCAATCTTTCGATTCTATACAGAAATAATTACTGAAATTGCTCAGTATTCATGAGATGTGTCGTGGCCTCAGCTGGGAGACTACACATCTACATATACTCTGAGAGACATCCTTCTCAGTCAGAGATTTATGGCATGAGCTTTCATGCTTTAATGAGAGACATGAGTCTCACTACTCATACGATTGCCGGATCCGGAGTATGTATAATTATGGTTTTACGATTTTACCCTTGTCGAAAATCCACCATCTACAACTTGCTCAGTTTCTCGAATAACCCACATATATTCAGTAACTCATCAATATTCAACAACTCGTCGAATTTACAATATTTTCTCAGACGAGCAACATTAACATATATTCATGAATCGTTGAGCATTTGTCAAAAGTGATCGATTCAACAAAACCTAGACTCATTGTTTGATCGGTCAACAACTGACTAGCTAAGACACATTTGTCATACAGACTCCACGATTCGTGAGACATCAATCACGTCAAAAATGGGGGGATATCACTTAGGGTTTTGGTCTGGCGGTCTACGGCACGTGGATTCATCCACGACGAGAAATGTGCGTAAGTCGTGCAAACAGTTGAAGGAGTTAGCAAAGTAATGGGTGCACGATCAGTCAAGTCTCCACAGGACATGGAACTGACTTTAACACGATCTCCCATTTTTCCACTCTTTCACTCAAGAAACCGTCACACTTACAGGGATCAATGTGTTCACAACTCTGACAATATAAATAAGTCTCTGAATCCATGATTGAAGAACAGAATTACATCATCAGTAATCATTCATACAGAATTTCTCGAGTAACTACTCTCAAGAATTCGTCAATCTACGAGAACTTATTCGAACTTACCAGTTCACCAATTATTGCAGAAACCTTCAACACATCCACAATCCTTGATCATCATTGATCCCACACAATTCTTAGCTTCCCTCCTACAGATCAACCCATCTCCCTCCTTGCGACCGAATTGACTCTGGAACAACCATTAACTTGGTTTAGGACGGAGTCCTACAGATTGATCTCTCCAATCTAAGCACTCCCTTTGCAGTGCATCTGTGTGAGGTTGAGAAGTTTGCTCGGTTAAGGAGTCTCGACAACACGTTTGTCTCTTCATTTTCCTAAAAACCAGCAAACCGTTTTCCCTCATCCACAGATTGGCGACCACAGTGGGAGGTTAATCTCTCAGTTGCAATCTCTCATTCTCACAAAGATGGCTGGCCTTCGATCTAATATAGTTTCTCAAAACTCCAGTCAGAATCTTTCAAATGGTGACGCTTCTCTGGCTCATCCGAATGATTCTGGTAATATTCGTTATCCGTACTTTACTACTCCTTTTTCATCTATTGATGCATTTGACGGAGAAATTCCGTCACTGGATGAACAGGAACGAAGGCAAGAGATTTTGGAAAGGAACATAAATCGATTGAAAGAAGTAATTGATAATTTGTTCAACTGCATGGTGGACCTGACAAGAATCTTAGGAGCTCAAGTGGTGGAACGCTCATCTCTTGACACCACTGACGGTATCCCTCAAGCCAACATCTTCACCACCTATGAAAAGCCGGTGGAACAGGAGGTCACACATTTGATCGATAATCTATGTGAACTCCTGCATTTCTCCAGAGATCAACGTACCGACACGTTTGCCGCACTCAACAAAATATCATCTGATGCGCAAATGGTTCCATCGTCTTCGGAGGTTGAACAAGTGTCCATGATATCTGAACTTTCAATCAATAACATCACCTTCACTGAGGAAGACCGGATGGCAGAGGAAGGACATAATCGAGCTCTGTTCGTAACTGCTTCTATCAAAGATTCTGAGTTTAGGAGAGTTCTCATAGATACAGGTGCTTCTACAAACCTTGTTACTATGAAGACTCTCAAGGAGGCCAAAGTTCCGCAAAGTAAGGTCGTTCATCATCCCATATTAATGACGGGTTTTGAAGGAAGCCAGAGTCACATCTACGGGTATGTCTATGTCGATCTGAAAGTAGGGCCGATTCAATCCACTGCCAAGTTTCATGTGATCGAGAAAGTCCCAGATTATCACATGATACTCGGGAGACCATGGCTTCATGACAATAAGGTCGTTCCTTGAACATACCATCAATGTATGAAGACTTTGTTCAACAACAAAATTGTCTGCATCCCAGCTTTACGCTCCGGTTTATGATGCTGAGTTCCTGGAACCTCCAAAAAGCATCCCCGAACCTCCAAGCAAGATCTGCAGCGTTCCACTTCCAAGTTGGAAGACAATTGAGAGCACTGCCAAACCTTCATCAGTGGGTACTAAATCTGTCAAATCGCCCACCACACCGCTCAAGCGTCGTCAAGGTCAAGGTACGGCTCACAAAAAGTCAAATTTCATTACTGATTATGATGTTGAGGGTAGAGTCATTTATCTCCGCTGAAAATATTAACAATTAACAGTGGAGGTAGATGAAAAGTCTCCCCGCCCCGAAGAATCATGCCAGAGTGAGCAATCACTTGATGAAGAAATTCGAGATGCACCACGACAGCTGCAAGATGGTACAGACTACATAACTGATGACCTTGAGACTATCAACATTAGAACAGAGGAAAACCCGAGGCCAATTTTAATTAGTTTTGCTCTCTCATCTGAGGAACAAGAAGGATTGATCATCCTATTGAAAGAATATCAAGATATCTTCGCCTGGACGTACGAAGAGATGCCCAGCCTAGATGATAAATTGGTCACTCATCATCTCCACATCACTCCCGGTTCCAAACCTATCAAGCAACCGCCCAGGCAATTCAGACACGAAGTTGAGGAACAAATCAAGGTAGAGATCCATAAACTACTGAAAACAGGATTCATCAAACCCATTCAACATCCAACATGGCTGGCGAACATTGTCCCAGTAAAGAAGAAGAACGGTCAAATCCGATGCTGTGTAGATTTCAGGAACCTGAATAAATGTTGCCCGAAGGATGATTTTCCTTTACCCAACATTGATATGCTCGTCGATGCAACCAGCGGTCACGACATGTTTTAATTCATGGACGGTTACATCGGGTACAACCAAATCAAGATGTATGAACATGACGCTAACAAGACTGCATTCCGGACTCCCATTAGAAATTTCCACTACACAGTAATGCCTTTCGGCTTGAAGAATGCAGGAGCCACTTATCAGCGAGCCATGACCGCAATATTCCATGACATGATGCACAAGCAAGTAGAAGAATACGTTGATGATGTGGTAGTGAAATCAAAGACTCGAGCGTCCCACCTGGACATTCTGAGACAAGTCTTCGAGAGGTGCAGAGAATACAAACTAAAAATGAATCCTATGAAGTGTGCTTTCGGGGTTTCTTCTGGAAAGTTTCTTGGATTCATAGTCACTACAGAAGGAATCAAAGTTGATACAGACAAAACGAAAGCCATCACTACCATGCCTCCTCCACGAACTGTGAAGGAACTCCAGAGTTTCATAGGCAAGGTAAATTACATTCGGCGTTTCATCCCTGGACTGGCTCAACTCATTGGTTCATTCACTCCTCTGCTGAAGAAAGGAGAAAATTTTACATGGACAGTCGTTCAACAAGAGGAATTTCAGAAAATAAAACAAATATTACTATCACCTGCTGTCATGAAATCTCCAGTGCAAGGACGACCCCTGATACTTTACACAGCCTCCAGCGATGTCGCTATTGGAGCACTCCTCGCCCAAGAGGATGAAGAAGGCATCGAAAGTCCAATCTACTACTTTAGTCGCACAATGAGGGATGCTCAACTCCGATATCCAAAGGTTGAAAGAGCGTGTATAGTATTGGTTCATGCAATTCAGAGGTTCAGACATTATCTACTATCAAACAGGGTCGTGTTGGTGGCCAAAGTTGATCCCATAAAGTTCTTACTGTCGAAACCTGCTCTGATCGGGAGACCAGCAAAATGGCTACTTCAAATGTCAGATTCGACATAGCGTGTGTCCTTCCAAAATCAAAGGACAAGCGGTTGCAGACTTACTTGCTGCTTTCCCTGGAGAAGACATCACAATGTTGCATGAAGAAGTGCCCGGTGAGTTTCCGGAAATTTCAATCATTCAAGAAGAAACATGGTTACTATATTTTGATGGATCTGCCACTCCGAGCAATGATACTGGTGGAGCGGGCATTGTGCTAGTATCTCCATCCGGTGAAGTCTTTTCACATTCATTCAAGCTAGATTTTCACTGCACCAACAACTCGGCATAATATGAAGCTTTTCTCCTAGGGTTATCTTTATCCAAGAAAGTCGGAGCAAAGCACTTAGAAATCAGAGGAGACTGAAAGTTGTTGGTCAATCAATTGAATGGCGTATACTCTCTCAAAGAAATAACACTTGCTCCATTCAGGACCGAGGCGCAACGACTATTAACTCATTTTTCTGATGCAACAATTGTTCATACCGGCCATACCAATAATAAACATGCTAATTGTCTAGCGACTCTAGCATCCAAACTACAATTTGAAGGGTCCGAGAAATCCATCACTGTACAAAGGCGCTCTGTATCATCTACTTGGATTACTCAAGTCGAAGATGCTCAATCGAACGATTGGCGATATTCCATCATTCATGAATTGAACAATTCTCTTAATGAGGGGAAAATTAGTCTCAAGGAATTGAAAAACTTTTTCCTGCTGCACGGAGCGTTATACTATCGCAATCCTGATGGATCCATGTCACGATGCCTTGGAGATGAAGAAGCCAGTTAACAACTCAAACACATACATGAGGAAATATGTGGGCAAACCCTAGTGGTCACACTTTACAGAAGGCTTCAAAGGCTTGGTTACTATTGGCCCTCTATGGAAGCTCAGTCGAGGATGCTACAAGGATCCTGTCCCAATTGTCAGACACCACCTCATCATTTGGAGATTCTAACAATCCATCACACTGGGGACTGGAGAGAGCCTTACATAAAGTATCTTCGCGACAACGATCTTCCATCAGAAAAGAAGGGAGCAATCAAACTCATTCAGAGGGCCAAACATTTCGTCTACCTGGAAGGGATTTTGTATCGCAAAAGCTTTGGTGGGAACCTCCTGAGATGCTTGGCTGAACATGAAATTCCTACAATCTTGAAAGAGATGCATGAAGGTGAATAGCAAGGAAAGAAGAAATTATTTCTCCAAATTCATGAGAAATATTATTGGCCAACCATGGAAGATGATGCAGCCGCATATGTTCGAAGATGATGCAGCCGCCTATGGAAGATGTCATCAATACCAAGTTCACGGTAATCTCATTCACACTCCTTGTCTCCCGTTAAATTCTGTGAGCAGTCCATGGCCCTTCTACAGCTGGGGACTGGATATTATCGGGAAAATCAATCCAGCATCTTCGAAGCAACATGAATATATCATTACAACAACTGAGTATTTTACCAAATGGGTTGAAGCTATTCCTCTTCGAAGCACCACTGGAGTCACAATTACAGCTTTTATCAAAGAATATATCATATGCAGATTCGGCGTTCCTAAACACATTATCATGGATAATGGAACTCCTTTTGCCAACAAACATGTTGCAGAACTGCTCGAAGAATACGGAATCAAACAGATTTTCTCCACACCATACTATCCCCAAGGAAACGGACAAGCGGAGAGCACCAACAAAACCCTGATCCGGATTCTAAGTCGAACAGTTCACGACAATCCACGAACGTGGCATGAGAAATTGCCAATGGCTCTGTGGGCCTACCGAACCGCACCAAGAAGATCAATCGGGACTTCACCGTACTCTCTCGTCTATGGCGCTGATGCCATTCTTCCGGCAGAAATCAAGTTTCCTTCTCCAAGAATTGCAGCAGCCAGCGGGGTACAATGTGATGAAGCCGAGGTTTCAAATTCAAGAATTGCTGAATTGGACATGCTCGATTCAAGAAGAGAAAAAGTGGAAAAATATGTGGAAACCTACAAACAAAGGGTTTCCAAAGCCTACAACAAACTGGTAAGACCTCGAACATTTCAAGTAGGAGATTTGGTTTTGAAAACAGCAAAACATATCCAACAAGACATGTCCGCCCCCAAGTTCTCTCCGAAATGGGAAGGGCCTTATGTGATCATCAAGGCTGTATCCGGCGGATATTATAAAATCTTAGCTGTTAATGGAGGAGTGGAGGGAAACACCATCAATGGAAAGTGGCTCAAGGCGTATTACGCTTAAATGATCAGCAAACAATTACATGTTAATTTTCAAAATGTAATTTCTATTCCTTCAAAGAGTATATATCATGCTCATTCACTCAAAATTTACAATTTTCATGAATCTCACAAAAATACTTCCAATCATGTGCTTTATTCAACAAGTCTCAATCCCAAAACAAAAAAAAATCCCTCTCAAATGCTCACTCAGAGCAAACCATCCAACAGAGGATAATCTCCATAGACCCTGTCGAGCTTCTTCCGGAAATTTTTGGTCTTCATCTTCCAGTATTGGACTTCCTTCTCAACTCTTGCTGACTCCAAGGCAAGTGTCTTCTCCTCCTCCAATATGGCAGTGGTCGCAGAAATCGCATCAGCAGCAGCCGCCGCCTTGTGAATTTTGATCATCTCGAGCCTATGACAAAGCCATCCTATGTTGAACTGCAGGGTTTCGCAGTTTTAAATCATCTTGTCCCATCTGTGCAGTTCATGATTCTTGACATCTCGCAGATGCATCCGGTTCATATCCTCAATGATCGGTGACAACCCTGCAACTGTAGTCAGGAGGGTTGGTAGAAATCCTTTCCATACTTCAGTCGTAGCAATATGCCCGTACCTTCCCCAAATTTTGGTGTACATGGGGGCGTGACACCTAGGAATGAAGAATCCACCAACCACTTCATTATTCGGGCAATTGTTGATCATGGGAGCCTCAAATGGGAGTCCAGCTGTTGGATACTCAGGAGCATGAGCTCTAACCCCAGTCTTCACAGAATCAGTAGAGTTCTTGTCAACTCGGTTGCTGCTATCATCAATCACAACCACGGATTTCCCGTTCTTCCTTTTTCTAGCATCGACAACAAAGCGAACATCAACCTGCGATGAAACGAAGGAGTATTTAATTGACCATTGAGCGTGGTAAGAACTTCAGTCGAGAATTTATGGAATTACTTACAGACGTTCCGGCATCAGCAGGAGCCGACCTGTACCGGGCAGGAGCTTTAACAGCCCGTTTGGGTCTCAAGCTACAAGAGGAAGGCTGATTCTTCTCATTATCCTACGATAAATTGTTTTCTTTTATCAATCATCCTAATTGAACAAAGACAAGAGAAAATATGTAACTCACTGAGACAGATACTGCCACAGTATCGGCACGAGATTCAATTCTGGAAGAAACACTGCTTCTGGACATGGTGACGAGAGGTGAGATTTTGATCAAAATTTCTTTTGATAATACACAAAGGCAGCGGATGGTCGACTGTTTAAATAAAAACCTAAAGTACTACAAGTCAAACGTGGAAGCTTATCCCTTAACGGATAAACAAGTCTGTTGCGGTTTCTACTGAAACCCTAAATCTCGAATCAGATGCATGACCGATGGGAGAAACGTAACAATACTTGGGACTGACAGTTCGGGCATAGTCAACATTACGACTACGGATCAGTTGTCTAGAAGGCCACGTGTTTCCTACATAGATCATTTGATTGTGTTCCGTGGGTAATTATTGTCTACGTGGACATTGGTCCATCTACTGGAGATAGGAGGAAAGTTCAGAAAGGAGACACTACAAGGAATTACGGTTCGAAAAATAATCTCTAACGAAACATCTCTACAGCCAAGCTGCTCAAATAACCAGAAAATATCTATTTCAACGGAAACTAAATAATGTTAGAGAGATTCATGAGCAAGATTAATCGTCAGATTCGTCAGAGTCATCAGATTTGTCAGAATCATCAGATTCATCATCATCGTCCTTTGTGGAATCCTCTTCGAGTTCTTCATCATAATCATTATTAGGGCTATTGACGAAGTCCGGATGAATATCAAGATCAATGTACTTCCAGTAATCTTCTTCTTCACGCTCAGCTTCAAGGTCAATTTGAACCAACCTCTCAATCTCCCTAGTGCGTCGGTCTGGCTTGATTTTGCGCTCTGGTGGCACCCACACGGGTTCGTCTTCCGAAGCATCCGAGTCTGAAGCTACACCCTCAGCACGAGATTGAAGCTTCTCCTCAGCTGCTGATATCTGACGCTGGATTTGGTCCCTTCGTTGTCGACGATCAGCTAACATGTCATCTTCAGCTTTCCTTTTCAAGAGTTCCTCCCGAGTTACTCTACGGTTGTTAAGGGGTACGCCGCATTTCATTTCCGCAGAATGGTCCATCTTGGCGCGAGATTTTGTTGTAGAAATCTTCATCTCTGGAACCTTGGAATCCTCGTCCGAAGAACTGGAGGAATACTCATAATCATAGTCACTGCTACTGCTATTGGAAGTCACCATTGTCTGGAACCATAAGCACGGGATTACAGATATGCTAATACCGAATTCATAGCCAAAATGGTAATCCTTAATTCTTACCTATTTACGATTTCACGAACTTAGTGATAACAGCGTAAAACCCCAAAACTTGCTCGTTCTTTCAAACCTGCAAAGCCGAGCAAAAAACGTATTATTTAAAGTCAACATTGGCTTTTCATGAAACTATGAATAATTCACATAACCTTCCATGTGAACATTCGCTGATTTTTACGTGTACATACACTATAAAATCGCTAAACCCATACATACATTGTGAATCATCAACTCATAAATTGTTTGCTTTCAACAATTTTTTTCATAAATCAAAACTTTATTTATATTTAATAAAACGTGAATAAGTCACGTACCTTTTATAAAAAAAAATCGTGAGTTAACAACTCACGTAAATATATAAAAAAAAACTTTTTTGCTCAAACGAGCATTCGTCTATGAAACGAGGGTCTTTTCTATTTTGTAAAGGTCCACATATTTCAAATAAGATGTTGAAAGTTCACAAATAAAATTTTATCATGAACTCCAGGTCTTTTCAAAATTTCCTTTAACCCTAAGGATCATTATTTATTACTTTTATTGCGAACAAACCTACGTTCCTAAAAGTATTTGCAAAGTTCATGCTTTGAAAGTAAATTCGGGTTTTCATGAAACCTAATAAACAAAAAACTTTTCTACTGCAACTAGACCATGTCTATGCAAAATTTTATGTATCTCTTCCATATAAGGATTTTTTCTCGTTTCCTAAGCTAACGAACGGGAGCCTATATGCGTTTTCTAAAAATCCTTCATAAATCATGCGCATGCTTGCAACTATGGGGTTTCGTCTTGTGAACAATTCATGAATCATGAAACACACAGCAAAAAAAAAAGAAAAAATTTGCACGGACTTACCTGTCGGCGTCGGCCGGAAATCTGCCGGACGGTGATCGGACATCGGCGGTGTTGGAGCTGGCGTGAAATTTTTTTCCTCCTCCATGCTGCTCGAGCATACAATGAAGAGAAGATATGCTCAGTTGATCAACAATAAAAGAAATATTAGGGTTATTTACCTTTTATATTAGTTTTATTTCCAAAACCTAATACGCATGGGTTTCCTTTTTTGGGCTTGGGACCCGCTAACGCTAAACCGACAAAAATTGGGCTTTTTGATCAACCAAATCGGAAACACCTCACCTCTTCATGTTCACAAAATAACACTTTTTCATACCTTTAGGATCCGCATTTGAACATTTGCTCATATGTGACATCATTACGGCAAATCGTGGATTCTGACAACACCTTTTTAGACTGAGTTCAACCACTGATATCGTCGACTAAAAATCACCATTTAATGCATACTGCGAAACATGACTGTCCCTCGCTACGCAGGGGACTTAATGTTAATAGTGGATTTTCAACAAAGGGAAAAACCATAAAATTATGATACATGTTTCTGACACGGCTTTCAGGCATGCAACCATTCATATTTTATGAAGCGACAACGAGTATGTCTTTCGAGAAGCCTCCACTAGCTGAGCGTTCGATCCCTGACAGTTCATCGTGACCTCTATGCAGAATAACATAATTGGGCGGTTGATAGGTGTTGTAAACGCCTTGATATTTATCTATTGTTTATGCTTTCTTTGCGAGTTTTCGTGTGAATTATGTATCTTATGTTTACTTTTGAGTGTTTAGGTACTTTGGAGTCATTATGAGCGAAAGAAGAAGAAAGCGTCCATTTGGAGCATAAAGAGCAAAAGCGCCAATTCTCATGTGCAACTGCCATTGGAGGCGATGTCGAACCAAGCAAATGATATGAGACAACCACAACCACTACGACTTAGTATAGAGAAGCAAGAGGTAGATCTTAGTGTCCCTTAACTAATGAGTAGGTGTCTAAGGACATTATTTGGTTGACCCTTATCTGCTTCATCAAGGTGGCTATATCCACTAGCCTTATTCCTACGCATCCCTTAAGGTCAGAGAAGTTTATCTTCTCTCAATCATTTGTTCACTAAAAGAAATGATGAAAAGAAATTGTGGCTGCTGTAAATCGAGGATGAAATCGAAGAGAAGAAGTCAGATGTGCTACCATGATTTAATTGAATATTTGGCAGCAAGATGGTTCCATTTGTGAATATGAATTCGAGCACAGATGTAGATGAAGAACTCGGGGATAAGACGGAAATCGAAATGAGGGTTTCTGAGCTTCAATTATAAACAGAGATGGGTTCAATAGATTTTCTCAGATGGATAGAAGACATGAGCAGATTTATGAAGATATAGGGTTTGTATTGGTTTGTATTTGAGGATTCAGAGACAGTGAAGATAACCAAGGGTTGTTGTTGATTTCAGATAAGATGGGTTCGAATTGGAAGCTGATTTGGGTCAGTTCTGGTTTGAATTGGTAATGGTGGTACGATGGTTGATGTAAATGAAGAATAAGGAAGTAAGGGTTTGAGCTGAGTCTGGTTGTGGTGGTTTTGGCAGAAATGGATCTGGTATGAGCTTATGAAGTTGTCAAACAAGGATGGAATCGGACTGCACTGAGCAGGGTTGTGTTGCAGGACCAAAGCTGATCATAGATGGATGTTGTATTAATGGGTTTTGAGAGGTTGAGATGAACAAGAAATCAAGATGGAGGAGAAATTGAGGCTCTAGTTGAATCCGTGTTGGAGTTGCGCCATACATGGGGGTTATGATGGGTTTGAGCATCTGATGGAAATGGAAGATGACAGTTGCACACGGGCTTGGTGGACCAATTGGAGATGGGTTTTGAGAAAACCTAAATTTGGAAAGAGTATCCTTTTGGAATGGGAGAAGCATATAAATAAAAAAGTTTTTCTCTAAACCGAGATATCTCCATGAGGGAGACTTCTATTTGGTTTCTAAGGTTTCACATAATAGTTTTTCTTTGCTTTCTATGATGATTTCCATAAACACAAGTAGTTGATTTTGTTATTAGTTAAAGATGTAGTTGGATTTTGCAACCAAGTTATGATTTTTATGAATTAGTTTTCTCTCAATATTATCGTTTGATTTCTACTGCGTATAATAATTGCATGATTGATGTATTGCAATATGATTGAATGTTTGTTTGGTTTAGTCTAGAATTGATTGAACTCACATCCATAGCTATAGCTAATTTAGGGTTCATCATCGAGCGATAACCTTGAATACGAGTAGCATGATATGATTACGGTTTGTAGTGATACACTCTTGTAATCATATGTGGAAATTGACCTTTGTTCGAATTGTTTGCGCAATGTATTTCAATTGCATTGATTAGCCTATTTCTGAAACTTAATGCTCCTAGGAATTGAACTTAATTAGCGCAAGGCGTTAGGTTATTCTTTAGGTAGAGTTCACATATGCAGCTCTAATGTGTGTGTTGATGACTTAGGAAATTTACAGAGTATTCTTGCAATAAGGTATTCTTTGGCTTTTGATGATAGCGAGATTAAATACGAATTCTAATCATACATTCAAAACTTGTTTGCTAATGAAGATGAAACCTTTACCCAATATTTCACATCCTTGATTTGCGTGTTTATTTTTCATTGTTTTTGCTTTTATTTTATTTTAATTTATATAAAAATCAGAAAATCCCCCGTGTTACTTTTAGGAAACCGAAACATATTGACAACCTAATACCTCTCTGTGGGAACAATCCTTTCTTTCCCTTACTATATTATATATTTTGAGTAGTCAGAAAGTAATTTATTTTTGACGCATACGACATCGATCAGCGGTTCTCCGTAGATTGAGAGCTTAACGCCTTCAGGACGTCAGTGACACTCATTGTTCCCTGACTGCAGGAGAGAGACCCACCTCCACATAGAAGAATAGGTGGGCGGCGGACGCCTTCAGGACGTCGTGACACTTACCATTCCCTGACTATGTGGAGAGACCGTGTATAGATTCAGGCGGTTCTCCGTAGATTGAGAGCACTAACACTTTCAGGTCGTAAGCAACACTTGTGGCTCCCTGACTATGCACCCTTTGGATGGATATGACGCCTTAACTGGCTAATATCTTTCCTACAATAGATTAATTCTGCCGTGACATTTACCACTGAATTCCCAGAATAATCTATTATTGCTCATATTCCATGGTCGAATCCACGGCCTGATCCCATGTAATGGCAATAACCATTGCTCTGATTCCATGGTCGAATCCACGGCCTGATCCCATGGAATGACAATAACAACTGTTCCGATTCTATGATCGAATCCACGGCTTGATCTCATAGAATGACAATAAACAACTGTATTATCTCATTACTCCGATTCCACAAATCTCATGGAATGGTAATAGGTAATTTTATTACTCCGATTCAATAGTCGAATCCATGATCCCATGGAATGATAATGCCTGTTTTATTATTCCAAGTTCATGGTCGAATCCATAGTTCATCCTATGAATTGATAATAAATAAATACTTATTTTATTACTCCATTTCATGAATTATTCTCCACTGAATTTTGTGAATTAGTAATAAATACTCAACAACCGGGCATTTGGACCATCACTGAGTAAGCCCCACATAAATGGTGAAAGTGTACTCGACAATGATGCACGACTGAGCACCCGGATGCACAAACGAGCATCCAAAAATGTGGACAGATGAAGAATCCTACCAAAACTGGAGAAAAAAACAAATAATAAGAGGCGCCTAGAGGCCGGGCCCACCGGCCATGCCCTAGCCGTGGCCGGTCCCACGCCTCTTCCATTATTTTGCCCTATTTTGTTATTTTCATGGACTCATGAAAAACTCCTTCAATTTAGCAACTTTCCTTGTTTGAGTAAAACTCATGGATTCTCCGTAACTTCACGGATTCATGAAAAATAATATTATAAAATAGGGAAAGGTGTGCGGGACCGGGCAACCAAGCCGGCCGACCATGCCCAAGCCGTGGCCGGTCCCACACCTCACAATCCCTAGCTTTTTACAATTATTATTCCCTAAACTCATGAAACTCCTCCGTTTCAACGAAAACTCATGGATTCTCCATAACTTCACGGGTTCATGAAAAATAATATTATAAAATAGGAAAAGGTATGCGGGACCGGGCAACATAGCCGGCCGGCCATGCCCTAACCATGGCCGGTCCCACACCTTGCAATCCCTAGTCTTTTATAATTATTATTTTCCTCAATTCATGAAACTCCTTGGTTTGAGCAAAAATCATGATTTCGTCGTAATTTCTCAAATTTTGCTCGAATCATGAAAAACCAAAAGCCAACATGGTCACACGACCGGCTAGCCTCTCATGGCAATTTTAAATGTTAAAATAATCTTATTTTAGTATTTACAAAATATTGATCAATTGAGCATACATGCTCATTCCAACAAAAATCAAGAATTTCAGTCAAGATGAAACTCTTCTGAAAATTCACAACTTTACTCGAATGCACGTCAGGAAATAGTGAAACTCTCAGTACTGAGACACGGACGCCTTGGAAACACGTGCATGCCTTAGTTACCGACCAGAGTCATCCCTAGGGCTTGCACAAAGCCGTTCCCACAGGATTTCATAATTTTGACCTAATTTGCTCAACGGATAATGGGTCATTTGTCCAAATATTTTTAAATCACGGTTCAAATGGACGAGTAAAAAATAGTTTGGGTGAAATGGCCAAAAAAAATAGTAAGTTTAAAAAATAGCAAGGATGAATTTGAATACATCCTGTGTAAATTAAAAATAAGAAAAAATATTTGAAAATGGGCATGATGAAACTGGTTACATCATGCCTATTTTTACATTTTTGTCCATTTAAATAATATCAAAATCTAACTTTCCATTTCACCCAGGAATTGTTGATTTTGCTCTTTTTAACCAATTTTGTGTTTGCTCAATTGCTCATACTGGGCCCAAATTATCTCCAACTAACCTGGGGATTTGCTCAATTGAGCACCAGATGGTCCCACACCTCTAAGGGTCAGTTTCATGCCTTCTTGGACGGTCCCTCACTTCTCCATGAATTAGGTTTTATCACCTAACGCTCAATCGAGCAACTATTTTCAATAAATGATGAAACCGGCATTTTGTCATCATTCCTTCACCAACAGTCCAACTGAGGACCCTGGTGCGTGCTTACTGGAGCACTTGGGCATCATATGGATGTCCATAATCTCATGTGGTCGGTCTCTCCCTTACTCATGACCAATTTTCAGCAATTCGTCAATTGATGAAGGATTGATCAAAAATTAGGGTTTCGAACAAACGCTCCACGAATTACCATTCCGAGCAAGTTCAAACACTAAATTATGTTGATCCAGCGATCAACATTTGAGTTAATTATACGTAATCTACCAATATTTTATTGGATCATGTCACCAGTAAATAATTCGTCGAATTGAGCAATACTTGCTCAGTTGCTCGAATATTGATCTCATTATCAATATTCGGTAATTTATCAGTAATTCGTCGAATCGAGCAATACTTGCTCAGTTGCTCGAATAACCCACATATATTCAGTAACTCATCAATATTCAACAACTCGGAATTTACAATATTTGCTCAGACGAGCAACATTAACATATATTCATGAATCGCTGAGCATTTGTCAAAAGTGCTCGATTCAACAAAACCTACACTCATTGTCTGATCAGTCAACAGCTGACTAACTAAGACACGTTTGTCATACAGACTCCACGATTCGTGAGACATCAATAATGTCACAAATGGGGGGATATCACTTAGGGTTTTGGTCTGGCGATCTACGGCACGTGGATTCATCCACGACGAGAAATGTGCGTAAGTTGTGCAAACGATTGAAGGAGTTAGCAAAGTAATGGGTGCACGATCAGTCAAGTCTCCACACGACATGGAACTGACTTTAACATGATCTACCATTTTTCCACTCTTTCACTCAAGAAACCGTCACACTTACAGGGATCAATGTGTTCACAACTCTGACAATATAAATAAGTCTCTGAATCCATGATTGAAAAACATAATTACATCATCAGTAATCGTTCAGACAGAATTTCTCGAGTAACTACTCTCAAGAATTCGTCAATCTACGAGAACTTATTCGAACTTACCAGTTCACCAATTATTGCAGAAACCTTCAACACATCCACAATCCTTGATCATCATTGATCTCACACAATTCTCAGCTTCCCTCCTACAGATCAACCCATCTCCCTCCTTGCGACCGAATTGACTCTGGAATGGACATTGACTTGGTTTAGGCCGGAGTCCTACAAATTGATCTCTCGAATCTAAGCACTCCATTTGCAGTGCATCTGTGTGAGGTTGAGCAGTTTGCTCGGTTAAGGAGTCTCGACAACACGTCCGTCTCTTCATTTTCCTAAAAACCAGCAAACCGTTTTCCCCATCCACATGGGTGAGATCAGCTAAGGGAATCAAGTGCGTAGTATCCTGCTGGGATCAGAGACGTAGGAGCATAACTGTACCTTGGATCAGTGTGAGATTGATTGGGGTTCAACAACAGTCCAGACCGAAGTTAGTTTGTAGTAGGCCAGTGTCTGTAGCGGCTTAATATAGTGTGTATTCAATCTGGACTAGTCCCGGGGGTTTTCTGCATTTGCGGTTTCCTCGTTAACAAAACTTCCGGTGTATGTGTTATTTCTTTTCCGCATTGCATTTTGTTATATAATTGAAATATCACAGGTTATACGTTAAGTTCAATCAATTAGAATATCCAACCTTTGGTTGTTGATTTACATTGATTGACACTTGGATATTGGTCTTTGGTACCATCCACGTTATCTCCCTTGTATTTAATTAGACTCGCAGATTTCTATTTGCTTGAGCAAGAATTAAATCGAGAGATTGAGATATTATAACTCTTTGTTATACTTTATTGAGATTGAGTCTAGTTGATTCTCTTGAAAGTATATTGGAGTTAGTCCATACATATTTATAATCGAAATATTGGGTGTGGTTGTTGTACCCCCGCTTTTTCAAAATGTTTTTCTGATTTCGTCTATTAACTTAGGGTCTGGATAGCTATCGAAAATACGGTTCGGTTAATATGAAAAGTTCACAATGTTGACATAATATTTTGAACATGTGCTAGACTCTTATTACTTAATGTTCAAGTATTTTTATTGATACTCATGGTGAGATTCCAAAACGAAATATGTCATAATATCTTTTTGATATTCGAAATTTATGTGCCATTCATATCCTAGTGGATAAGTACATATCTGGTTGCTATATTAATAAAGTATATTTATTTGTTATCTAATATTGAGTTGTCATCCAAGAGAGATTTCTGTATATTAATGAAAAAGTAGGGGTCTAACAACCTCACCCAATATTTCGTTTAGGCAATCTGTATGGACAAACTCCAATATAATTCCAAGAGAATCAAATTGACAGATAGACTCAATCAATGGAAATATATTCAAGGATCAATCAATTTCAATCAACAACCAAAGATTGGATTTCCCAATTGATCGATTCAGCGTACAACCTGTTATATTTCAATTATATAACAAAATATAATGCGGAAAAGAAATAATACAGACACCAGAAGTTTTGTTAACGAGGAAACCGCAAATGCAGAAAAACCCCGGGACCTAGTCCAGATTGAACACACATTGTATTAAGCCGCTACATACACTAGCCTACTACAAACTAACTTCGGTATGGAATGTAGTTGAACCCCAATCAATCTCACATTGATCCAAGGTACAGTTGCGCTCCTTAAGTCTCTGATCCCAGCAGGATACTATGCACTTGATTCCCTTAGCTGATCTCACCCACAACTAAGAGTTGCTACGACCCAAAGTCGAAGACTTTAATAAAAAAAATCTGTATCACACAGAAAAGTCTACGATAATAGATAAATCTGTCTCCCACAGAAATACCTACGAGTTTTTGTTCCGTCTTTTGATAAATCAAGGTGAACAAGAACCAATTGATAACCCAGACTTATATTCCCGAAGAACAACCTAGGATTATCAATCACCTCACAATAATCTTAATCGACTAGCGAAAGAAGATATTGCGGAATCACAAACGATGAGACGAAGGTGTTTGTGACTTCTTTTATATCTTGCCTATCGGAGAAATTAATATCAAGCCAATCTTACGATTGTACTCAAACACGATAGAAACAGCAAGATCAGATCATACAACTACAAAGAAAATAGTTGGGTCTGGCTTCAGAATCTCAATGAAGTCTTCAAGTCGGTAACCTACAGGGTCTCGAGAAGAAACCTAAGGTTAAAGGAGAATCGAATATAGATAATACAACTAGTATCACACAGAAGGTGTGGGGATTAGGTTTCCCAGTTGCTAGAGTTCTCCTTTATATAGACTTTTAAATCAGGGTTTGCAATCAATGTTAGCTTGGTAACAAAGAATTCAATATTCACCGTTATATGAAAACCTGATTAGATTCAAGTTAATATCTTTCAACCGTTAGATCGAACTTTGTTTGTTACACACAAATGAAATGCACGTTTATTTAGGTTTGTGTAACTGTACCCAAACATGCACAGTTAGTTGGTTCAACAGTAGTTAACCAAATGGTTAGCCATATGAGCACTTTCATATCAACCATATTCTTATTTACCACAAATAGTTCAAATGACTCGAATGAACTAGTTAGACAGTATTTTAATTGCTTAGATCTTATAGAAGTATACAAGACACAATTGAAGCAAAAACGATTTGATTCACTCGAATCAATTCATGAACTTTATAGCCACGGTTTGCAAGTATGTTGTAGATACCAAAAATCTAACGTGCCACATGGAACAATATAAAGGTGGAGCAATTTATTATGTTACAACAACGCACACTACATCTCTATTTAGGATGCTAAGTTATAAAGTTATCTTTATCAACGTGTGGCGCAAAGTTAAAGGTAGGAGTATCAAAGTACGCTACAACAGAGTACATCAAATCACTACCAAGATTGCTTAATTATTAAGCAATAGGTTGTAGTATAGGCACATGGGTGTATCTGTCTGTCAGAGGTAGCTGAGCAGTCTGCACAACTTTTAGTACAAAGGCGCAGTCGTCAACCACGTGGGCTCAGAGTACGTGGCATCCTCTGACTGGCGAAGGTACGCGGACAACGAAGGTACAACTTGTACGGAGGTTTCACAGTTCACGATGGCACGTGGGGGAAGCTAAGGTGGCATCGTCCGATTGGAGATGGTGGGCGGCCAACGAAGGTACAATCTGTACTAAGGCTGGGTAGTTCCCAAAGGAACGTGGGTCAGCTGAGGTGGCAGAGTCCGATTGGATAAAGTTTGCGGTAAACGAAGGTACCATTGGTACGGAAGATATATCAGGATATGATGGATCCAAAGACAACAAAGATATATCTGGAGCAGAAGAGGCTATAAATACCAAGCTTCACCAACAAAGAAGAGGGACAATTGGGATGGATAGAAATTAGGGAAAGACTCTCTCTCTCTTTACTCTTTTTACTTTAGGAGCTTCATACTCTCTTTAATGGAGTTCTTCCACCCATTTGTACCAAGAACATTAATAAACTTATCATCTTTACCCGTGGACGTAGGTTAAGATTAACCGAACCACGTAATCTCTTGTGTGTTGATAACTTAGATGCACTTACATTATCTTCTTTCTTAGAGATTTACTTACTGAATTATCTCTGTTCTCAGAGTTATCTCTGTTTTATGAGTTATCTTTGTTCTCTGAGTTATCTTTGTTCTCTGGGTTGTCTCTGTTCATCTGAGATATCTCTTTATTTATCTTATTTGCTTACTTATCTCTGTTTTACAGAGATACCATTGTTTTCTTAGAATCTGCTCTTGCGAAGTATCTTTATTTACTTAGTATATGATCTTCTGAGTAGATCTTATTTCGAACATACCTTTTACTTACTCAACAATATCAGTTCAACTGAGGTATCCATACTGCTTAGTATATGATCCTCTGAGCTGCTCATATTACGTAGACTATGGGAAAATTAGTAGTCACATATGCATTCCTTAGTTTATATAATTTTAAGTTCACGAATAACCGTTTTTAGAAAATAATCAACTTAAGTACGCATACTAGTACGCGGACTTAAGTACCCGGAATAAGTTTGTTTTCAGTTTACAAACTCCAGCAGAAATTCACGGGACGTAAACTTCCGAAAGTGCGCGTACTGGTACGCGGACTTTAGTTCCGGTTTTCCTGAGCAGCAAAGTACGCATACTTTGGTTCAAGGAATAAGGACTTACACACGTATGTGTTGCCACACAATGTTTATATCCTTCCAAGGTTATATATTCTAAACTCTCATTTCAATCATTGAAACATTCTTAGAGGACGTTATATAGTTGTTGTTCACAAGCTATTTTTCGTCAAAGCAATTTTCAAATAATTGAAACTAATATGACTTTCGTCACTAGTAAAGATGAACTTGGCCAAAGCGAAAGCTTACTAACACATATTTCGAGAAATATATAAGCGAGATAAACTCGGCTCGAAATAACAAATGTGTATAATAAAAGTCTATACAACAATATGACTTTTGTCTCAAGATGGGAGATAGAGTAGATATACTTTTGAATGATAGATAAGTTGAAGTCTCCACATACCTTTTAGTCGATGAAGTTCCACCAGTTCCTTGAGTAGTTCTTCGTCTTTGTATGATGATCGCCATGGAGTCTTGAGCTCAACTACACTTTCTATCCTAGTCCGAGACTTGGGTATAATTAGACTAGAAATCAAGACTTATGGTTTTGATCACTAACATTGACAAACATGCTTGAGATAGCAACGCATGCGAGTTCGACCGAGTAGTACTCTAACAGGTACCGTTCAAGTTACTCATCTTATTCAATCGGGCTCGCAGATTTCTATTTGTTGATTGCGGATTGAATTAAGAGTTAGAGATATTAAACTCTTTGATATACTTTAATCTAGATTGAGTCTGACTGTCTAGTTGATTCTCTAGAAAGTATATTGGACTAAGTCCTCTCAGATTTCCAAACAAATTATTGGGTGCGGTTGTTAGACCCCCGCATTTTCACTTACATTTTGATCAAGTACCTCGGTGTTCATTAAGGCTTTGAAGGCAATGTCTTTACCGGAATTAATGTCATGTTCATTATCAAAGATTTTTAACTTTCCAACGAGGTTGCTTCTAGAAAGAGTTGAAAGATCATTTCCTTCAATGATGGCATGTTTCTTAGACTCATATCGGGCTGGCAAAGATCTCGGAATTTTCATCATAATATCCTTTTCAGAAACCATCCTACATAACGCATGAGAGGCATTCACTATTTCGGATAACTTTTACTTAAATTCCTCAAACGAATCTTCGTCATCTATACGAAGGTTTTTTCAGTCAGAAGTTAGATTTTGAAGCCTTGCTTCCTTTTCTGAGGTATTTTATTCAAATGCGGTCTCTATGATATCCCAAGCATCCTTCAACGTGTATACACATGATGTCAAAGATCTTGGATTATGACATGGATATATAATAGCATTCACTTCGTCAAAATTATGCTTTGCAGCACTGATTTCAACTCTGCTATATTCAGTTATATCCTTAACAACAGTTTCCCTGTCTTTTAGAACTGTTAGAGGAGTATAACCCTTAACAACTTGTACCCATTGTTGACACATTGTTGAATTACAGTTGGTTTGGGTTCATGAAAGGTTGTACACACACCTACATCAGTCATTTATCCATGACATGTATAGTGAATGCACGCGTGATGTGGATGCCACTTGAATTGGTGATTAGACAGCCAAAACTGATGCAAAAACGCAAACACAAATTTAATTTGGCCTTCTCGCTAGACTTGCTTGGAGACTAATAGAGAACCCAGATAAACTTTGGTGTGTATAATTTTCAAATGTAAGTACTTTCCTAAATCTGGCCTTTTAAGGTAAACTCTCTTTGTTGTTTTTATTTTTTTGCCACCAAAAGTCCCTTTGTAAAGCACTAAGTCTATCAAAGGTTTTATTAGGATAGAGAAGCACATCATTTGGTACATCGGCATAGTACTGGTGACGAAACTAATAAGAGTGGTTTTATCAGCTTGAGATGGTAATTTGGCTTTCCAACCTTGGATTCTACTTTAAACATAATCAAGCATGTTTTGGTAATTAGATCTTTTAATCGTATAGAAAAAAAAGGTGTACCCATATAAGTATCAGTTTTGGTTATTTTATTGACTATGAGAATCCTAGCTAATAACTTATAGTATTTACTTTGGATTTTTTTACTAAAGTAAGTTCCCGATTTCTGCTAGTTTATAATTTGTCCTGAAGAATCATGTGACTACTCGTTTTCCCGTAGTCTACGTAATGTATACAGCTCAGAGAATCAGATGCTAAGTAGTATCGATACCTCTATTGAACTGATAATGCTAAGTAGTAAAAGATATTAAAGATCACAATAATAACAAAGAACACAAATATAATGTAAAAGCTTCTAAGTTATCATGAGACACAAGAGATTACGTGGTTCAATTACTTTCAGAATTTCTCTGACGTGAAACGGTCTGTGAATAACGGCTATATAATGTCCTCTGAGAATGTCTCAATGATTGGAATGAGAGTTTAAATTACATAACCATGTATTCCTTAATCCGAAGTTTTCGAACTTTGTTGATTGAGAGAAACCGGAGGAATTGGCTTTGCCAAGTCCGTGAACTGACGAAAGTTCTCTTGCCAAGAATTTCTGCTGGGATTTCCAAAAACTCGTTTGCGTGTTTAGTCCGCGAACTCAGTCCACGAACCTAGTCCGCGAAATGGCGGAAGTCTCTTTGCCGAGATTTTCTGCTGAGTTTGGAAAACTCTGTCGGTTGCCTTAAGTCCGCAAACTTGTTTGTGAGCTTAAGTGGTTATGATCTAAAGATGTGCTCTGAACATGAAACTTAAATTACTAAGGAATGCTTTATGCAAATCGTGGCTATAAAGTTCATGAGACGATTCATCGAATCATCTTTGTTTCAATTGTGTCTTGTGTAGTTACATAATATCTCATAGCAATTGAATAACTCTATAACTAGTTCATTTGAGTCAATTGAACTAGTTATGGTGAAGAAGAACTAGGTTAATATGAAGTGCTCATATGGTTAACCTTTTGGGTTACTATGTTGAACCAACATACACGTACACGTTTGGGCATGGTTTTCACAAACCCAGTAAACGTCTACCCAAGTGTGTGTGACAAGCTAAGTTTTCGATCTAACGGTTGAGAAATATTATCTTGAATCTAAATCAGGTTTTCATCTAACGGTGAATATGGATTGCTTTGTAACTAAGGCAAAACCCTGATTTTAAGGCTATATAAAGGAGACATCTAGCATTGTGCAAAACTAATCCCCACACGTCTGTGTGATACTAGTGCGCTCGCTAGAGTCAATTCTCCTTTAACATTTGGTTTTCTTCTCTAAAACCAAGTTAACGACTTAAAGACTTCATTGGGATTGTGAATCCAGAACGATACTACTTTTATCGTAGTTGTGTGATCTGATCTTGCATCTTCTATCGTACGAGTACAATCTTTGATTGACTTGAGATCGTGAGAGTTCTCCGATAGGCAAGATAAAGAAGTCACAAACATCTTCGTCTCACTGTTTGCGGTTCCTCCACAAACCGCTTGTGTAGTCAAGAAGGATTGTTGAGAGGTGATTGATTAATCTAGGCTATTCTTCGGGAATATAAGATCGGATTATCAATTGGTTCCTGTTCACCTTGATTTTATATCTTAAGACGGAACAAAACCTAGGGTTTTTCTGTGGGAGACAGATTTATCCTTTGATAGACTTTTCTGTGTGAGACAGATTTGTTTATTATCAAGTCTGCGATTTTAGGTTGCAGCAACTCTTAGTTGTAGGTGAGATCATCTAAGGGAATCAAGTGTGCAGTATCCTGCTGGGATCAGAGGCGTAGGAGTACAATTGTACCTTGAATTAGTGGGAGACTGATTGGGGTTCAACTATAGTCCAGTCCGAAGTTAGCTTCGAGTAGGCTAGTGTCTGTAGCGGCTTAATACAGTGTGTATTCAATCTGGACTAAGTCCCGGGGGTTTTCTGCATTTGTGGTTTCCTCGTTAACAAAACTTCCGGTGTCTGTGTTATTTCTTTTCCGCATTATATTTTATATAATTGAAATAATAAAGGTTGTGCGTCAAGATCATCAATTGGAAATCCAACCTTTGGTTGTTGATTGATATTGATTGATCCTTGGACATTGGTCTTTGGTACCGTCCAAGTTATCTCTCTTTGATAAAGACTCGCAGATTTCCATTTGCTTGAGTAAAGATTAAATCGAGAGATTGAGATATAAACTCTTCGATATATCTTTTTATTGATTGAGTATAACTGTCTAGTTGATTATCATAAAAAGTATATTGGAGTTTGTCCATACAGATTGCTAAGCGAAATATTGGGTGGTGTTGTTAGACCCCCACTTTTTCAATTGGTATCAGAGCAAACAAACACATTAAAGACCTCAAAAGTCTGTGTTTGTAGCGATCTGACTATATGAACTATAAAGTATCAATAGACGCTTCACCAGGTTTAAAAAACAACCGCAAGAAAAGGTCTGACAAACTGGTGTATCTTCAAAAAGGGTTGGATGAACAAAACCGGATCAACTATGGCCTTGATGCAGAAATTGTAATTCTTAAGGATTTGATATCTGGAAATACTCCCTTTGAGAAGTTGAAAAATCTCAGTTGTTCCTCTTTCAAGAAAAGTCATAAATCAGATAGTAATCAACGACATAATGTTTAGAAAACTGATATGACAAGGAACAAGTCAGACAATCTTCAAAGCATAGGCTCATGTTTTGATCCATCCGATCATATACATCAAGCTTGTATGTCCTTTCAAAAGAGTCTTAACGTTGCAAGTAATCTTTGTAAGAAATCTAAACAACCTAATGATTCTCTAAAAGTTCATACAACACTACCAGGAAACTCTAAATTGAGAAGTACTGGTAGTATGGGTGCCTTTGCTTTAAGATCCACATCTCTCTTTCAATGGTTTCTTAATAGTGGATGCAGTCGACATATGATAGGTGATCTCACTTGGTTTATTTCGTCTGTTGACTATAAAGGAGGTCTTGTAACATTCGGAGATGGAAGTTGTTGCTACATTACCAAAAAGGGAACGATCAAGCTACCAGGTGTTCCAGAAATCCATGATGTGGTATACGTTAAAGGTATGACTGCTAATCTTCTTTCTATTAGTCAAATTTGCGACAAGGGCCATCGAGTTGTCTTCAATGCGAATGGATGTGACATTGTTGACAAATCTGGGAAAGTGATTTTTCAAGGAACTCGTGGTAAAAACAACTGTTATCTTCTTGATACACAGTTTAGCAACCGTTGCAATTTTACTAAGGTGGAATCTACACATCTTTGGCATGAGTGTTTTGGTCACATCAATTATCGCCTTCTAACTAAGATCATTAACAAAGAACTTGTTAGAGGCATTCCCAAAATCAATGCAAAGATTGAAGGTGTATGTGGTGCCTGTCAAAAGGGTAAGCAAACGAAATTTCACCACAAATCATCTCGAGATATTCTCACTAAAGCTCCACTTGATTTAATTCATATGGACCTCTTCGGACCAATTCAACAACCCATTGTTGCCGGTAAGAAGTATGCTTTAGTTATGGTAGATGATTACACCAGATTTACTTGGGTTTCATTCCTATCCCATAAGAATGAAACCCTTAGTGAATTCAAGATTATTGTTAAAAGGATCCAGAACGAACAAGGTCGCAAACTAAAGAAAATTATAAGTGATCGTGGCACTGAATTCAAAGACACCAAGGTATTTGAGTTCTGTGACGAACTGGGGATCATTCAACAATACTCACCACCAATTACTCCTCAAGCTAATGGAGTTGATGAGAGAAAGAATAGGAACATCCAGGAAATGGTCAGGGTAATGCTCCTACTGAGTTGCCTCCAACTGAGACAATTAAGAAAGTCAAAGAAATTCCAGAATCAGTTGAAGTTATCCCAACTGTTACTAATCCTGACATTTCTAGTGACGAGGAGAAGAGCACTGATCAAGCCATTTCTGATGAACAAGAATGTGTCCCTCCACGACATATTTGGGTTCAAAGGAATCATGACCCCAACAGTATCATTGGAGGAAGGGATTCTACATCCAAAACAAGGGGTCAACTTCAAAATATATGCAATTTTGGTTGTTATCTTTCGCAGGTGGAACCAATGAATATTGATGAAGCTCTGAAAGATCCCTTTTGGGTAAATGCGATGCATGAAGAGTTAAATCAATTTGAAAGACAAGATGTATGGGAACGTGTACCTTGTCCTCCAAATGTCAATATTGTTGGTACCAAACGGATATTCAAAAACAAGTCTGATGAATTTGGCACAATTGTCAGAAATAAAGCTAGACTTGTCGCTCAAGGATATTCACAGATTGAAGGAATCGACTTCGACGAAACCTTTGCACATGTGGCACGTCTTGAGTTTATTCGACTTTTATTGGCCCATGCCTACTTTATCAAGATTAAGTTGTTTCAGATGGACATAAAATCAGCGTTCCTAAATGGAATTTTAAAGAGAAAGTCTATGTCGCTCAACCTAAGGGGTTCGAAAACCCTGATTTCCTAGATCATGTGCTAAATCTCAAAAAGGCGTTATATGGATTGAAGCAAGCACCAAGAGCCTGGTTTGAGAAACTTACTACCTCTCTTATTAGAAAAGGTTTTTCAAGAGGAGGAGATGATAAAACATTGTTTACCAAATGGAGTGGGAAAGATGTGGTCATTGCTCAAATCTATATAGATAATATCATTTATGGATCAACTTCTGAAAAATTCGCAAAAGATTTCCAAGTCTCTCTTGCTAAAGAATTTGAAATGAGCAATGTTGGTGAATTGAAATTCTTCTTAGGATTACAGATTCAACAACAAAAGGAGGGTATTTACTTATCCCAAGAGAAGTACGCATGTAATCTTGTGTCAAGATTTGGTCTGGATAAGTCGTCTCCTAAGTTGACTCTTATGCCTACTACTGGTAAATTGTGCAAGGATGAGAATTGAGCAAAAGTGGATCAAAAATTATATCGATCCATTATAGGTAGCCTTTTGTATCTTACAGCTACTAGACCTGACATTTCTTTCAGTGTTGGTTGTTGTGCTAGGTTTCAGGCGGATCCAAAAGAATCTCATCTTGCAGCTGCAAAGAGAATCATACGATATATAAATCACGATGTTGGGTATGGTCTCTCGTACACTTTTGATACTAATGCTGACCTTTCTGCTTATTCTGATGCTGATTGGGCGGGATGTGTAGAAGACATAAAAAGTACATCAGGGGGCTTCTACTATGTAGGTCTCAATCTTTTAGCGTGACATAGCAAGAAGCAAAAATCTCAATCCATGTCCACATGTGAAGCAGAATATGTTGCTGCCGGATCATGTTGTACTCAACTCCTATGGATGAAACAGATGCTTGCTGATTATGGAATTGATACTGGAATAATGAAGATCTTTTGTGATAACTCCAGTGCGATTCGAATTACTGAGAATCCTGTTGAGCACTCAAGAACAAAGCACATTGACATAAGGTACCATTTTATTCGTAATCTTTATGAAAATGGTATCATCAGTATGGAGTTTGTGCCTTCCGAACAACAATTGGCCGATATTCTCACCAAACCCTTAGACACTTCAACGTTTCAACACTTGTGGCAGTCTATTGGTGTTGTTTTGGTTCATTAAAACGTTTCATTGAATCTTGCCCCTATGCTTATCCTTATCTTTTGGGCAATTGAGTCTGAAACTCCAGTAGGTACTTTCCAGTTCAGTTTTTGTAGGATTGTCGTTATTGTCTTTTTAGTATCTCTTTGGTGCTTCAAAATCCTTCTTTTCTTTCGAAATTAAGGTCGCTCTTGTTGTTCTTTCGGGAATGACATCAAATGAGGGATAGTTCTTTTGAACTTGTGCTTAATGGTAATATCTTGCGGGGTGTGCGGCTGTGGAATCTTATAGGGGTTATCTTGTATCTTAAAACTCCTTGATGAATGCATTTAGCTTCGGCTTTATGATTGCATCTAAATTAAGTTGGTATGTATTTTTTCTTTTAGTCTATGAAATGTCTCTTGTGGAAATTTCATTATGATCCCGTTCTTTTACCTTTGCCAATTTTATTGACAAAAAGGGGGAGAAATAATGTAGTTCACACTACAAATACATATGGTTTTCGAATCATTGTGTAAGGGGGAGTGGTTTCCATGATCGAGATGGAGTATTGACTAGGGGGAGTGATACATATCACCATAGTATTGTTGTTAAAGTCGTGATGCAATTGGACTTTGATGTTACATAATGATACTATGACATTGTATAATAATGATCGAGAATCTCGATTTATTGTTATAGCTACGGATCTTCAACAACGGTGGTGCTAAACTTACAAACTTTGGGATCATTGGAGTAATTGGAAGGACGAAGATTTCAAGGAACGTTGAAGATTAGACTATGGAATAGGAGCCACTAAAGTTTATCCTTTTTGTATTCCATATGTATTAGTAATTTTGTCACTAAAATTGACAAAGGGGGAGATTGTTAGAGCATAGCTCAGTCAACCTCGCATGCGTTGCTATATCAAGCATGTTTGTAAATGTTAGTGATCAAAACTATGAGTCTTGATTTCTAGTCTATTATAGCTAAGTCTCAGACTAGGATAGAAAAGTGTAGTTGAGCTCAAGGACTTCATGGCGATTCATCATACAACGACGAAGATCTACTCAAGGAACCGTGGAACTTCATCAACAAAAAGTTATGTGGAGACTTGAACTTATCTATCACTAAAAAGTCTATCTATTCTATCTCCTACTTCTTATGAGACAAAAAGTCGTATGCTATATAGACTGGATCATACACATTTGACATTTCGAGCTGAGTATTCACTACTTATCTTTTTCTCGAAATCGTGTGTTGGTAAAGCGTTTCGCTTTGATCAAGTTTATCTTCACCTGGTGACGAAAGTCATGAAAAGTTTCAATTACTTTGAGAATTGCTCTGACGTGAAACGGTCTGTGAATAACGGCTATATAACGTCCTCTGAGAATGTATCAATGATTGGAATGAGAGTTTAGATTACATAACCATGTATTCCTTAATCCGAAGTTTTCGAACTTTGTTGATTCATAGAAACTAGAGGAATTGGCTTTGCCAAGTCCGCGAACTGACGGAAGTTCTCTTGCTGAGAATTTCTGCTGAGATTTTCTAAATACTTGTTTGCGTGTTTAGTCTGCGAACCTAGTCCGCGAACTGGCGGAAGTCTCTTTGCCGATATTTTCTGCTAAGTTTGGAAAACCCTGCCGGTTTCCTTAAGTCCGCGAACTTGTTTGTGAGCTTAAGTGGTTATGATCTAAAGATGCGCTCTGAACATGAAACTTAAATTACTAAGGAATGCTTTATGCAAACCGTGGCTATAAAGTTCATGAGTCGATTCATCGAATCGAATCATCTTTATTTCAATTGTGTCTTGTGTAGTTACATAAGATCTCATAGCAATTGAACATCTCTCTAACTAGTTCATTTGAGTCAATTGAACTAGTTATGGTGAAGAAGAACTAGGTTAATATGAATTGCTCATATGGTTAACCTTTTGGGTTACTATGTTGAACCAACATACACGTACACGTTTGGGCATGGTTTTCACAAAACTAGTAAACGTCTACCCAAGTGTGTGTGACAAGCTAAGTTTTCGATCTAACGGTTGAGAATTATTAGCTTGAATCTAAATCAGGTTTTCATCTAACGGTGAATATGGATTGCTTTGTAACTAAGGCAAAACCCTGATTTGAAGGTTATATAAAGGAGACATCTAGCATTGTGCAAAATTATTCCCCACACGTTTGTGTGATACTAGTGCGCTCGCGAGAGTCGATTCTCCTTTAACCTTTGGTTTTCTTCTCTAAAACCAAGTTAACGACTTAAAGACTTCATTGGGGTTGTGAATCCAGACCGATACTACTTTTGTCGTAGTTGTGTGATCTGATCTTGCATCTTCTATCGTACGAGTACAATCTTTGATTGACTTGAGATCGTGAGAATTCTCCGATATGCAAGATAAAGAAGTCACAAACATCTTCGTCTCACTGTTTGTGATTCCTCGACAAACTGCTTGTGTATTCAAGAAGGATTGTTGATAGGTGATTGATTAATCTAGGCTGTTCTTCGGGAATATAAGACCAGATTATCAATTGGTTCATGTTCACCTTGATTTTATATCTTAAGACGGAACAAAACCTAGGGTTTTTCTGTGGGAGGCAGATTTATCCTTTGATAGACTTTTCTGTGTGAGACAGATTTGTTTATTATCAAGTCTGTGATTTTGGGTTGCAGCAACTCTTAGTTGTGGGTGAGATCAGATAAGGGAATCAAGTGCTCGGTATCCTGCTGGGATCAGAGGCGTAGGAGTACAACTGTACCTTGAATTAGTGGGAGACTGATTTGGGTTCAACTATAGTCCAGTCCGAAGTTAGCTTGGAGTAGGCTAGTGTTTGTAGCGGCTTAATACAGTGTGTATTCAATCTGGACTAGGTCCCGTGGTTTTTCTGCATTTGTGGTTTCCTCGTTAACAAAACTTCTGGTGTCTGTGTTATTTCTTTTCCGCATTATATTTTATATAATTGAAATAATACAGGTTGTGCGTCAAGATCATCAATTGGAAATCCAACCTTTGGTTTTTGATTGATATTGATTGATCCTTGGACATTGGTCTTTGGTACCGTCCAAGTTATCTCTCTTTGATAAAGACTCGTAGATTTCCATTTGCTTGAGTAAAGATCAAATCGAGAGATTGAGATATAAACTCTTTGATATATCTTTTTATTGATTGAGTCTAACTGTCTAGTTGATTCTCATAAAAAGTATATTGGAGTTTGTCCATACAGATTGCTAAGCGAAATATTGGGTGGTGTTGTTAGACCCCCGCTTTTTCATCAGGTTGCTCTGTATAGCGAGGGCTACACGGTTAACTTCTGAATGCGGCCACTAAGATCGTGGCACGTGCCCTGCAGAGTATTGGTATTCACAAATCACTAAACAACTTTAGAATATTAAGTAAATTTTGGGCATGAAAAATACTATCCGAGGTAAAAAAAAAGTAATTCGCGAAAAAAATATCGAGACAGATGGGCAGTTTCTAGTGACTTTTACTCATGTAATGCTTCATAAACTTTCAGCATGCAATAAAAGTCTAGATATCAATTCCATACGAACAATAAAAATAGTAGGTGACAGAGGGTCCCCTTGTCTGATACCCTTTGATGGAGAAAAAATTCTCCATGGATACCATTAACTAGAACAACATACGAAACGAAGGAAATGCAAGCATAAATGAGATCACGGTTTCTTGTGAAAAAACTAAGGATTTCAAAATATTGATTATGAAATTACATTCTAATTTATCAAAGGCTTTAGATAAGTCTAGATTTAAAACATATGATCGTTATTCCTTTTACCAGTTTTCATAATAAGCAACATTTTATGTACGACTATCATAAAATCCGTAATTTGTCTTTTAGAAATAAAAGCCAATTGGTTTTGTGAGATAAGTTTATCAAGGCGTGTTTTAATTCTATTTGCTATGATTCTAGATACTATTTTGTATAATGCATTACTTAAACTGATGAGACGAAAATTGTTTGGTTTGGGACGGAATTGTATGGTGTTTTAGGCGTTTATTTTTGGTATTAAGGAAATGTAAGTATGGTTTATTTTTCGATTGAAACAAATTCTTTTGAAGATATCTTGAACCCACTTGAATATCTCCTCGTGAAGACTATCCCAATGGTGTTGATAAAATCCTGGGAGGAATCCATCAGGACCCAGAGCCCTCCAAGAGTTCATCATAAATAAAGCTTCTTTAATCTCTTTTTTATCAGAGATATTACAGAGATTGTTGTTTTCACCTGTATTGTTGTTTAAGAATGTTGTTAAAGATAGGATCAATATTGTTATCATTACTTTGAAATATATCTCTGGAATATTTAGTGATTAAAGAAGTTAAGTTTTGCTGGCCCTCAATCCGTAGATCAGTATTATCCCTAAAGGCATGAATACTATTTATTCTTTTCCATTCAGAAGTATTATGGTGAAAGAATCTAGTACTATGGTTATTTTCTTTTATCCATTTTTCCTTTACATATTTCCTATATATTTTTTTATAGAGTACCATGAACTTAATCATCTTGAAGGTTTTTTAACATATTTTTAATTTGTATACTATAAGGTTTTTAATTTTCACTTTCAGTTTCATTAAGAATGTTAGATATGTTTCTGAAAATATTACCAAACTCCGGCTGATTCCAAAGCCCGAGATCGTTTTCTAAATTGCGAAGAATGCTACTTATATTAGTCTTCCTACCTTTATTGTTTTCAAAATAGTTTTCTATTTATTATTGTATGTTTTGTGTTCTCTCTAGCATATCATATATCCACAGGTTTTATTCCTTTTTCTTTATCAGGTATTAGTAAAGATGCATGCGCGACGCGTGTGTCACTTCGTTTCAAGATCTGCAAAATAACATTAAAATTCAATAAACCATCTCCAAATATTTATGTCTTGTTTCAAGACCTGAAAAGTATGTCGCAGTAAAACCCAAAAAAATGAATTTTCGAATACTTGATTATTGAAAAGATATTTAAATATTGACACATTGTTGAATTATGGTTGCTTTGGGTCCATGAAAGGTTGTACACACCTACATCCATCATATCTGGAGTGAATCGCACGTGCGATGCACCTGCCACTTGAATCGGTGATTGGGCAGCCAAAATTGATGAAAAATACAGGCACTACCTTACGGTTGAAAAGCTGCAAGCACATGGGATGTGTGCAATCTTGACTTTATTTAAGCTGGTAACGATATTAAGCATCCAACTGGGACAAAACACTTCTCTAGATACATCTAGTATAGTCAAACAAATATCTTAACAAAGACCCATACATAATGTGATCCAGGGAAGGGATTGGTTACATGTAATGCAGGCGGTTCCTTCAACCTATCACCATAAGCTGAAAATCAAAACGAACTATGGAGAGTACGTGATCCGAGGGAATCAAGCAGTATCAAAAGAATTAGCAGTTCTCTCTCTGTATCAGCAGGAAGATCCATATGGTGGACAGAGAGGATAACAACTAAATCTACCAGGTAGAAGAGCGAAGCTAAAAAGGCAACTAGAAGACCTAAGCTACTTGACGGAGAAACCAAATCGATCTCTACCTGAAAATCCACATATGAAAAGAGAAATACCAGGAGTTCCGGAATGTATGTTCAAAGCTGAGGTCATGGAGCTTCTGAAATAAATAAATCTTAGCACAATTGAGGAACCAAAAAAAACTTTCATTGGAAAAGACTTACCATAGGATGAAAAAAAAGCATGATCGAGCTACTAAAAGAGAACATTGACATCTTTGCTTGGAAAATGCCAGACATGCCATGCATAGATCATAATGCCGCATGTCATTCTCTGAACATCAATCCAAACTTTGATCCGGTTAAGAAGACAAAAAGAAAATAGTAGATAAGATATACAATACAGTAAATTCAGATAATGAAAGGATGCTAGAGGCAGGCATACTAAGGGAATGCATATAACCGGTCTAGATCTCGAACATCGTAGCAATCATGAAAAAGAATAAGAAAGTTCGAGTCTGCATCGATTTCACTAACCTAGATAAAGCCTGCGCAAAGGATGGATTCCCGCTTTCTGACATGGATCGACTGGTGGATTCAATCCAAGTCAAATTTAGGTGACTACATTTAGGAATCACATAATCCTAAAATATATTAAGAAAACCTAAGTCAAATTTATTAAACTACCTTTCTTCAACTTCCAGAGTTCAATAAAATTGAACACCACCATAAGTTTCATCACCAAAGACTTGATCTCACCTGTAATTTCATCCAAATACACTCGATCATCTAATACCATCTCTAATCATCCTATTGAAACATCAACTTTATCTTTTAAATATTTTTTGAGTTTCTCTTACGAAACCCTTTAGTTCTAAACCTATCAAATCGATTTACGTCTTCATTTCAAACAAACTCAAGATTCAAATTGAAAACCCTAAGTTCTGTTTTTCTCTGATTCATTTCTTTAATCTCTAATTATTTTCCTTTCTGATTCAAAACAACCGTATATCCATCCTCGTTGCTACATCTTCATCAAATGATTTTCTCAACAAATCCTCACACATGGCACACAAATTTTCAGCAAAAAAGAAAACAGAAGAGATAATGCAATTGTCATCAAAGTTGAAGATCGATGGAGTTCTCATTAATCACCTGGACGGAACCAATGAGAAATGATAAAGACACCCATCCAAATGATAAATACACCCATCCAAATTGTCTTAATACCATTAAATGCAAAATAGTCTTGCCCTTCGTACTAATTAAATAATTTCTTTTTCGTCCGGTAACCGAATGACACGTTCAAGTAGTCCATCTCGTATAACTTTTCGAGACCTATCAAGTGGTACTAGTTTCGTGTCTGAATTATTGTTGATTAAATTCTATTGTTTACTGTTCATATTTAAATGAATCAAGCCATTAACAACTAAATCGTCTCTTGACCGGTCTAATAGAGTTGACGTGCTTGCGGGTCTTTACTCTTTACACATAATCTATTCTGCAAGGCTAAAATTTTGTATCTTTTTTGAAAACATTGGGGGTACCAAAATACACCACCAAATTTTTCTTAGAAAATTAATATGGACAAACTTAAATACAATTCCGAGAGTTCAACTTAATGAATCTCAATATAGAAATAATATCAAGAGTTATATCTCTTTCTCTCATAATCTGAAAGTTTACAGAGACTAGTATGTGAACCATATTTACGTGTGAGAGTACTTGGGCGATTCCAAAGATCGATTTCCAAGTAATCAATCAAGTCGTATCCAACAAACAAGGATGGATGTATCTACTTGATTGAATTTATGTACAACCTGTGATATTTCAATTATAAAGATAAACAATGTAATGTTGAAAATAAATAACACAAACACCAGAAATTTTGTTAACGAGGAAACCGCAAATGCAGAAAATCCCCGGGACCTAGTCCAGATTGAACACCAAACTGTATTAAGCTGCTACAGATACTAGCCTACTACCAATTAACTTTATACTGGAATGTAGTTGAGACCGAATTAAACCCTCACAATAATTCAGTTACAGTCGCGTTCCTTTCACCTCTTGAATCCCAACAGGACTCTACGCAAATGATTCCCTTAGTTGATGCCTTTACAGCCTAAGAGTTGTTTCAACTCAATTGAAGACTTTAAACCAATCTGCCTCCCACGAATAAGCCTATATGTGTGATTTCCTTTTTGATTGTAGAAAAAGGTGAGACTTGAAATCGATAGCAATAGACAAAGTCTAGCTAACCTAAAAATCCAGACTTGTGCTTCCCGAATAGCATCCTAGATTATTATTCACCCCACAAGTATTAAACTTGTAGAATCAACAAAGTCGAAGAGAACTTTGATGAATTCTATCTATCTTGATTGATGGAGCAAGCTCAACAATCGATCAAGATCAGGATACTCGATCTATCAAGATAAACAATAGCTGGACCCGGCTTCACGAATCCCTATGAAGTCTTTGTAGTCGCTAAATCCAAAAAGGGTTTAGGAAGAGGACGAATATAGTTTACAACTAGGACACGCCAAAAAAGTAGTATCGGGATTCCAAGATCCTAGTTGCTTGAGGTTCCCCTTTTATAGACTTTCAAAGCATAGGTTGCTTTAGCTTTAAGCTAAGATAGTTTTGGAACCAAACAGAAAATATCCACCGTTAGATGAATCTTTGAATCTGATTAACATAACAAGATATACAGTCTGGTTAGGATGAACCGTAACCGAACCATGTACGACTACGTTAATGAATGGTTAATCGAGACTAGCAAACTGAACTATAAGCTTGAGCATTTTCATATAACACTTAAGACTTAACTCGAATCACACTTATGTGATCAAATATGTGTATAGTGTTTTTAGAGATTATTCAAATGCTAATTATCTCGGAGAAATAATTTTATGTGCATATGAATTTAATCGACATGGTAAATATGCGTACTAGGTACATATACTTAACCTGTTTGTGAACAGTTATATCATGGTACGTGTACCGGTGTGTATACCTTAAGACATAACCGAGTTCCGGAGTTCACAGAACTTTTTCGGTATGTGTACTGGTATAGATACCATTAAAACATAACTGAGTTCTGGAGTTCACAAAACTTTTAAGGTATGCGTACCGGTATGGATACAAAATCGGTTCCGGGACCAACAATTGTTTTCTAGTATGCATACGGGTATGCGTACTGATCCGGGTTCACGAGTTCACAGACTTTTCAAGGTGTACATACTGTTATGCGTACCAAAAAACTGTTGTCGACATATAGATACTTTAATACGTGTACTGAGTACATGTATTACGGCTTCAGACCTTAACAGTTTTCCATGTCTGTAAGACTGGTATGTATACTGTCTTATATCCGAATTTACAGTAGTTCTATATTTCTCTTTAAATAAGTTTGAAACATTCCCAAATAACATCAGTGACACATGTCAATGTTCCAGGATATTTTCGAATTATAATCTTGAATCACGATTTAGATTACGAACAATAAATTGTCCTTAGCCGAAATTCATCAAGTATGAACAAATGTTCATTAAGCTTAGTCATATATTTCGAGTACTAATTACAAGATAAACTTGACTCGAAATTCTTTATATGCTTATCAATGTTCTAAGGAAAGGTGGTGTGTATGTATCATGGTCAAAGAGAGGCTGAGATCGTCCGTAAATTTGGACGGTAAAGATTATGCCGCGACCCCATAACCCTTTCTCGGCCAGACAAGCTCTTCCCCGACTCAATGTCGGCTCTTAGCTATCTGTGTAACCCAAATAAAAAATAAATATGCCTACCAGATTTCCCAACGAGCAACTTGAATACCATTGAAACTTGAATACCTACGACGCAACTTGAATACCATTGAAACTGAAAGTATAACTTAGCATCAAAACATATGCATCTTCATATTAGCTTTATCTGTTCTTTTCTCTAAGTACGATTTCGGTCAGGTCTTTTATGAAACTCACTGATATTTTTTGTCTTTTGATTTTATCTCATGTATCCTCCTGGGTTCCATAGCACCGTACGTTCTATTAGATGGTTTTTACTTTTTGGGAATGTCTTCTTTTGCTTTATTATTCTCTGTTTGGATTTTGGATCCTTCGAAAATTCTATATAGATAATTGAATTATGTTATGTTGGAGAAAGTACTAATTATGTAACTGAGAAGAAGATACTTAGCTCAAAAAAATGTTGCTGATGTTGCTGCACAGAAAATGTAGAGGCACGTAAACTACGCTGTCCTAAAGGCAATATCGCCTGCCACTCCTCTGAGATGCTACAGCAGTTGGCGAGTCACCTCCAGGATACAACTACAGTTAGTACCCCTCAATGTAGCATACAATGAGGGTACCCTTAGAGCTTGGCAGAACTTAAAACAGTAGAAGAGATGTTTACAGAAAAACAGAGGGGAAGAGATGTTTCTCTGTGGTGTGTCAAATGAGCTCAAGACTCCTCCCTTATATAGTGTTTAAGACGTTACAAACGAGAGGAAAAATGCATGCAACCAAACCATGCGTATGACAGAAATACTGGTAATGTTGGGTTAAAAACAGTGTTGCTTTTGTCAGGCTTAGAGCAGTGTGTTGTCAAGAAGCCAAGCCAAACATGTACGGACAAGAAACTCAAAACAAATACGTACAGACAAGAAAGCCAGGACAAACATGTGCAGACAAGGAAAGCAAGACAAACACGTACAGACGAGAAAGCCAAGCCAAGACAAACATGTGCAGACAAAGAAGAAGATTCTTCTACATGTGTGTAAAACACGTACCAAAAGTTTCAGCAAAAAGATAGGATCTAATGAACCCACACCCACACTCGAACCCGAGCCCGACCCGACCCGACCGACCGACCGGACGGACGGCGGCGGCGTGCGTGCTTCTGTGCGAAGCACCGCGCGTACGGGAAAGGCAACCTTGCCCTAGTCTAAGCCTTCCCTGCAAGCACAAAAGTCTAATGACCCAAGGGCCATGCCCTTATAGCCAATTATATGGTATTTATGTCTAAAACTCTTTAGATTTTAGTCAATGTGGGACTATTGTTTTATCTATTCAAAAGAAAAAACAATTAATGGGCAATAGGTCTAGGGATCAAAACATAGTCCATGGAAAAATTGGTAATTTTAAAGCGTTTTTTCTAACAATCCCCCACATGAATGATAAAACATATCGACGAAATACGAGAAAACATAATACATCAATATTAGGCTAAGGTGTCCCAGAGATTGAACCTTAACATAGTGAGAGGTTACCGGAACTGCTTGTTGTTTCGGTGAACACAATGTCTTGAACCGTCAACAGTGAGTGCAATTCAGAAATAACAACCACACTTTGATGTCTCAAAGAAAAATAAAGCTGCCAAGCTCTTGCCGTTGTGCCCGTTTTGGCCGTGGGATAAATCCCGGACTTAATGAATGTCTCTAGAGAAAAAGCTCAAATTCTCATAGGAAGCGGCCCCACTTCCAACATCCACATAGGTGAGTCCATTAAGAGTGTCCTGCCACACTCCGCTTTAAGAAAAGCCATGGAACTCATTAAGATCTTGACAGATCATCCTAAAACATGCAGGCAGCACTATCATACGGTTACACCATAGGGAGGGACAAAGATAGTGCTTTCTCTCGACATCACCAAAAATTAGTTATCTCATTGAACCTTGATCTTGGAGCTCCATTCACAAGGTTGAGTGTCCTTCATGGCGATTTATTCTATGAGCTTGAGTCCCATCCCCTTCGATGTGGATCTAACTACCTCTCTAGATAACCCTTTCGTCAAAGGATCTGCAATATTCTCTTTAGACATTACAAAGTCTATAGAGATGATGCCAGTAGAGAGTAGTTGTTTCACTGTCTTGTGTCTTCTTCGAAGATGTATAGACTTTCCGTTGTATACACTATTCTTTGCGCATCCAATAGCAGCTTGACTGTCACAGTGGATTGCGATCGAAGAAACAGGCTTGGGCCAGAGTGGAATTCCACCCAGGAAACCTCGTATCCATTCAGCTTCCTCTCCAGCTTTCTCCAAGGCTATAAACTCAGACTCCATGGTGGATCGGGCTATACATGTGTGTTTGGTATACTTCCATGACACAGACGCACCACCAAGTGTGAAGATGTACCCACTAGTGGATTTGCACTCATCTGAGTCTGATATCCAGTTAGCATCACAATACCCTTCTAGCACAGCAGGATACTTCCCAAAACTTAAGCAATAGTTTGAAGTTCCTCTCAGGTACCGTAGAACTCTGTAGATAGCATTCCAATGATCCTGTCCAGGGTTGCAAGTGTACCTGCTTAATCTACTCACAGTATAGGCAATATCAGGTCTTGTACAGTTCATTAAATACATAAGACTGCCAATAACACGAGAATACTCAAGTTGATAAATACCCTCACCCTTGTTCTTTTTCAATTTGCAATTAGGATCATAAGGAGTAGTTGCAGGTTTAGCATTTTCATGATTAAATCTCTTAAGCACAGTTTCAACATAATGAGATTGACTAAGACTATATCCATCAGACATCTTTCTGATTTTCATCCCTAAGATTACATCAGCAGGGCCTAATTCTTTCATGTCAAAGTTTTCGTTAAGCATGCTTTTAGTGGTATTAATACTATCAAGGTTACTACCTAATATGAGCATATCATCAACATATAGGCACACAATAACATGAGAATCATCCACAGATTTAATGTAAACACATTTATCAGATTCATTAACCTTGAAGCCATTAGATATCATTACATGATTAAATTTTTCATGCCACTGTTTAGGTGCTTGTTTTAAACCATACAAAGATTTTTTCAGTTTGCATACTTTATCTTCAAAACCTTTCACAACAAAACCTTCAGGTTGGTCCATATAAATTTCTTCATTCAATTCACCATATAAAAAAGCAGTTTTAACATCCATCTGATGTATATGCAAATCATAAATAGAAGCAATAGCAATCAGCATCCGGATAGAAGTGATTCTAGTGACCGGTGAATAGGTATCAAAGAAATCTAATCCTTCCTGTTGTCTGTACCCCTTAGCTACCAACCTAGTTTGTGTGTTTTTCTATAGTTTCCATCTGTTCTAAGTTTCCTTTTGAAGACCCACTTGCAACCTATGGTTTTCTACCAGGAGGTAGTCTACAGCTCCCAAGTTTCATTTTGTTGAATGGAATCCCACTCATTATTTGAAGCTTCTTCCAGAAGGGAGCTTCCGGAGAGTCATAAGCTTTCTTATAGGTTTTGGGGTTCAGACTCTAAACTAACGTAAATTCCGTAAGAGTCACAAATCTGGACCGAAACCTTTCTCGGTTCTGACCCTCTTACTTCTTCTTCTAGGTTCGGTTTCAGCATCTAGAGACGGGGGTTGACTAGTCGAAGGAACATCTGAGAGATCATCGCGGACCCTTTTATGAGGTCCAGACCCTAAAGGGAAAATGTGTTCGAAAAACACTGCATCTCTGGATTCCATTATGGTGTTCTCACCAATTACCATGAACCTATAAGCACTAGTGTGCTCAGGATATCCTAGGAAAACACAATCTACAGTTTTAGGTCCTAGTTTGGTTTTCTTGGAACGAGGAGTGGCCACCTTGGCCAAACACCCCCACACTTTAAAGTATGCATAGGACGGTTGTCTTCCTTTCCATAACTCATATGGAGTTTTGTCGGATTTCTTAAATGGAACTCGGTTCAAGATATAGCAAGCAGAGAGAGATTGCCCCCCACAGGTTCGAAGGTAGCCCTGAACTAGCTAACATAGCGTTCACCATATCTATGAGTGTTCGGTTTTTCCTTTCAGCTACTCCATTCGACTCAGGTGAAGAAGGTGCAGTAGTTTCATGAATGATGCCATTAAGTTTGCAGAATTCTCCTATAGGTATCACATACTCACCGCCTCGGTCCGACCTAAGAGTTTTAATAGTAACACCTCTTTGGTTTTCTACTTCAAGTTTATATAATTTGAAAGCGTCTAAGGCTTCATCTTTACTTCTAAGAAGATAAACCTGACAGTATCTTGAGTGATCATCTATAAAAGTGATGTACCATTTTTTACCTCCTCTAGTTGGTGTTGATTTCAAATCTCCCAAATCTGAGTGGATTAGTTCTAGGGGAGTTGTACTACGTTCAACCTTTTTGTTAAAGGGTTTTCTAGCATATTTAGATTCAACACAAATTTCACATTTATGACCTCTGTCAAAGTTTATTTTAGGAATGCAGCCTAATTTAGCAAGTCTTTCAATAGATTTGAAATTAACATGTCCTAGTCTATCATGCCAAACATGTGAGGAGTCACAAACATAAGCAGAAGAAGATGCATTATCATTCAAGTTCAAAGAAAGTACACTAAGCTTAATCATGTTATCAGTGACATATCCTTTTCCTACGAAATCACCACCTTTAGAGATTACAACCTTGTTAGACTCAGCTACAAATTTAAAACCTTTCCCAAGTAAGATGGTTTCTGAGATAAGATTCTTGCATATGTCCGGGACGTGATACACGTCATTCAATGCGAGAGTTTTTCCTGAAGTGAGTTTCAATTCAACCTTGCCTTTTCCACCACTTTAGAGGTAGAAGAGTTTCCCATAAACAATTTCTCATCGTCTCCTACTTTGTTATAGGAGGAGAAAGCATTTCTGAATTTACAGACATGCCTAGTGGCTCCAGAATCAAGCCACCAGTCTCTCACATTGGTCACATTAGAGACAAGGTTGACTTCAGACACCATGCCAGTAAAATATCCAGAATCATCTACTACGTTTGCCTTATTTTTCTGTTTAGGATCATTTTTGGTCTTTTTAGGTGCCCTGCAATCTTTGGCCATATGACCAGTTTTCCCACAGTTATAGCAGTCGCCTTTGATGGTGTTTTTGGAGACACCACCCTTTGGCTTAAGATGCTTACCTTTGGAGTTACGTTGTTTGTTACGTTTACCATTTTTGCTGGATTCTCCTTGCCTTTTCTTTGACGCAGCATTATCGTCCAGGACATGAGCTTTGTTGGACATGTCTTTGCTCAGCATCAGGCTTTTGTCCTTGCAGCACAGAAGTTCCTCCACCTGGATCTTTTTCCCCAGCTCCACCATGGTGATTTCGCGATTCTTGTGTCGCAGCCTCCTCTTGTACTTGTTCCATGAGGGTGGTAGCTTTTCAATCACTGCAGATACTTGTAGAGATTCATCAATATGCATGCCTTCAGCAAGAATTTCGTTGATGAGTAGCTGGAGTTCGACGAATTTTTCTACAACAGGCTTTTCATCAGACATCTTATATTCCAGGAACCTAGCCACCAAGAACTTCTTGCTTCCAGCAGCTTCAGCAAGATATTTTTCTTCTAGGGCTTCCCATAAATCAAAAGCAGTAAAATTCTCTTTTGCATTATAAAAGTCGTACAAGGAGTCATCCAGACAGTTAAGAATATGGTTTTTGCACATGTAATTTTTCCTAGTCCACCTATCCAGTCTATCTTCATAACCACGGTCATGAAGCCTTCTTGAGGGTCTTTCTAAGGCAACTTCATCTAGCCTTTGGTCTTTTAAGAAGAATAACATTTTGGACTGCCATCGTTTAAAGTCTTTGCCACTAAACTTTGGGGGTTTGTCTACAGTACTCTTTCCCATGTTGTTACAAAATATAGTAAAGAGGATATTGCCTTTAGATTGTTGGAGAAAGTACTAATTATGTAACTGAGAAGAAGATACTTAGCTCAAAAAAATGTTGTTGATGTTGCTGCACAGAAAATGTAGAGGCACGTAAACTACGCTGTCCTAAAGGCAATATCGCCTGCCAATCCTCTGAGATGCTACAGCAGTTGGCGAGTCACCTCCAGGATACAACTACAGTTAGTACCCCTCAATGTAGCATACAATGAGGGTACCCTTAGAGCTTGGCAGAACTTAAAACAGTAGAAGAGATGTTTACAGAAAAACAGAGGGGAAGAGATGTTTCTCTGTGGTGTGTCAAATGAGCTCAAGACTCCTCCCCTATATAGTGTTTAAGACGTTACAAACGAGAGGAAAAATGCATGCAACCAAACCATGCGTATGACAGAAATACTGGTAATGTTGGGTTAAAAACAGTGTTGCTTTTGTCAGGCTTAGAGCAGTGTGTTGTCAAGAAGCCAAGCCAAACATGTACGGACAAGAAATCCATATATTGTCATAAACATGACCATGGTGAGAAGAAAAAGCGAAGGGAGAGCATTGATAAAAACACGTCGTTACAGCTGCAATTAATCGTTCTGAAGATTTTATCACCGAAGAAAGATTTCATAAGTGGATGATGAAAAACATCAGTCAATAACTCAAAGAACAAAACAATCAAGCTCCTATAATATAGCCTTAAATAAGAAACCAAATAATGATATCAATAATCAGCTAAACTTTATCTTTATGCCCAAAGCATTCATTAACTTTTCTATTTAAGAAGATGTGTCAAACTTTGTCTTAGATTCTATCGTCTGCCCAAAATGTAAAAGCAGTGCATAAAAGGGAGGTTGTGCGAGACGAAAATATGCGCCTTGACAGAAAAAAAATATAGCATGGGAATATGTTACATATGCAGCTATGTGAGATGGAAACAAATCTTCTTTATTGTTATTAATTGATCAACAAGCATGCATGACACATCCAAATACCTTTGTAACTAACTTACAATTAGAAAAGATTGAGATAGATTTCTAAATGAAGTCTAACTGGAGATGCTTTCCCTGTTGGAATCCTATTGAATTTGGCAATTTTGGGGCATAGGCCCCGACTAACAGACTATAAGAAAAGGTTGAGTCGGGGACGTAGGTCCCGGTGATACCTAGTGATAGTCTAATTAGTTATGAGACAACGTATCATATATAGAAAGATGAATATAACTTGAGATATAGGTGGTTCAGCCTTCACTTACCTTTTGTTCAAGAATCTTCGGTTGATCTACCCCTTCAAACGGTAGAACGCAATGATGACTGCCGTGATGTCCGTTTCTCAACTATGTCTTTTATCCTAATCCGAGACTTAACTAATTGTAGACTAGAAATCAAGATATAATTTTGAAAACTAAATTTGAAAACAAGCTTGAGATAGCAACACTTGTGAGTTCCACCGAGCAATGCTCTAACAATATCCCCCTTTGTCAATTTTAGTGACAAAACTATGAACACATATGGATAAAAATAAAGCTTTTAAAAAACTCCTCGAATCCATCATGCTTGATTTCCTTGGTTTCTTTAACTCCTTGAATTCTTGGTTACTTCAAGATGCATTGATTCTGAACATGTTCAATTCAACCTTGTTGTTGTTGAAGATCTGTATCCATAGCGATAACAACTTATTCTCAATCGTCGTTATACAGAAACTTAGTATTATTATCTTCTCCAAAGCTCAATTGTATCATAACTTTGAAGTAATATTGTAGCGCCCCCTAAGCTAGCAGCTGACTAATCCAAGAGATTAACTAAAAAGAAAGGCACTACGAATCTAATTCAATTACTTAAACATTCAATTAAGAAATTTGTTACAAAACTTAACCCAAGACTAGCCCCGCTCAAATATATATATATATATATATACAAGAACTCCTCTCAAATGATACATATATAATAGTCATTTGTTCCAAATACAATATGCAATATAATAAACATAGTAAATATTAACCAACTAACGAAATCAACTCCTCGAAGCTTTCGCGGCGCAACTCTGATCTGTCTCTGAAACTGAAAGTGGGAATGGGTGAGCACATCATTCCTAAAAGGGGTGCCCAGTAGGAATAACATTTAAATTTTAAGATAATCATAAGTACGATTTGGAAAGCAATAATGTTTTCCCAAACATTAAAAAGCAACCAAGTCACTGAAATAAACGAACATGTATATGGACAAACTCCTTCTTCAAACAATGTATAATATTCGTGCTAACCACACTCATTAGCTATTGATATCACCAAGACCATGATGACCCACTCTAAGCAATAAAAGCTGAATTCATGTAGATATAAATATGAAGGAGCGTATCCTATATACCACAAGTGGAAATTCTCATTTCCCATAACAATTCATATTGACAAACAAAACATTACAAGTCCTTTCCAAATCGTGTAAAGATTCACAGAATCAACAGAGTTATCATAATGCAATTTAAACAAAGCATGGAATGCACGGACAGACAATGCATGAGTTTGTTAACCATAAACTTTTGTAAAAGCAACAATAATGGTTACAAAAGAGTCAAATGTATTCCCACCTCTTTTGATGACAAGCCACGCCTACCTCGAGATCCACGATCCATCGGTTCATCCTTTGAATCGATCGTTGTTAATATAGACTAATTGTTAATCACATAAGAAGTCTAAGAAACTATCCAAAAGGCTCACACAAGAATCATACAAGTCTTTCTAATGATTTTAGGCTTAAATGGTTCTACTTATTTTATTTATCTATCTTTAACATAGATAAGGTTTACTAATTGAATTGGGTTGGTTCTATAGTCCATTAGATAAGTCTTGTGAATATCTACAACTTTGTAGAATGAACCAAAATCTAATTCGGACCGTAAGGGGTCCAAACAATCAAAATATGGAAACTATGTCTAAGCCCAAGTCCACTAAATCGACCCATTAATTTAAGGCCTAGTCTAATTTGTCAACTAACAGTCACTAACGGTCAAAGTGTCAACTAATAGTCCACGTCAAGTCGAAGTCCATGGTCAATGGTCAAATAAGTCAACCAGGAATCGGTCAACTATTCAACTCAGGTCAAGATAGGGAAACTCAGTGAGTTAACTCAGTCAGATTGACAGAGTCATAAGTACTAGATCAAGTCAGCTAAGAACATAATCAATCAGATAATCTGACTAGGATGACTAGCAATCTGACTAGGATGACTAGCAGGACTAATACTCAAGAACATAAGTTATACAACTACTAAACATTTTATTTATTCAAATATAATTCAACAATTCAATACAACTGTAATTTAAGCCACCTGCAATTTCAGCAGTTCCAAGCTTTCACAGCAATCGCTATTTACAACCTTACAATCACCATTCTCAGCATTACAATGCCACTTATTTCAAATGCAATACCAACTCAACCTTCATTTGCAACTAATCAATTCCATATCTTATACACACACTGCCTGCACCAGTAACTATAGCACAATTCTTCACATTCACTATCAAATCCACTTGCATTCAGCTCAACCTCCTATTAAGACTCAAACCACCACTATTTGATTCACCCTCCACATCTGAGGTTCAACATCTCATCTAGAACTACACACAGCCACCTTGAATACACAATACTAACATCTCTTGAACCGTAACCTCATTCCAGTTCTGCAACAATCAACATAACAACATTCTTCACAACTGCAACAACATCCATCCAACTTTCTTTCAATCACATCCATAGAAACGTTGTTATAGCAGCATACCTTCCTTAAATTCAATTCATTCATCATCTAAACACCCTAGAATTATCAGCATCCATAAGACCATCCTCAAATTCAGAATTAAGATACAATTACAAAACCACTACCAATACACAACTCCTCCCCTGTAACATCAACCTCATCACCACCACAACATTACATTCATCCCTGGCTCAGCAACAACTTGATTCAATCAACAACACTTCAATATTCATTCTTGACTATAGTTCAATACATAAATTTAATCTACAATCTGCAACTCTATTACATATTCCCATAACCATTTTCATAACTTTACTTAAATTACAGGAAAAAACAATTACCTCAATTTAGCCTTGCCCCACTGTTTTAGTTTAACTTAATTCCATAATCCACCTCAAATCCTTCTCAAAGAACATCAATTCCATATTCTAATTCTTCCCCAAGCTTTCCCGTGAAACCCTTATTTCCTCAATTCTTCCCAAAACAGTTCCAATATCTAATTAACATCACCATGTTCCTCAATTGACTAAACCACTCCTTAATTCTTCTTATACATCATTACTTGTAATTCCAGTTCATCTTCAGAAACCCTAATTCAATTCGGGGAAGAACACATGAAACCCTAGTTCTTCAGTTCTTCACAAAAATTACCGAATCAACAACTAATTCTTCTCCCTTCTCTTAAATAAACAGAACCCATCATCAAATAATCGATCTTATCATCAACCTCACTTAATCTCCAAAGAAACAACAAACCCTAATCTCGTTCTTCTCAGGTTATCTCGAAACTAAATCAATATTTAATTGATTTTCTCCAAAAATTACAATCACGCCATCTTCATCATCTGCTAGATAGCTTCAACAATTGATTCTCTCAAATAATCGCAGAAGAAAAAGAACAGGGCAAGAAGAAAGAGAATAGAAGCAGAAAGAAGAAGAATGGAGAATAAGAAAGAAAGAAGGAAAGAAGGGCGAGTTTATCTGCTCATCTTTGTTGGATAAGACCAACGAATGACACGTTCAGATGGATAAGGGTAGCCACCCGGCTAACAGCGAGAAGACTATTTTGCCTTTCAGTCAAAGCTGATAACTTCTTCGTCGGATATCCGAACGACACATTCGAGCAGTCCATTCCGCATACCTTCTCGAGTTTTATATAACGGTACTAGTTTCGTATCTAGATCGTGTTTAGATTAATTCATATATATTAATTAACGTTCGTGTTAAACTAATCGAGTTATTATTGGCTAAATCGACACTTGACCGGTCTAATAGCGTTGACGAGTTTGAGGGTCTTTACAAATACTACGATGATATGTTTCACCCCCTTAATCAATACTTACATCTTTTGCATAATAGGCGAAACCTATAGATTATTGATTCACTCCCCCTTACATAATGATCCGTAAACCATATGTATATAGTGTGAAACTACTAATTAATTCTCCCCCTTTTTTAAAAATTGGCAAAGGTACGAAAATCATGGGATCGTAATGAATTCAACCAAAAGATATTTCAAGATTTAAGGAACTTAGAGATAATACATAATAACATAGTTAATATGTAACTCCTCATATCAACTTTATTTAGATGACATCACATATTAAGAATACATTATACATAATAAAATACTTAGAGCGTCCACAATGGAGCGATCAAAACCAAAGAGCAAAAACTAAAAAATACCAAAATTTTTAGTTTATAGTCAGTGTTAAACACAACGGGTGACGAGCAAATTATACTCAAGCGCACGTATAATCTACGCATGAAACAGAACGAACATATAGTTTCCGTTTCACTCACTGGCGAAGATTACAGCTACGCCTGAACCGAACGCACAATATAACTTCGCATGTCAATGGGCGAACTCTATATATCCGTTTGGAGTCAAACGGACTCGATACGTGCGCCTGATCAATAGACGTTAATTTATTTAAACAACGCCCCATCAGGCGAAGATTTTGAGCATGTCCGTCACAGGCGAAGTTTAAACTTACGCCCCATTCTAACACTGCACACGTACCAGTATTTTGTGTGCCGTGAATCAAAAGAATATTGCGTGATTTAATCAGATGGGATCTACAAAGTTCTAGTCTCTTCCCCTCTTTCTTTCCCTATTGTTCTTATTCTTTCTCCTCTCAAAAACAGAAATTCTCAAAACAGAAACAACAAAGGCAATCTAAAAAAAAAAAAAAAAAAAAACTATTGTCGATCAAAAAAAAAGGAAAAGAACTTCATCAACCATCCTCATATAACCGTGTTTCTTCTTCTGATAAAAAAAAGACAAAAAACCAAACGTGTTTCTTAATTAGTTCACTGAACCAATCATTTGTAGCCAAACCATGCATTAGTGCAGAAGTAGCTTTAAAGTTCTCCCTTGTTGCTTGAGATATTTTTGTTCCAGCTGCAATTTTATCTACATAAGGTTATTAACTCAACCCAACTGCAAGTTCTCCCTTGCTGCTTGAGATATTTTTCTTTCAGCTGCAAGTTTATCATCTTAACAGTCGGAAAATACTAAATGGAGTTATAATCTACGCCCAAACCAGGACCAGGCGCAACTAAAAACGTCGTTTGAGGTTCAGGCGGACATTTTAGATACGCCTGATGGGGCGCTAATTTAAACTTTGCCCGATTCAAACGCACTTTAAAAATTCGCCCGTCAACAGGCGACCTTTATACTTAGGCCCAATTAGACGGAGTTTATATCCTCGCCCTACTCGAACGGACATTTAATCTGCGCCTGTATTTCGAGCGTAGTTTATATTTCTGTCCCATTCCAAACGAACTTTTAATCTGCGCCTGCCATTAAACGCACTTTTAATCTCCGCTCGACTAAATTTAGTTTTGATCCGGATTTCAGACCAAATATAGTCTGATATTTGGTTTTACTCCACTTTATACTCTTTAGTCTGTTCCACTGTGATTGGTTTCTCGACCAAATTTTTAGTTTTAGTCGTCCATTATGGACGCTCTTAGCGCTCATCTAGGAGATTAAAGATACAAGCATCCCATGTAAATTTTACAGCCACACACCCCACAAAGATATAGCAATGAAACACCAGTTCATTTAAGAACTCTCCCCCATTTGATGTCATTCCCAAGAGAACAACATGAGTGACCTTAAGTTTGTGAAAAAGAAAGGTTTTTATCGGACATTAACAAATCACTTGGATTTGTATCCTGAACATCGACTTAAATTAATCTCAACATCAGTTACGAACAAAGAGATAATCTTAATCGGTATGACTCAACATAAGAAAATCTTATGGAGTGTATCATGTAGTAATAACACAAAATGTGATAACAAGTAGATCGATACTGCGAGAAAATTCTTAAAGAGTTTGTTCTACTTTTAGTTTATAAAAAACATAATAGATTTAACTTCTGAGCATATATGAAATATCAGCTCGATTCAAGAAAACTTAAAGACACATATATTTAATAAGACTTTTGCAATAATTGAACCAATAAGGATTACATCCTGCAAGTTCATCTTCCAAAAATTCTAAAGTTTAAATAAATAAATCTAATAACATGCAAGATGAAAATCGTTGGAAATAACTTGTGTAATCACAGTTTATGCTATACCAAACCCTAGTTATCCTTCTCAAAAGTAAGAATAAATTCTCACAAGAAGTTTCCTAGAATAAATTCCCAGATTTTTCTCATAGTTTTTGTATTCATCAAGTTCCTCTTCAATAAGGTCCAATCTGGATTCAACAAGTTCTATTTTCTCCTCAAGCGTCTTTGTAGAGGATTGTAATTCACAACTTAGGGCTTGAACTTGTTCTAGAACAAGGTTCAATTTCAGAAATAACTCATCAAATTGAGCACCTAGCAGATTGTCACAATGTATGGTTTCATACTTGTCTTGACATGAATCACTTTCTGATGATTCAAACCGGATTTTCCTTGTGGGAAATTGCCCAGTCCAGACTTCATCCTCCTTGCTTGAAAAACCTAATGAAGACATAGTTATCGTACCCTAAATTGATTATTTTGAAGGAAGGAGCTTTTGTGAAACCGGTTACGAAACCTAGATATCGTATATATTAGAAGTGAAAATGCGGGGGTATAACAAACACACCCAAAAATTCGTTTGGAAATCTGAGAGGACTTACTCCAGTACACTTTCTAGAGAATCAACTAGACGGTCAGACTCAATCTAGATTAAAGTATATCAAGAAGTTTAATATCTCTAACTCTTAATTCAATCCGCAATCAGCAAATAGAAATTTGCGAGCCTGATTGAATATAAGAAGAATTACTTGAACGGTACCAAAGACCAACGTTCAAGTGTCAATCAATGTAAATCAACAACCAAAGGTTGGATATTCTAATTGATTGATCTTAACGCACAACCTATGATATTTCAATTATATAACAAAATATAATGCGGAAAAGAAATAACACAGACACCAGAATTTTGTTAACGAGGAAACCGCAAATGTAGAAAAACCCTGGGACCTAGTCCAGATTGAACACCACATTGTATTAAGCCGCTACAGACACTAGCCTACTAC